>NC_091977.1:284591194-284898527 GCF_044704955.1 Pristiophorus japonicus | reverse complement strand
AAAGGAAAGTGGAGGGAAAGGAGAGGGGGGAAAGGAGATGGGGAAAAGGAGATGGGGGGAAAAGAGAGGGGGGAAAGAAGATGCGGGGGGGGAAGGAGATGCGGAGGGGGGGAAAGGAGAAGGGGGAGGGAGGCTGAACGGGCCAGGCCCGAGACTTTGGGCAGGGCCCAAGACTTTGGGCAGGGCCCGTCCCCAGCACCAGGTTTACAGGTAGGTGGCGTTGGGTCGGGTTGGGATCGCGGGACGGGGTCCGGGTGGGTGGTGGGAGAGAAATCGGTTCGGTTCAGGTCGGGGGGAGGGAGGGAGAGGGAGGTCAGGTCGGGGGGAGGGAGGTCAGGTCGGGTCCAGTCGGTGGGGGGGGGGGGGATGCGGGAGTCGGGTCGGTGTCGGTGCCGGGTCCGGTCCGGAGGTGGGGGGCGGGGGTGGCGGGGGAAGCGGGAGTCGGGTCGGTGTCGGGTCCGGTCCGGAGGCGAGGGGCGGGGGGAGGTGGGGCGGAGGAGCGGGAGTCGGGTCGTGTCCAGTCCGGGGGTGGCGGGGGGGGAAGCGGGAGTCGGGTCGGTGTCGGGTTGGTCCGGTCCAGGAGGGGCGGGGGGGGGGGGGAAGCGGGAGTCAGGTCGGTGTCGGGTCCGGTCCGGGGGTGGGAAGCGGAGTCGAGTCGGGTCGGGTCGGGAGGAAGCAGGAGCTGGCCGTGGGAGGAGCCTTATTCATGCAGCCCCAGTGAGGCCATTCGGCCAGGGCTAGGGGCTGCGTGCTTTGGCCACTCCCACACAGATTCGGGCACCTGGAGCTACTGCACATGTGCGCCCACTGTAGCGCGCATGTGCAGAGGTCCCGGCACTGTTTTCAGCGCAGGGACCTGGCTCCGCCCCCTACAGCTCGTGCTGCGCTGCGCCGAGCTGCAAACGACCTGCAGGGAGCTGGAGAATCTGGAAGGTTTTTTTAGGCGCACTTTGTGGCGCGAAAAACGGGCGTCCAGGTCGGGACTGCGCCATTCTAGGCGCGGCTCGAAACTTGGGCCCACAGTAAGGAGCAGAAATATGGAACGCACTGGTGCTGCTGTCAGCAATATTGCAATCAGAAGCACGAGCATATGTTATGCAACCCATCTCCACTCCCTCCCCCACAGACTGCAGGTGATATGCTGGAACCCTCCAGCTAACCTGGAAACCAAAAAGAAACTTTCAGGCCTTTGGTAGGAAGACAAAATCCTCCTGCACCGCAAGAGTTCTAGTTTGGAGACAATCCAGAGAAGGTTCACGAGGTTTATTCCTGAGATGAAGGGATTGTCTTATGAAGAATGGTTGAGCAAATTGGGCCTATACTCAGTGGAGTTTAGAAGACTGAGAGGTGATCTTATAAGATAACCTTCTGAGAGGGCTCGACAAGGTAGAGGATGTTTTCCCTCATGGGGAAATCTAGAACTAGGGAGCATAGTTTCAGAGTAAGGGGTCGCCCATTTAAAATAGAGATGGGGAGGAATTTCTTCTCTCAGAGGGTTGTGAATCTTTGGAATTCTCTACCTCAGAGAGCTGTGGAGGCTGGGTCATTGAATATCTTTTAGGTGGAGATAGTAGGATATATGAATGATAAGGGAGCCAAGGGTTATGGGGAATGGGTAGGGAAGTAGAGTTGAGACCAAGATCAGATCAGCCATGATCTTATTAAATGGTGGAGCAGGCTCGAGGAGCCAAATGGCCTACTCCTGCTCCTATTTTTTATGTTCTTATTTTTGTCCAAGCAATGGAGATACAGAGTTGCATGGTGCATTGACAGGGCAAATCAGAAATAAGAATTCATTACTGCCAGGGCAATGAAGTGAAATAAATAATAAATATAGTAGTTTCAACTTAGTGAAATTATGGCATATTTCTGTTTGTGCATAAGATGTGGCATCTCGAGCTGCCATATCAGGTCAGGGTGGATTTCACTGACTAGCTGCTATATTCACACATCTAGTCGATTTTTGCTTCCTAACTGCCCAGTTTGTGCCTAAAAATGGAGAAGTAGCTGATGGAAAATGGCATGCAATTTGGGCTGGCCCCTAAAGTGGCCTTATTTCTGGGTGGTGAGGAGATAGGGGGGGGTTGCGCCTAGTGGAGACAGCTCCCATCTGATGCAGATTGCAGCCTCATGAATACACTCAAATTGGTTAATAATTACTAATATGACATTATTAGGCTGCTGACAACATTTTCTACTAGTGTGAAATCCAATCCCTTCTGATGGGACTGCACAGAATGCATAACCCAGCTATATATCGTATGCATAAAGGTCTTAACTGCTCTGACCATCCAGGAAGTGGCTTGTTAAAGAGCATTTGTTGGCGCTGCAATAACAATTGTTGGAATGGCTATTGTACTCTGTGTTATGTTCTTTTACCTCCAAAAACCTAAACAGAAAGAAAGAAATAGGAGCAGGATTAGGCCATTTGGCCCCTCGAGCCTGTTCTGTCATTCAGTGAGTTAATGGCCGATCTTCTACCTCAACTCCACTTGCCTGCATTATTCCTATATCGCTTGATATCCTTAATATTCAAAAATCGATCTCTGTCTTGAATATATTCAATGACTGAGCTTCCACAGCCCTCTTATGCTGAGACTGTGACCCCTGGTTCTAGACTGCCCAGCTAGGGGAAACATCCTCCCTGCATCTACCCTGTCAAGCCCTGTAAGAATTCTGTAGGTTTCAATGAGATTATATCTCATTCTTCTAAACTCTAGAGAGTATAAGCCTAGTCTACTCAATCTCTCCTCAAAAGAGGATGAAAAAAGGATACAAGAGAGATTTACTTGCACCTGTCATGTATGTACTTTTGGGATCACTAGCTACTAGATGGCATCACTGTTGGAGGCCATTGGGTTGCACGCATGTGTGTGCAGCCCAAGTATAAAAGACCAGCCATTTTTTATGTTAGTCACTTTGGGTCTTAATAAAACAGAGCCAAGGTCATGCCTCTTGAAGTTAAACAGTACTCAGTCTAACAGTTATTGTGTACACAACATCTGGCGACGAGGCAACAAGAACCTTTGCATGCAAAAATTAGCATAATTGGATTGTTTGAGTGATTCATGGAAGGACAAGATTGGACACACTTTATGAGCCGTTTGAGCCAGTTCTTCATGGCCAACAAAATGGAGCAGGTCGGCGACGGGAAGTGTTCCTCACGGTTTGCGGTCCAAAAATTTATGGTCTGATAAAGAATCTACTCCTGCCTGTGAGTCCAACAGAGAAGACGTATGAAGAATTGTGTACTCTGGTACAGGACTACCTTAAGCCAGACGAAGGCATCATCATCTTGGGATACAGATTTTAAACGCACATTCGCTCAGAGGGCCAGAATGCGGCGGAATTCGTTGCCGACCTGAGACGTCTAGCAGGACTGTGTAAGTTTGGGGCTCTGTTGGCAGACATGCTGCAGGACTTCTTTGTAATTGGCATCAACCACGAGGTGCTCCTGCATAAACTACTGATGGTGGAGATGTTGGACTTGAACAGGGCCATCACGATCGCTCAGTCATGCATGACGATGGATAGAAGTCTAAAGCAGATATGAGTGAAAAATCGAAACTTGGCAAGTACTGTAAATATGATTGATTCGGCGTTCGGCAGAGCAGCACATGGCAGGGCCTACCTGACTGTGTATGCAAAACCTGTGGCTGCCCAAAGTCCGCCAGCAAGAATGCATCCAGTTTCTCCATGTTGGCATTGTGGGGGAAATCACTGGCACCAGCAGTGCCGATTTAAGCAATATAGTTGCAAAGGCTGTCTGAGAGTGGGGCATCTCCAGCGCAAGTGTCCGCAGATGAGCAAGCGTGCTGCGACACATCATGTGGAGGATGATGATCAGAGTAACGCAGATCCGGATATGCAATCTGAGATACCAGAGGAGGAAGTGTATGGACTGTACTCATTCCTAACTAAGAGCAAACCGATAATGATCAACGTGAAATTTAATTGGGTGCCGGTATCGATGGAACTGGACATGGGGGCGAGTCAATCGATAATGAGCCAGAGGGAATTCGACAAAGTATGGGATATTAAGGCTGTGAGGCCCAGGCTGAGTCCAGTCAATGCCAAATTGCGCATGTACATCAAAGAACTCATAACGGTGATTGGCAGTACCACAATTAAAGTGTCGTACGATGGAGCGGTTTACAAGTTACCGCTGTGGATCGTCACAGTCAACGGCCCGACGTTATTCGGCAGGAATTGGCTTGAGAAAATCACATGCGAATGGAACGACATCAAGACGTTGTCGTCAGAGAAAGATACATGTGCCCAAGTACTGAACAAGATCCCCTCGTTTTTCAAACCAGGCATCGACAACTTCATGGGAGCCAAGGTGCAGATTCACATGGACTCGGATGCAAGACCCGTGCATCATGAAGCTCGGGCAGTTCCGTATATAATGAGGGAGAAGGTCGAAATCGAGCTGGACAGACTCCAGCATGAAGGGATCATAACGCCGGTTAAATTTAATGAATGGGCCAGTCCCATTGTTCCTGAGCTGAAAAGTGATGGCATAGTCAGAATCTGTGGAGATTACACGGCTACAATCAACAGGGTTTCGAAACAGAATTAGTACCCATTACCGAAGGCTGATGACTTGTTTGCAATGCTAGCCGGGGGGAAGTCATTCACCAAACTGGACTTGACGTCAGCCTACATGAAACAGGAGCTGGTGGAGAAGTCGAAGAGACTGACGTGCAGTAACACGCATAAAGGCCTGTTTATTTATCACAGGTGCCCTTTTGGAATTCGTTTGGCTGCAGCAATATTTCAGAGGAACATGGAGAGTCTACTGAAGTCTATTCCCAGAACCATCGTGTTCCAAGTTGACATCCTGATTACAGGTCGTGACTCCAAGGAACATCTGAACAACCTAGAAGGGGTTCTACATCATCTGGACAAAGTGGGACTCAGACCGAAATGCTCGAAGTGTGTATTCATGGCATCAGAGGTCAAATTCCTGGGGAGGAAAATTTCTGCTGACGGCATCAGGCCCACGGACGCAAAAACCAAGGCCATCAAGAATGCACCCAAGCCGCAGAAAGTGATGGAGCTGCATTCGTTCCTGGGTCTACTCAACTACTTCGGTAACTTCCGACCTAAATTGAACACCTTATTAGAACCACTCCACCTGCTGCTAAGAAAAGGCGACAACTGGGAGTGGGGTGCATCTCAAGACAGAGCTTTTGAGAAAGCCACTAATCTGCTTTGCTCTAACAAGCTGCTGGTACATTTTGACCCATGTAAATGTTTAGTATTGGCCTGTGATGCTTCGTTATATGGAATTGGCTACGTACTCCGACAAGCTAATGAGTCGGGTAAACTTCAACCAGTCGCGTATGCTTCAAAAAGTTTGTCTAAAGTGGAAAGAGCCTACTGCATGGTAGATACAGAAGAACTAGCCTGTGTGTATGGCGTTAAAAAGATGCATCAGTACCTGTTTGGTCTTCGGTTTGAATTGGAGACAGATCACAAACCGTTCATTTCACTGTTCTCTGAAAACAAAGGTATCAATACCAATGCTTCATCCCGCATTCAGAGGTGGGCGCTGACATTATAGACCTGGAACCGAGAATTGTGCCGATGCTTTGAGCTGTCTGCTGTTGCCCACACCGGAGGTGGAAATGCCACAACCGGCAGACCTATTGACAGTTATTGATGCTTTTGAGAGTGAAGGAACCCCTGTCACGGCTCAACAAGTTAAGACCTGGACCAGCCAGGACCCGATTTTATCGGTGGTGAAGAGTTGCATCCTCAAAGGTGATTGGTTTGCCATACTTAAGCAAATGTGTGAGGAGACCAAACCTTACATTCGTCGCAAATACTAACTGTCTATTCAGTCGGATCGTATACTGTGGGGCAATCGTGTTGTTATGCCCAAGAAAGGGAGAGAGAAATTTGTACTTGAGCCACATAGCACATATCGCAGCATTGCCAAGTCTCATGTATGGGCCGGGAATTGACTCTGAGCTGGAATCATGTGTGCATCAGTGCAACACTTGCATGCAGCTGAGCAAAGCACCAGTGGAATCGCTGCTGAGTCTGTGGTCGTGGCCGTTCAAACCAAGGTCCAGGATCCACATAGACTTTGCAGGTCCCTTCCTGGGGAAGATGTTTTTAGTTGTGGTGGATGCATATTCGAAGTGGATAGAGTGTATAATCATGTCATCCAGTACATTCACAACTACCATTGAGAATCTCAGTGTCATGTTTGCAAAACATGGTCTGCGTGACATTGTTGTTAGCGACAACGGATCGTGCTTCACCAGTCAGGAGTTTCAAGAGTTCATGAAACTCAATGGTACCAAACATTTAAGGTCAGCATCGTTCAAACCTGCATCCAATGGGCAAGCAGAACGTGCTGTCCAAATCATAAAGCAGAGTATGAAGTGAGTAACCCAAGGATCACTGCAGACTCGCCTGTCGTGCATACTGCTTAGTTACAAGACAAGACCACAAATGCTAACTGCGGTCTCGCCTGCTGAACTAATGAAGAGAGGTCTTAAGGCCAAACTATCTCTTGTACACCCTGACCTGAATAATTACATAGAGTATAGAAGACAAAGTCAGCAAGAGTATCACGATTGCGCAACTGTGTCACGTGATATTTCTGTAAATGATCCTGTTTATGTTCTGAATTATGGTCAGGGTCCCAAGTGGATCGCTGGTACTATCATGGCCAAGGAGGGCAACAGAATATTTATCGTCAAGCTCAAAAATGAGCAAACATGCAGGAAACATATGGATCAAACAAAGCTGCGGCACACAGACGAACCAGAACAGTCGGAGGAAGAGACAATTGACGACCAACTAACCTAACCTCAGCCGTAAGGGCCGCATCTAACTCCCTATTGAATATATCTAACAAACTGGCCTCAACAACTTTCTGTGATAGAGAATTAAACATGCTCACAACTCTGAGTGAAGAAGTTTCTCCTCATCTCGGACGTAAATAGCTTACCCCTTATCCTTAGACTGTGACCCCTGGTTCTAGACTTCTCCAACATTGGGAACATTCTTCCTACATCTAATCTGTCGAATCCTGTCTGAATTTTAAGTTTTTCTTCGAGATCCCCTCTATTCTTCTAGATTCCATTGAATATAAACCTAGTCGATCCAGCCTTTCTTCATATGTCAGTCCTGTCTTCCCGGGAATCAGTCTGGTGAACCTTCGCTGCACTCCCTCAATAGCAAGAATGTTCTTACTCAGATTAGGAGACCAAAACTGTCATAATATTCAAGATGTGGTCTTACCAAGGCCCTGTACAACTGCAGTAAGACCTCCCTGCTCCTATACTCAAATCCTCTCGCTATGAAGGCCAAAATACCATTTGCCTTCTTCACCGCCTGCTGCACCTGTATGCTAACTTTCAATGACTGATGTACCATGACACCCAGGTCTCATTGCACCTCCCCTTTTACTAATCTGCCGCCATTCAGATAATAATCTGCCTTACTGTTTTTACCACTAAAATGGAAAACCTCACATTTATCTATATCATTACGCATCTGCGATGTATTTGCCCACTTACCTAAGCTGTCCAAATCACCCTGCAGCCTCTTAATTGTGTCTGTAATGTCTGTAAGCTTGTAATGTGTGTAGCTCCATACTGTGGATGTGGATGTATTGTGTACTGCAATTGCAGAGTTAATCATTAAACAGAATCAGGCAGATTTCCGGAGGCTTCTGAGAAAGCTGCCTGCCATGTTCGAAGCTGTGTGTGCTTGTGCTCTGTGAATATATCACATTTGTGACGAGGATGAGATTTTTTTGGATGATTTAAAACTTAAATTTTGTGGTGAATGACTCAGCCAGCCGACAGACAGATTTTGGAAGTTTCTATCTTTGGAAAAAAGCTACAAAATCCGAGGTAAAATACAGCTCACGAGTTTAAAATAGCAGGTGTAATCAGACATTTGGGGGAATATAGACACGACCGGGAATGTTTTAAAGCGTATGTGGTTTGGCTAGAAATGTATTTCATTGAAAACAACATAATCGAAGTTCCAGACAATGTAATCCAGAACCGGGCTGTGTTGGAACATAAGAAAGCGATCTTATTATCGGAGGCGGGTCCAGCATTATACAAAACCCTTGTAAATCTGCTTGTGCCTGAAGAGCCAAAGGACACAACGCTTTTAGAGATTTTAACAAAGCTGGAGCAACACTATAACCCCAAACTGTTAGAAATTACTGAAAGCTATAGTTTCGGGATTCGGAATCAAAAGGCTGATGAAAGTATCACTGATTACATCGGAGCATTAAAAAAGCTATTGATGCACTGTAATTTTGGAAACTTTCAAAACCGAGCATTACGGGATCATTTTGTATGTGGGGTGAAAAATGATGCGATCAGAAGGAAATTATTGACGATGGATGAATTGACTTTTGAGATTGCTTGTCAGACAGCGAGGTCGATGGGCATGGCTGAACAATATTCCCAAGAATTAAATAATGATTACGGTCGTCAGTCAACCGAGGTAAATCACCTGCAGGTTCAAAGTAAAAGACGGTGGGGGCTCAAAGTCTCAGAAACTGGAAATTCTAACAGAGCGTTGAAGTCGTGCGATAGGTGCCTGGGACAACACATTGCTCAAAGTTGTCCATACGTGAAGGCAGAGTGTTTCTTCTGCAGAAAGACTGGGCATCTTGTGAAGGCATGCCGACTGAAGGATAAACCAGCTTTTAAAGCTATAAGTCCAGCGTTCAAAGCTATGAGTAGAAACCCAAGATTACATAGCATGGAAGAACAACCACAGGATGAGGAGATGTTAGAGTTACACGTCATCAGGAGCAGCGATTCGGAAAGCATCAAAATCCACATAGATGTTGCGGGATTCAAGACACCAATGGAAACTGACACGGGTGAGGGGTGCATCCATGAGTGTCGTACAGGAGTCACTGTACCTCGACAAATTGCGTGATTTCCAACTGGAGAAATCAAAGATAGAGTTGCGAGGCTACTCGGGAGAGAAAATTCCTGTGGTAGGTCGTATCACTGCACTGGTGAACTACAAAGATCAATTTCAGAACTTGCCTCTAATAGTACTGAAAGGAGACAAGTCTGTCTGACTAGGAAGAAATTGGTTGAGCTCACTGAAGCTGGATTGGAGTAAGATTTTCTGTGTTGAAGCGAGATTTTCATCAACAGATGAGGATATCAAGAATTATCCGAAGGTGTTCTGTGAAACGGGCAGTCCGATCCAAGGCTTCAAGAAGCATGTCAGGGTACAGAAGGACGCTAGATCGGATTACTACAAGCCACGTTCCGTACCATATGCACTCAAGGGGAAAGTTGAACAAGAACTCAAAAGACTAGAGACTGAGAACATTATTTGTAAGATAGATTGATGTAATTGCGCTACACCCATTGTTGTTGTACCTAAGTTCGATGGTAAGGTAAGATTGTGTGGTGATTATAAAATAACTGTAAACCAGGTTCCAGAGGGTAATGTCCCCAATACATTGCCGAATATAGAAGAAGATTTGTTCACAACACTGACAGGTGGTCAGATCTTCTCAAAACTGGATCGTACGAATGCCTTACAGTTTGAACTAGATGAGGAGTCCAAGTCATGTTTGACTATAAATACTCATCTAGGCCTGTATCAATTTAATAGGCTACTGTTTGGAGCGTCTTCCCTGACATATTCCAAGAGGTGATGAACCAGATTTTGCAAGGTATTGCAGGGGTAGTATGTTATTTTGATGACTAATTTCAGCACCAAATAGGCAAATTCATAACAACATATTGAATGAAGTCCTCAAACAGCGAGAGAAGCATAGAGTATGAGTGTCTGCTTGTAAGTGTGAGTTATTTAAAAACTCAGTGGAGTACTTAGGGTACAGAGGAGACAAAGATGGTTTACATCCAACCATGGAAAAATTGGATGTGATCAGAAATGCACCCACTCCCGGGAATGTCACTGAACTTCGTTCAGTCTTGGGTCTTTTGAACTATTATGGGAAGTTGCTCCCAAATTTGGCTACAGTATTACATCCACTGAATGAACTTTTGAAAAAACAGGTCCATTGGAAGTGGTCAAAAGAATGCGATACAGCATTCAAGGAATGTAAAAGCAAATTGGTAGAGAGCACCATGTTAGTTCACTCTGACATATCTAAGGAGATTAAGCTAGGATGTGATGCCTCTCCATATAGAGTTGGGGCAGTAATCTCTCTTGTATTAAGTAGTGGGTCGGAGAGACCAATTGCTTTTGTTTCACGCACACTCAGTGCCAGTGAGATTAATTATGCGCAAATTGAAAGGGAAGCTTTGGCATTAATTTTTAGGGTCAGGAAGTTTCACAAATACTTGTGTGGTCATAAGTTTACCATCGTTACAGACCATAAGCTCCTAACAGCAATGCTCCATCCAAAGTACCCAGTTCCAACATTAGCTGCAGCTCGAATGCAGAGATGGGCTTTGATTTTGTCAGCATATACATATGATATTGAATACAGATGATCAGCTGATCACAGTAATGCTGATGCAATGTCAAGATTGCCTTCTCCATCACAAGTTACACCCGATAGGGGAGAAGTGTTTTATTTTTCATACATTGATGAACTGCCAGTCACAGCTGAAGAGATTGGTAGAGCAATCAAATGTGACCCAGTGATGTCAAAAATGTATGAGTATATTGCAAATGGATGGCCAAACCAGGTAACAGACAAAGATACACATCCATTCTTCATTCGTAGGAATGAATTATCAGTGGGGTGCAAGAGTGGTTATACCAAATAAATTCAGGTCCAAATTATTTGGAGAGCTCCATGACCAGCACCTGGGAATGTGCTTGACGAAGAGTTTTGCGCGCAGTTATTTATGGTGGCCAGGTCTTGAAAAAGATATAGACTACATCGTGAGTCAGTGTAAGATATGTCAATCGGTAAGCAAGCAACCACCACCAGTATCATTACAGCCATGGAAAAGACCTCTCAGGGTGTGGGAAAGGCTACATTTTGATTTTGCCGAGTTAGAAGGACAACAATTGTTCATTCTAAGTGGGTTGAGGTGTTCCCAATGTGGACAATAGCAGCAAGTAAAACATTGGACATTTTACGAAAATTATTTTCTTCATTTGGCCTCCCTGAAGAAATTGTTTCAGATAATGGACCACAATTTCATTCAGAAGAGTTTGCACAATGCATGAGCAAAAATGGTGTGAAACATACCAAGGTTCCACCATACCATCCTGCTTTGAATGGGGCAGCAGAGAGCAATGTACAAACTGTAAAACGTGCCCGCATAAAACAAATGTAAAAGCCAAATCAAAGAAAACGACAGTTGTCATTGGATCACAAATTGGCTAATTTTTGGATTAGATATCAAAATACTCCTCATACAACGACTGGTAGAACACCCCCCAGCAGAGTTGTTTCTCAAACGACAGCCACGAACCAGATTCTCATTGTTAAAGCCAAATTTGGCACAGTCCGTAGAAGAGACACAATTAAGACAGAAAGAGAATCATGCTAGAGGTAGAGTAAAAGCGAGAAGTGTGAAATTAAACCAGAAGGTGTGAGTAAAGAACCATCACCATAAATGCGTAAAGTGGTTACCAGGAAGAGTGGTGAAGATATGTGGTCCTTGCATATATTCGGTAAAGATGTTTGATAATGGACAGGTTATGTTTGTTCATATTGATCATATTTTACCTACAGACATGGAAGGAGTTGAAGATGGAAATGATTCAATTATTTCTGACTCAACAGATAGTTTTGATGTCCCAGTAGCAAATCCTAAATCCAATGTACTGGAAACAAATCCAGGAGAGAATCAGAATGAGAGTCTGAGTCCGAGTCAGGAAAACAAAGAGCCTGAAATGAGTGTGAGTTCAAATGAAAATCAAGGAAATTCCATGGAGGAAAACATTCCTCAGGATGAGCCTCGAATGAGTGTAAAATCGTCACCATGTTTGGAATGTTCTGTTCAAGAGCGAAGGTATCCTCTTTGAAACAGAAAACAAGTGGTGAAGTTAAATTTGTAAATATGGAAAAAAAAATGTTTATATCCTGTGTTATGTATAAATATGAAAGTTATGTCTGATGTTTGTTATAATAACTTCTTCATTAAGGAGGGAGAAGTGTAATATCTGTAAGCTTCTAATGTTTGTAGCTTCACACTGTGGATGTGGACATTTTGTGTACTGCACTTGCAGAGTTAATCATGAAAGAGAACCATTGCAGATTTCCGGAGGCTTCCGAGAGAGCTGCCTGCCATGTTCGAAGCTGTGTGTGTTGTGCTCTGTTAATATATCACAACTCTCTAGCTTAATGAAGAATTCTACCATATTATGGTCACTCTTCCCCAAGGGGCCTCGCACAACAAGATTGCTAATTAGTCCTCTCTCATTACACAACTCCCAGTCTAGGATGGCCAGCTCTCTCGTTGGTTCCTCGACATATTGGTCGAGGAAACCATCCCTTATACACTCCAAAAAATCCTCCTCCACCGTATTGCTACCAGTTTGGTTAGCCCAATCAATATGTAGATTAAAGTCACCCATGATAACTGCTGTACCTTTATTGCACACATCCCTAATTTCCTGTTTGATTCCCCAACCTCAAGACTACTGTTTGGTGGTCTGTACACAACTCCCACTAGCGTTTTCTGTCCTTTGGTATTCCACAGCGCTACCCATACAGATTCCACCTCATCCATGCTAATGTCCTTCCTTACTATTGCGTTTATCTCCTCCTTAAACAGCAACGCTACCCCACCTCCTTTTCTTTGCAGTCTATCTTTCCTGAATATTGAATACCCTTGTATGTTGAGTTCCCAGGCTTGGTCACACTGGAGCCATGTCTCTGTAATCCCAATTACATCATATCCATTAATTGCTATCTGCGCAGTTAATTCATCCACCTTATTATGAATGCTCCTCGTATTGAGACACAGGAGCATTCAGGCTTGTTGTTTTTAACACTCTTTGTCCTTTTAGAATTATGTTGAAATGTGGTCCTTTTTGATTTTTGCCTTTGATTTTTCTGCCCTCCACTTTTACTTTTCTCCTTTATGCCTTTTTCTTCTGACCCCATTTTACTTCCCTCTGTCTCCCTGCATGGGTTCCCATCCCCTTGCCTTATTAGTTTAAATCCTCCCCAACAGCACAAGCAAACACTCCTCCAGGACATCGGTTCTGGTCCTGCCCAGGTGCAGACCGTCTAGTTTGCATTGGCCCCACCTCCTCCAGAACCGTTCCAATGTCCCAGGAAGTTGAATCCTTCCCTCTTGCGCCATTCCTCAAGCCACATATTCATCTTAACAATCCTGCTATTTCTACTTTGACGAGCACGTAGCACTGGTAGCAATCTTGAGATTACTACCTTTGAGGTCCTACTTTTTAAGTTAAATTCTAGCTCCCTAAATTCAGCTTGTAGGACCTCATCCTGCTTTTTACCTATATCATTGGTACCTATATGCACTACGAAAACTGTTTGTTCACTTTCCCCCTCCAGAATGCCCTGCAGCCGCTCTAAGACATCCTTGATCCTTGCACCAGGCAGGCAACATACCATCTGGAGTCTCGTTTTCAGCCACAGAAACACCTATCTATTCCCGTTACAATAGAATCTCCTACAACTATAGCTCTCTAGCTCTCTCATTCTTTTTCCTGCCCTCCGGCATAGCAGAGCCACCCATGGTTCCATGAACTTGGCTGCTGATGCCTTCCCCTGATGAGCATCTTCCCCAACAGTACCCAAAGTGGTATATCTGTTTTGGAGGGAGATGACTGCAGGGGATCCCTGTACGACCTTCCTTCCATTGCTCTTCTTGCTGGTCACCCATTCTCTATCTGCCTGTGTAACCTTTGCCTGCGGTGTGACCAACTCACTAAACACGCTATTCACGACATCCTCAGTATGGTGGATACTCCAGAGTGAATCCATGCACAGCTCCAGTGCTGCAATGCGGTCTGTCAGGAGCTGCAGCTGGATACATTTGCCGTGCACCCAGTAGTCAGGGACACTGGAAGCATCCCTGACTTCCCACATAGCAAAGAGGGGCATGACATGGGTCTGGGCTCTCCTGCCATGAATTAACCCTTAAATTACTTAATTTGTCAACAATGACAGGGTTTCTTACTGATAAGAAAAAGAAAAAGGATAAAGAAAAAGAAAACTACTCACCAATCAGTCAGTGGTCATCAGTGAATAGGAAGTTCCAATCACTGACATGTTTAGTGAAAATGGACTTTCAATCCCTGACATGGCCACTGCCACTCCCACCAGGTCAGCCACCCAGCCACCAGTCACAACAGACTCTGAACACTCACCCAAGGCTGGAGTTGAACTGAGACGGTCAACCCGGGAGCGTAAAACAACGGACCGTCTCAATTTGTATAAGACTGTGTTAATATCTCAGAGGCGGGTATTGTCATGTATGTACTTTTGAGATCACTAGCCACTAGATGGCGTCACTGTTGGAGGCTATTGGGCTGCACGCACGTGTGTGCAGCCCAAGTATAAAAGGCCAGCCATTTTGTATATTAGTCATTTTGGGCCTTAATAAAGCAGAGCCAAGCTCATACGTCTTGAAGTAAAACAGCACACAGTCTATCAGTTATTGCATGCACAACAGCACCACAGATGGGCTATCTGCCTCTACCATTATCCACAGAGCCATTCTTTCAGATCCAGCTCAGCTGCTTGGGAATTTCTGAAGAGAATTATGTTCATAGACAGGCCCATCAGTGATGGAGTTGTGCTATTTGCTGCAATCTGATCTGCAGGCAACTTCCGCCACAGGAACTGCACTTGCTGCTGGGGCAGTAAACGTCACCCTGACCTTTAGGCTTCCAGTTCCTTCCAAACTATCACAGGGACTTCTGCAAAATCAGTCAATATGCAACACAAAGATGCATTAAGCTGGACACTGATGATTTGTTCTCCATGGCAAACTACTTCAGTACTTTCCCAATGAAGAAACTGCAACAGAAAGATAAAACACTTCAGTTTTTGTTTTCATAATGCAGACGTTTCATACTCCAAAAAGTTATTGATGGAATCCATGAATTGTAAGGATTTCTACTTTATCACTATCCAGGTAGTCAGTGACTAGCAACACCAGATTGGGCAAGTTAGTGCGTAGTTTCCAGGTAATCTGCACTGTTTTCACCTTCTCCACATTCATTACAGCAATTATACTCTGTTAAATCTGTTGGGCATTAGAAATGTACATGAAAGTGGATACATGGCGAATGGTTGAGTGCAGGAACACGTGTGATGATCTCTGGATGAGAAGCACACCAGGGTCTCAGAGGAGATGCTCATCTTAAGCACCTCAACCTCTCGTGTAACTAATCCCTCTATCCACTAATGCATCACACATTTTCCAACCTTGTCCTCTACATGACCGCATAAGCCCAACTTTGATCTATGGCTACCTTATTGTACACCAATCAGAAGTAACTCTCTTGAGAAAGTTCAACTAATTTGTATTTTTCCATGTGATATATACATATTTGCGTTATCGTTCTTTGCTCTGGAACTTGGTCTTGGTGGCAGTGTATGGTATACATCAGCACTCCCTCAGCACTGCACTGGGACTGTCAACCTAGATTTATGTGCTCAAGTCTCTGGAGTGGGATTTGAACCCACAACCTTCTGACAAGAAGCGAGAGTGCTACCCACTGAGCTGGTTCTGTACCTCAAGCTGTGGTTCTGCAATTGGTTCCACCATGCCTGCCGCTGCAGAGGGAGACTTCATTTCCTGCGGCCAGGTTTATGTTGCCTCCAGTATTCGTTTTTTTTTTCCAGCTAGATTACTTTGTGCCATCCAGGTACTTTGTGCCCTAAAATCATTGTTGCAGTCCAATTATTTTTTTGCCCTCCAGGTTTGGGCCACTTACCTTTAAGTTGCCAACCCCTTTGAAATAGCAGTGATATCCCTAATATTGCTTCAGCAGTGCACAAAAAGTAGCCCCCCCACCCTCACTGTGCAAACTCCCAGTGCTGCTCACATTTCAGGCAAAAGCCTGCCACCGCTAATTAAAATTTACAATGCCTGCAGCTTCACATGCAATCAATCGTGCGCAACTGAGACAGGTGCAAAGTCTGCACCGCTCTCACTCTCCACACTCATTGCAGACATTCTGCTCTGTTATGTCTCTAAGATATAAGAAATTTACATGGAAGGTGCATGTATAGAGATTGGTTAAGCACAGAAACAGGGTCAGCTGCGATGCTCCTTGCAGTTGAATAGCCTGCCACCCTCGAGGCTCGCATTTGGATGAGATAGTGGATGGGGACTGGCAACTGTGGATCGTACCCAGAAAGGACTCAATGCCTTCAGGGGAAGTAAGGGCGGGAGACGATGTGGCAGAGAAAATTGGTGAGGAAGAAATATGGTAAAGATGAATGAACTGAGCTGTTTTCAGATATCCATAAATTTCAAACAAAGTGAACGTATGCCATCAAATCAGGCTTAAATTCATGAAACAAGTTTGTCTGGAAAATATTCACTCAGTGATAGCAAAGTGTTCAGAACTTCAAAGATGCCCATTGAGCTAAATTAACACACAGGGAACAGGGGTGCCAGGCTGTGAATGAACAAGAAGTCAGGTCTTTGACTCAACTTGTCATTTAACCGTGCTAGGTACAGATCTCGTGAAGTTTGAAAATCTTGAGATTGTTGCATATAAAATGTGCCTTTTTCAGGGAACCATACTGAACAGTACCGCAATAGTCCCACAGTGTTGCTCAACTCCCCACTCGCACTCTACTTCATTCAGTGCCAAGATCCTGCCAGGATTCATCCACAGGTCTCAGGAAGTTCCTGCTTGTCACCTCCAACCCCGCACCCATCCCACCCTCCAGTCCCAGTCTGTTTACTAGCTTTTCAGTGGTGCAATCTCAGCCATTATGCATTCAATTAATAAATAGGAAAACTATGATTGTAATATATGCACCTGTGAGTATGCTCACAGGTTTGTGGAGCTGTTGCATTGTGAATGGCTTAGCCAGTCACATGATGTTCACAAGACTCAATAAAACCCCATTCAGTTGGGTCTAGGTCATGCACAATGAGGTATGAAGTTGTGATTTTGTTCGATGAACTGGTAATGTGTAATGTGATTGTTAAACCTTTTGCTAAGAAACCAATTAGTTCTTAATAGCAATGTGTTGCTATGAATTCTTAAGCAAAGAACCCATGAAGCAAATACATTACAATGATAAATTTGGTTGCCACATTCCATTGATTTACCCCAGCTACCTCTTCTCTGCTCATCATTCCCTCCCCAGTGATCAATTCTTCCTATGGCCCCACCTGCATCTCCGCCATGATTGTGGCGGAGGTGCGGTGAATGTTTGTGGCGGAGGAGCAGCGAGAGATCATGGCGGAGGTGCGGCAAATGAGGATATAGGCCCAGAAGAGCCGAGGGCCGGGGGCAGCATGGGTTAGCTCACACTGCGATATGTGTGCGCACTAGGTCCGTGCAGCAGAGCAGGTCTGCTGTCGCCCTGGTTAATGCTTGCCACTGGATAAAGGCCTAGCTCTGTCAAGCCCGTGTGGTGGCTGATGTGCAACGGCCACCACACTTTAAAAAAGTCCATGCTCAGGCATCTTCCATCCTTTGAATTGGAGTTTAGGACTGCAATATCGGGTCCTTCATTGAAACATCTGTGAATTCATCCCTTTTGATGTGGAAGCAAGTCATCCTCATTTGAGGGACTGCCCATGATGATGATGGCCCCACCTGATCAAGGTCTCCTTTACCACCCCTCAAAGACTGATGACTTCCATGGTCCGCTGTAACTGATCTTGCACATGATTACTGCTTGTCAGAGTTCCTATGTCTGTTACCCCACAGATTCCACCTATAACTCAGCTCCGAAAAAATTAATGTGAATCTACCCAAACAAAACAGAGCCTGGCCCAGCACCTGTTTTGTGACCTCTTAAAAAAATAAGGTTGGTGTGTTTAAACACAATTTAAAACAGGCAGCATGTTTTAAAGAAAATTAAAAGAGGTGATGATGTTTCATATTTTGGTTTAAAGCAGATGGAGCTGTTTAATTTTTTTCAACGCAGTTAGTTGTGCTTGGTGAACAGAGAGGGGAAGCAGTGTTGCAGAGCACATTTGTCTAGAGACCCACATTGCACTCTGCATGGTTGATTGTCAACTAATAGCTGCGCCTGGTTAATAGTCACAAATTAGGGTCAAACCTGTGCTTCTGCACCTCCAAGAGGAACGCATCTTAGGTTTTCGCATACACACAGCCCATGATTTTCCTCTATTAAAATTAATCGATGGGAAAATCACAAGCTGTGCACTTGCAATTTGCATGCTATCAATGCTATTCCCGACAGAAAGCACAAAATCGGCTCTACTGAGCTGTGCATGGTCAGCTTTCACAGAGCGAGATGTACAAGGTCAATATTCACACATTGACCTGAGTATAGTCAAAATTCACACAGTAAACTGTGCATGGTTAACGCTCACATATTGAGCTATTTACAGTCATTATTCACACATTGAGCTGTATATAGTAGCAAGTAGCAGAATCGTTAGCAACCTGGCTACAAAACAGACAACAGGGAGCAGGGGTTAAAGGTAGTTACTCATAAAGCAAAAGATGGGAAGGTGTTCCGCGGGGATCGGTGTTGGGACCACTGCTGTTCACAATTTACATCAACGATTTGGACTAGGGAATTGGAAATACAATTTTAAAATTTGCAGACAACACCAAACTGATGGGGTATAGTTAACACAAAGGTGGATCATGACACAATGCAGGAAGACATTAATAAACTTGCAGAGTGGGCATACAATTGATAAATGAACTTCAATATAGATAAGTGTGAGGTGGTACATTTTGGTAGGAAGAAAAAGGAGGCCACATATTGCTTGGAAAATAAGTGTTGAAAAGGCATAGATGAGCAGAGGGATCTGTGGATACAGATACACAAATCACTAAACGTAGTGATGCAGCTTAATAAGGCCATAAAAAAGCAAACAAAGCACTGGGGTTTATGTCTAGATTGGTAGAATTGAAAAGCAGAGAAGTTACGTTAAACTTGTATAGAACCTTGATTAGACCATACTTGGAGTACAGTTTACAATTCTGGTCACCATATTATAAAAAGGATATGGAGCAATCATAGAATCATAAAAAACAGAAGGAGGCCATTTGGTCCATCATGTCCATGCCGGTCCAAAAAGAGTTGCCTAGCCTAATCCCACCTTCCAGCACCAGGTCTGTAGCCCTGTAAGTAACGGCATTTCAAATGCACATCCACGTACTTTTTAAATGTAGTGAGGGTTTCTGCCTCTACCACCCTTCCAGGCAGAGTTCCAGACCCCCACCACACTCTTGGTGAAGAAATGTCCTCTCATTCTACCAATTATGTTAAATCTATGCCCCCTGGTTATTGACCCCTCTGCTAAGGGAAATATGTCCTTCCTATCCACTCTATCTAGGCCTCTCATAATTTTATATACCTCAATTAAATCTCCCCTCAGCCTCCTATGTTCCAAGGAAAACAACCCCACCCTATCCAATCTTTCCTCATAGCTGAAGTTTTCCAGTCTTGGCAACATCCTTGTAAATCTCCTCTGCACCCTTTCAAATGCAATCACATCCTTTCTATAATGTGGTGACCAGAACTGCACATAGTACTCAAACTGTGGCCTAACTAATGTTGCATAGCATTCTAGGATAATGGTGAAGGGATAAAAAAGATTTACAAGGATGATACCAGAACTGAAAGGTTATACCTATCAGGAAACATTGAATAGGCTGGGGCTCTTTTCTCCAAAAAAGAGAAGACTGAGGGGTGGCCTGATAGAGGTCTTTAAAATTGTGAAAATGTTTAATTGGGTAGATGTAGAGAAGATGTTTCCACTTGCAGGGGAGAACAGAACTAGGGAACATAAAAATAATATCGTCAGTGATAAATCCAATAGAGAATTTAGGAGCAACTTCTGAACCCAAAGAGTGGTTAGAATATGACACTCGCTACCACAAGGAGTTGTTGAGGTGATTAGCATGGATGCATTTAAGGGAAAGCTAGATAAACATAAGAGGAAGACAGGAATAAAAGAATATGTTGAAGGGGTTAGATGAAGAAGGGTTGGAGAAGGATCGTGTGGAGCATAAACTCCAGCATGGACCTGTTAGGCTGAATGGCCTGTTTCTGTGCTGTAAATATAAACTATGTAATAGTACACATTCATACACAGAACTATATATAGTTAACATTTATATCTTGAACTGTATATAGTCAGCATTCACAAATTGAACGGTGCACGGTTAATGCGCTGAATCTTGTCAACATTCACACAATGAGCTGTTGTCAACATTGATACATTGAGTTACACATGATCAATGTTCACACATTCAGCTATATATTGTCCACATTCAAAAATTGAGCTGTATATAATCAACATTCACATATTAAGCAGTGCATGGTTAATGTGCACATTGAAGATAGTCAATATTCACACATTGGGATGTATATATTAAACAGTCAAACAGTGAGATGCATGTATCAACATTCACACATTAAACTGTGCATTGTTAATGGTCACACAATGAGGTCTATGGGCTAGACTTTCCCGAGAGCCCCTCAACACCTAAGTGCCCACCCAGAAAAACTGCAAACATTTGGTAAGTAACACGGGTGAAAATTTACCCTTTTAAGTTAAAAATAATTGCCTGGCGAGAAAATGGATCTTGCACCATTATTGTTGGCGGCTTTCTCGGTGGTTAAGGGGAAACTAAATAAAAACGGGCGTTTAAAAAAATTTTTTAGTCTGAGGCCGAGGGAGGGGGGGAAAACTTAAAAAAAATGTTCACTAAAAAATGTTCAAAAATATTCCCAAGACACTTTTACAGCTAATCGCCATTTTACAATAAAATATAAATAAGAACCTTTAACTTACCTTTCTTTGCAGAGTACTACCTACCACCCTGTTTAAGCAGCTTTTACAGGCGGTTACCTTGGCAATCTAGACGGCCTTCCGTTGAGGCCAAACTTACGCACTAGCAATTTTCTCGGCGGTGCACGTCGGTGGTTTGGTCCCGGCTTGCATTTTGAGATTTGGGCGATACCATTGAAAAACTAAGGGGGAAACTTTCGCCGGACGGAAAAACAGCTGTACCACTGAAAAAATTGCCGAAAACCCGCCAAAAATGAAAGGAAAGGTTAGCCCACATATATTCAAATTCATTCATTGGGTCCAAGTTTCGGATGTCCTCCCAGAACGACGAACTCCGAGAGGCCTGCCTATTTTTTAGAATAAAAAAAGCGCCCAAAACTTATCTCACGATTTCCGAGTCCAGCAGGCCTGTTTCACAGTCAATGCAGCGCAGCATAAGCATCTGGGGACAGAGCTACTGCCCTGGGTTAAAAAGAGTGCCGGCAGCTGCGCCCATGCGCAGTGGAGTCTGTGCACGTGCACAGTAGTTCCTGGCTTTCCCAGTGCGCCCTGCCTCCGGGCAACCCTATCCCTGGCAGAAGGGATGTCGTGCTGTTCGCCATCCCTATTCCGGGATGAATGGCCTGCCTGCCTCACCGTCCATCGCCTTGCCTCGTCGCCACAGCCCTTACCTCCTCGGCTGTGGGGCCCGCCCGAACACCTCCCTGGTGGCAGGGCCCGCCAGAGCACTACTTCGGCGATGGGGCCCGGCTGACCAGCACCTCTTGAGCGGTGGGGCCCCGCCCAACTAGCAGCTCTTTGGTGGCGGGCCCCGCCCGAACACCTCCTCGCTGGCGTGACCCACCCGACCAGCACCTCTTCGGCAGTAGGGCCCGCCCGAACTCCTCCCCAGTGGCAGGCCCCACCCGAGCAACTCTTCGGCGGCGGGGCCCACCGGAGGAACTCTTTGGCGGTGGGGCCCACCCGACCAGCAGCTCTTTGGTGGCGGGCCCCACCCGAACACCTCCTCGCTGGCGGGACCCGCCCGACCAGCACCTCTTCAGCGGTGGGGCCCGCCCGAACTCCTCCCCAGTGGCAGGCCCCACCCGAACACCTCCTCGCTGGCCAGGCCAGCCCGACCAGCTCTTCGGTAGGCAATTGGAGGGCTCCCAGTGCTGCAGTAGGTGAGTAGAACCTTATAATTTTTGATTTAATGAATGATTATTTTATTTTCTTTATTTTTAATTTTTAATTTTTTTTTTGATTGATTGATAGATTTATTGAATTATTGGTTTATTTATTGATTTATTTATCATTCATTATTGATGATGGCACTTTATTGGTAAAAGTGAAGTGTTTAATGCTTTGTAAAATACCCCCAGCTTCCCTCTAACTTCCCTTGGGGGGCAGAAGCAAAAGATAGAAAGAAGGAAAGTAAAAGTGGAGGGCAGAGAAACTCAAGGCAAACATTAAAATGGGCCACATTACAGCAAAATTCTAAAGGGGCAAAGTGTGTTAAAAAGACAAGCCCAAGGCTCTGTGCTGCAATGCAAGGAGTATTCGTAATAAGGTGGATGAATTAACTGCATCGGCAGCAATGAAAGAATATGATATAATTGGCATCTCGAAGACATGGCTCCAGGGTGACCAAGGCTGGGAACTTAACATCCAGGGGTATTCAACATTCAGGAAGGATAGACAGAAAGGAAAAGGAGGTGGGGTAGCGTTGCTGGTTAAAGAGGAAATTAACGCAATGGAAAGGAAGGACATTAGCTTGGATGATATGGAGTCGGTATGGGTGGAGCTACGGAATATCAAAGGGCAGAAAATGCTAATGGGAGTTGTGTACAGACTGTGAAACAGTAGTAGTGAAGTTGGGGACAGCATCAAACAAGAAATTAGGGATGTGTGTAATAAAGGTACAGCAGTTATGATGGGCGACTTTAATCTACATATAGATTGGGCAAACCAAACTGGTAGCAATACAGTGGAGGAGGATTTCCTGGGGTGTATTAGGGATGGTTTTCGAGACCAATATGTTGAGGAACCAACTGGAGGGCTGGCCATCCTAGGCTGGGTGATGTGTAATAAGAAAGGACTAATTAGCAATTTTGTTGTGCGAGGCCCCTTGTGGAAGAGTGACCATAATATGGTAGAATTCTTTATTAAGATAGAGAGTGACACAGTTAATTCAGAGACTTCGGTCCTGAACTTAAGGAAAGGTAACTTTGATGATATGAGACGTGAATTGGCTAGTATAGACTGGCGAATGATACTTAAAAGGTTGCTGGCGGATAGGCAATGGCAAACATTTATAGATCACATGGATGAACTTCAACAATTGTGCATCCCTGTCTGGAGTAAAAATAAAATGGGGAAGGTGGCTCAACCGTGGCTAATAAGGGAAATTAAGGATAGTGTTAAAGCCAAGGAAGAGGCATATAAATTGGCCAGAAAAAGCAGGAAACCTAAGGATTGGGAGAAATTTAGAACTCAGCAGAGGAGGACAAAGGTTTTAATTAGGAGAGGGAAAATAGAGTATCAGAGGAAGCTTGCTGGGAACCTAAAAACTGAATGCAAAAGCTTCTATAGATATGTGAAGAGAAAAAGATTAGTGAAGACAAACGTAGGCCCCTTGCAGTCAGATTCAGGTGAATTTATAATGGGGAACAAAGAATTGGCAGACCAGTTGAACAAATACTTTGGTTCTGTCTTCAAGAAGGAAGACACAAATAACCTTCTGGAAATACTAGGGGACCAAGGGTCTAGTGAGAAGGAGGAACTGAAGGAAATCCTTATTTGGCAGGAAATTGTGTTAGGGAAATTGATGGAATTGAAGGACGATAAATCCCCAGGGCCTGATAGTCTGCACCCCAGAGTACTTAAGGAAGTGGCCCTAGAAATAGTGGATGCATTGGTGATCATTTTCCAACAGTCTATCAACTCTGGATCAGTTCCTATGGACTGGAGGGTAGCTAATGTATCACCATTTAAAAAAAATGGAGCGTCAGAGAAAACGGGTAATTATAGACTGGTTAGCCTGACATCAGTACTAAGGAAAATGTTGGAATCAATTATTAAAAATGAAATAGCAGCTCATTTGAAAAGCAGTGACAGGATCGGTCCAAGTCAGCATGGATTTACGAAAGAGAAATCATGCTTGACAAATCTTCTGGAATTTTTTGAGGATGTTACTAGTAGAGTGGACCATGGAGAACCAATGGATTTGGTGTATTTGGACTTTCAAAAGGCTTTTGACAAGGTCCCACACAAGAGATTGGTGTACAAAATTAAAGCACATGGTATTGGGGGTAACGTACTGACGTGGATAGAGAACTGGCTGGCAGACAGGGAGCAGAAAGTCGGGATAGTCGGGTCCTTTTCAGAATGGCAGGCAGTAACTCGTAGGGTGCTGCAGGGCTCAGTGCTGGGACCCCAGCTATTTACAATATGCATTAATGATTTAGATGAAGAAATTGAGTGTAATATCCACAAATTTGCAGATGACACTAAGCTGGGTCGTCGTGTGAGCGTGAGGAGGATGCTAAGAGGCTGCAAATTGACTTCGACAGGTTAGGTGAGTGGCCAAATGCATGGCAGTTGCAGTATAATGTGGATAAATGTGAGGTTGTCCACTTTGGTGGTAAAAACACAAAGGCAGAATATTATCTGAATAGCGGCAAATTAGGAAAAGGGGAGGTACAACGAGATCTGGTGTCATGATACATCAGTCATTGAAAGTTGGCATGCAGGTACAGCAGGAGGTGAAGAAGGCAAATGGTATGTTGGCCTTCAAAGCTAGGGGATTTGAGAAGAGGAGCAGGGAGGTCTTACTGCAGTTGTACAGGGCTTTGGTGAGACCTCACCTAGAATATTGTGTTCAGTTTTGATCTCCTAATCTGAGGAAGGATGTTCTTGCTACTGGGGGAGTGCAGCGAAGGTTCACCAGACTGATTCCCGGGATGGCAGGACCGACATATGAGGAGAGTCTGGATCGACTGGGCCTGTATTCACTGGAGTTGCGAAGGATGAGTGGGGATCTCATAGAAACATATAAAATTCTGACAGGACTGGATAGGTTAGATGCTGGAAGAATGTTCCCGATGTTGGGAAAGTCCAGAACCAGGGGACACAGTCTTAGGATAAGGGGTAAGCCATTTAGGACTGAGATGAGGAGAAACCTCTTCACTCAGAGAGTTGTTAACCTTTGGAATTCTCTACCACAGAGAGTTGTTGATGCCAGTTCATTGGATATATTCAAGAGGGAGTTAGATATGGCCCTTATGGCTAAGGGGATCACGGGATATGGAGAGAAAGCAGGGAAGGGGTACTGATCTTATCAAATGGTGGTGCAGGCTCGGAGGATCAAATGGCCTACTCCTGCACCTATTTTCCATGTTTCTATGTTTCTGCGCCCCCTATCTCTTGCTACCTGCGCCTAATTTCTAAAGTGTATGCAAGGTTTTTCTGAGCGTACAAAAATCGTTCTATGTTAGTTTGGAGTAACTTTGCTGCCTAACAGGCATTGCAAAACAGGTGTAAGTGGCTGGTAACACCCCCTTTTGAAAATAAAACTACTGAAACAAAACTATTTTAACTGACTAGAACTGGAGCAAACTCAATGCTGAGAATTGCAATTCCTAAGATACTCCATACTCAACAATTGCTCCAAAAAAATAGGATCAACTCGAGTCAAAGCTTGGACCCATTGAGCTGTGCATAGACAATGTTGACACATTGTTCTATTCATACGTTCAGCTTTATGGCATTAACTTTCACATGTTGAGCTGTACATTGTTACTGTGAACACTTTGAGCTATATATAGTTAGCATTCACACATTGAGATCGAAATAATAAACATTCACATGTTGAGCTGTAAATAACAACAGAAACTTGCATTTTTTTAGCACCTTTAATGTAGTAAAACATCCCAAGGTGCTTCACAGGACTGGTATCACAGGTGGGGCCATAGGAAGGATTGATCACTGTGGAGGGAATAATGAGCTGAGGGGAGGTAGCTGGGGTAAATCAATGGAATGTGGCAACCAAATTTATCATTGTAATGCATTTGCTTCATGAGTTCTTTGCGTAAGAATTCATAGCAACACAATGCTATTAAGAACTAATTGGTTTCCTTAGCAAAAGGTTTAACAGTCACATTACACATTACCATTCATCGACGAAACTCACTGCTGCATACCTCATTGTGGATGACTGAATGGGGTTTTATTGAGTCTTGTGAACATCACCGTGACTGACTAAGCCACTCACACTACACCAGCTCCACAAAATTGTGAGCATACTCATAGGTTACAATCATAGTTTTCCTATTTATTAATTGAATACATAATGGCTGAGATTGCACCATTGAAACGCTAGTAAACAGACTGGGACTGGAGGATGGGATGAGTGCGGGGTTGGAGGGGGCAAGCAGGAACTTCCTGAGACCTGTGGATGAATCCTGGCAGGATCTTGGCACTGAATGAGGTAGAGTGCGAGTGGGGAGTTGAGCAACACTGTGGGACTATTGCTGTACTGCTGAGTATGGTTCCCTGAAAAAGGTACATTTTATATGCAACAATCTCAAGATTTTCAAACTTCACGAGATCTGTACCTAGCACGGTTAAATGACAAGTTGATTCAAGGACCTGACTTCTTGTTCAGACAAAGCCTGTTACCCCTGTTCCCTGTGTGTTAATTTAGCTCAATGGGCATCTTTGGAGTTCTGAACACTTTGCTATCACAGAGTGAATATTTACCAGGCAAACTTGTTTCATGAATTTAAGCCTGATTTGATGGCATGCGTTCACTTTGTTTAAAATTTATGGATATCTGAAAACAGCTCAGTTCATTCATCTTTACCCGGGCATATTTCTTCCTCACCAATTTTCTCTGCCACATCGTCTCCCGCCCTTACTTTCCCTGAAGGCATTGAGTCCTTTCTGGGTATGATCCACAGTTGCCAGTCTGCATTCACTATCTCATCCAAATGCGAGCCTCGATGGTGGCAGGCTATTCAACTGCAAGGAGCATCGCAGCTGACCCTGTTCCTGTGCTTAACCAATCTCTATACATGCACCTTCCATGTATATTTCTTATATCTTAGAGACATAACAGAACAGAATGTCTGCAATGAGTGTGGAGAGTGAGAGCGGTGCAGACTTTGCACCTGTCTCAGTTGTGCACGATTGATTGCACGTGAAGCTGTAGGCATTGTGAATTTTAATTAGCGGTGGCAGGCTTCTTGCCTGAAATGTGAGCAGCACTGGGAGGTTGCACAGTGAGGGTGGGGGGGCTAACTTTTGTGCACTGCTGAAGCAATATTAGGGATATCACTGTTATTTCAAAGGGAATGGCAACTTAAAGGTAAGTGGCCCAAAACAGGAGGACAAAAAAATAATTGGACTGCAACAATGATTTTAGGGTACAAAGTACCTGGATGGCACAAAGTAATCTAGCTGAAAAAAAAACGAATACTGGAGGCAACATAAATTTGGCCGCAGGAAATGAAGTCTCTCTCTGCAGCGGCAGGCATGGTGGAACCAATTGTAGAACCGCAGCTTGAGGTACAGAACCAGTTCAGTGGGTAGCACTCTCGCTTCTTGAGTCAAAAGGTTGTGGGTTCAAATCCCACTCCAGGGACTTGAGCACATAAATCTAGGTTGACAGTCCCAGTGCAGTGCTGAGGGAGTGCTGATGTATACCATACACTGCCACCAAGACCAAGTTCCAGAGCAAAGAACGATAAAGCAAATATGTATATATCACATGGAAAAATACAAATTAATTGAACTTTCTCAAGTGAGTTACTTCTGATTGGTGTACAATAAGGTAGCCATAGATCAAAGTTGGGCATATGCGGTCATGTCGAGGACAAGGTTGGAAAATGTGTGATGCATTAGTGGATAAAGGGATTAGTTACACGAGAGGTTGAGGTGCTTAAGATGAGCATCTTCTCTATGAGAGCCTGGTGTGCTTCTCATCCAGGGATCATCACATGTGTTCCTGCACTCAACCATTCGCCACGTATCCACTTTCATGTACATTTCTTATACCCAATAGATTTAACAGAATATAATTGCTGTGATGAATGTGGAGAAGGTGTAAACAGTGCAGATTACCTGGGAACTACGTACTAACTTGCCCAATCTGGTGTTGCTAGTCACTGACTATCTGGATAGTGATAAAGTAGAAATCCTTGCAATTCATGGATTCCATCAATAACTTTTTGGAGTATGAAACGTCTGCATTATAAAAACAAAAACTAAAGTGTTTTATCTTTCTGTTGCGGTTTCTTCATTGGGAAAGTACTGAAGTAGTTTGCCATGGAGAACAAATCATCAGTGTCCAGCTTAATTCATCTTTGTGTTCCATATTGACTGATTTTGCAGAAGTCCCTGTGATAGTTTGGAAGGAACTGGAAGCCTAAAGGTCAGGATGATGTTTACCGCCAGCAGCAAGTGCAGTTCCTGTGGCGGAAGTTGCCTGCAGATCAGATTGCAGCAAATAGCATAACTCCATCACTGATGGGACTGTCTATGAACATAATTCTCTTCAGAAATTCCCAAGCAGCTGAGCTGGATCTGAAAGAATGGCTCTGTGGATAATGGTCGAGGCAGATTGCCCATCTATGGTGCTGTTGTGTAATAAATAACTGATAGACTGAGTACTGTTTAACTTCAAGAGGTATGACCTTGACTCCGCTTTATTAAGGCCCAAAACGACTAATATACAAAATGGCTGGCCTTTTATACTTGACTGCACACACGGGCCTCCAACAGTGACGCCATCTAGTGGCTAATGATCCCAAAAGAACATTTATGACAATACCCCACTCTGAGATATTAACACAGTCTTATACATATTGAGACAGTCCGGTGTTTTACGCTCCCGGGTTGACCGTCTCAGTTCAACTCCAGTTTTGGGTGAATGTTCAGAGTCTGTTGTGACTGGTGGCTGGGTGGCTGACCTGGTGGGAGTGGCAGTGGCCATGTCAGGGATTGAAAGTCCATTTTCATTGAACATTTCAATGATTGGAAGTCCCTATTCACTGATGACCACTGACTGATTAGTGAGTAGGTTTCTTTTTCTTTATCCTTTTTCTTTTTATCAGTAAGAAATCTTGTCATTGTTGACAAATTAAGTAATTTAAGGGTTAATTCATGGCACGAGAGCCCAGATCCATGTCATGCTCCTCCTGTGCTATTTGGGAAGTCAAGGACGCTTCAAGTGTCCCTGACTGCTATGTGTGCGGCAAGTGTATCCAGCTGCAGCTCCTGACAGGTTGCATTGCAGCACTGGAGCTGCATGGATTCAATCTGGAGCATCCGCGATGCTGAGGATGTCGTGAATAGCGTGTTTAGTGAGTTGGTCGCACCGCAGGCAAAGGTTACACAGGCAGATAGGGAATGTGTGAACAGCAAGACGAGCAGTGGAAGGAATGTAGTACAGGGATCCCCTGCTGTCATGTCCCTCCAAAACAGATATACCACTTTGGGTACCACATCAGGGGAAGGCAGCAGCAGCCAAGTTCATGGCACCATGGGTGGCTCTGCTAATCCGGAGGGCAGGAAAATGAATGGGAGAGCTATAATGGTAGGAGATTCTATTGTAAGGGGAATAGACAGGTGTTTCTGCGGCCGCAAATGAGTCTCCAGGAAGGTATGTTCCCTCCCCGGTGCAAGGGTCAAGGATGTTTCGGAGCGGCTGCAGGGCATTCTGGAGGGGGAGAGTGAACAAACAGTTTTCGTAGTGCATATAGGTACCAATGATATAGGTAAAAAGCGGGATGAGGTCCTACAAGCTGAATCTAGGGAGCTAGGATTTAACTTAAAAAGTAGGACCTCAAAGGTAGTAATCTCAGGATTGCTACCAGTGCCACGTGCAAGTCAGAGTAGAAATAGCAGGATAGTTAAGATGAATATGTGGCTTGAGGAATGGTGCAAGATGGAGGGATTCAAATTCCTGGGACATTGGAACCGGTTCTGGGGGAGGTGGGACTAGGACAAACCAGACGGTCTACACCTGTGCAGGACCAGAACTGATGTCCTAGGGGGGATGGTTGCTAGTGCTGTTGGGGAGGATTTAGACTAAATGGGCAGGAGGATGGGAACCTATGCAGGGAAACAGAGGGAAGAAAAATGGGGTCAGAAGCAAAAGGTATAAAGGAGAAAAGTAAAAGTGGAGGGCAGAAAAATTAAAGGCAGAAATCAAAATGGGCCACATTAGAACATAATTCTAAAAGGACAAAGAGTGTTAAAAAATACAAGCCTGAAGGCTCTGTGTCTCAATGCGAGGAGCATTCGAAAAAAGGTGGATGAATTAACTGCGCAGATAGTTGTTAATGGATATGATGTAATTGTGATTACGGAGACATGGCTCCAGGGTGACCAAGCCTGGGAACTCAACATCCAAGGGTTTTCAATATTCAGGAAAGATAGAGTGCAAAGAAAAGGAGATGGAGTAGCGTTGCTGGTTAAAGAGGAGATAAACGCAATCGGAAGGAAGGACATTAGCATGGATGAGGTGGAATCTGTATGGGTAGAGCTGTGGAATACCAAAGGGCAGAAAACGCTAGTGGGAGTTATGTACAGACCACCAAACAGTAGTAGTGAAGTTGGGGACCACATCAAACAAGAAATTAGGGATGAGTGCAATAAAGGTACAGCAGTTATCATGGGTGACTTTAATCTACATATTGATTGGACTAACCAAACTGATAGGAATACGTCAAGGAGGATTTTTTGGAGTGCATAAGGGATGGTTTCCCAGACCAATATATCGAGAAATCAACTAGAGAGCTGGTCATCCTAGACTGGGTGTTGTGTAATGAGACAGGATTCATTAGCAATCTTGTTGTGCGAGGCCCCTTGGGGAAGAGTCATCATAATATGGCAGATTTCTTCATTAAGCTGGAGAGTGACACAGTTAATTCAGAGACTAGGGTCCTGAACTTAAGGAAAGGTAACTTTGACGGTATGAGATGTTAATTGGCTAGTATAGACTGGCGAATGATACTTAAAGGGTTGACGGTGGATAGGCTATGGCAAACATTTGAAGATCACATGGATGAACGTCAACAATTGTACATCCCTGTCTGGCATAAAAATAATATGGGGAAGGTGGCTCAACCGTGTCTAACAAGGGAAATTAGGGATAGTCTTAAATCCAAGGAAGAGGCATGTAAATTGGCAAAAAAATGCAGCAAACCTGAGGACTAGGAGACATTTAGAATTCAGCAGAGGAGGGCAAAGGGTTTAATTATGAGGGGGAGAATGGAATATGAGAGTAAGCTTGCAGGGAACATAAAAACTGACAGCAAAAGCTTCTATAGATACGTGAAGAGAAAAAGTTTAGTGAAGACAAATGTAGGTCCCTTACAGTCAGAATCAGGTGAATTTATAATGGAGAACAAAGAAATGGCAGACCAATTGAACAAATACTTTGGTTCTGTCTTCACTAAGGAAGACACAAATAACATTCCGGAAGTACTAGGGGACCGAAGGTCTAGCAAGAAAGAGGAACTAAAGGAAATCCTCATTAGACAGCAAATTGTGTTAGGGAAATTGATGGGATTGAAGGCCAATAAATCCCCAGGGCCTGATAGTCTACATCCCAGTGTACTTAAGGGAGTGACCCGTGAAATAGTGGATGTATTGGTGATCATTTTCTAACATTCTATAGACTCTGGATCAGTTCCTTTGATTGGGAGGGTAGCGAATGCAAATCCACTTTTTAAAAAAGGAGAGAGAGAGAAAACTGGGAATTATAGACCGATTAGCCTGACATCAGTCGTGGGGAAAATGTTGAAATCAATTATTAAAGATGAAATAGCAGCTCATTTGAAAAGCAGTGACAGGATCGGTCCAAGTCAGCATGGATTTATGAAAGGGAAATCATGCTTGACAAATCTTCTGGAATTTTTTGAGGATGTAACTTGTAGAATGGACAAGGGGGAGCCAGTGGATGTGGTGTATTTGGACTTTCAAAAGGCTTTTGACAAGGTCCCACACAAAAGATTGGTGTGCAAAATTTAAGGACACGGTATTGGGGGTAATGTACTGACGTGGATAGAGAACTGGTTGGCAAACAGGAAGCAAAGAGTAGGAATAAATGGGTCCTTTTCAGATTGGCAGGTAGTGACTAGTGTGGTACCACAAGGTTCAGTGCTGGGACCCCAACTATTTACAATATACATTAATGATTTAGATGAAGGAATTGAGTGTAATATCCACAAATTTGCAGATGACACTAAGCTGGGTGGTGGTACGAGCTGTGAGGAGGATGCTAAGTGGCTGCAGGGTGACCTGGACAGGTTAGGTGAGTGGGCAAATGCATGGCAGGTGCAGTATAATGTGAGGTTGTCCACTTTGGTGGTAAAAACACAAAGGCAGAATATTATCTGAATGGTGACAGATTAGGAAAACAGGAGGTGCAACGAGACCTGGGTGTCATGGTACATCAGTCATTGAAAGTTAGCATGCAGGTACAGCAGGCGGTGAAGAAAGCAAATGGTATGTTGGCCTTCATAGCTAGGGGCTTTCAGTAGAGGAGCAGGGAGGTCTTACTGCAGTTGTACAGGGCCTTGGTGAGGCCTCACCTGGAATATTCTGTTCAGTTTTGATCTCCTAATCTGAGGAATGACTTTCTTGCTATTGAGGGAGTGCAGCGAAGATTCACCAGACTGAATCCTGGGATGGCAGAATTGACATATGAGGAGAGTCTGGATCGACTGGGCCTGTATTCACTGGAGTTTAGAAGGATGAGTGGGGATCTCATAGAAACATATAAAATTCTGACGGGATTGGACAGGTTAGATGCTGGAAGAATGTTCCCGATGTTGGGGAAGTCCAGAACCAGGGGACACAGTCTTAGGATAAGGGGTAAGCCATTTAGGACTGAGATGAGGAGAAACCTCTTCACTCAGAGAGTTGTTAACCTGTGGAATTCTCTACCGCAGAGAGTTGTTGATGCCAGTTCATTGGATATATTCAAGAGGGAATTAGATATGGCCCTTACGGCTATGGGGATCAAGAGGTATGGAGAGAAAGCAGGAAAGGGGTTCTGAGGGAATGATCAGCCTGATCAGCCATGATCTTATTGAATGATGGTGCAGGCTCGAAGGGATGAATGGCCTACTCCTGCACCTATTTTCCATGTTTCTATGTTTCTGCCCACCCTATCTCTTGCTACCTGCACCTAATTTCTAAAGTGTAGGTAAGGTTTTTCTGAGCGTACAAAAATCGACACTCTGTTCTATGTTAGTTTGGAGTAACTTTGCTCCTTAACAGGCATTGCAAAACAGGCGTAAGTGGCTGGTAACGCCTCCTTTTGAAATAAAACTGTATTAAAACAAAACTATTCTAACTAACTAGAACTGGAGCAAACTAAATGCCGAGAATTGCGATTCCTAAGATACTCCACACTAAACAATTGCTCCAAGAAAATAGGATCAACTCGAGCTGAAACTTGGGTCCATTGAGCTGTGCACAGACAATGTTGACACATTGTTCTATTCATACATTCAGCTTTATGGCATTAACTTCCACATGTTGAGCTGTACATTGTTACTGTGAACACTTTGAGCTATATATAGTCAGCATTCACACATTGAGATCGAAATAATAAACATTCACATGTTGACCTGTAAATAACAACAAAAACTTGCATTTATATAACACCTTTAATGTAGTAAAATATCCCAAGGTGCTTCACAGGAGTGATATCAAAGAAAATTTGAGACCAACCCACATAAGGAGATATTAGGTCAGTTGGTCAAAAGCATGGTCAAAGAGATAGGTTTTAAGGAGCATCTTAAAGGTGGACAGAGAAGGAGAGAGGTAGAATTTGAGAGCTTACGTCTTAGGCAGTTGAAGACATAGATACCAATGGTGATGTGATGAAAATTAGGACACGGGCAGCCGAGTTTTGGATGACCTCAAGTTCATGTAAGGTAAAACGTGGGAGGCCAGACAGGAGTGCTTTGGATTAGTCAAGTCTAGATGTAACAACGGCACGGATGAGGATTTCAGCAGCAGATAAGCTGAGGCAAGGGCGATGTCACAGAGGTGGAAATAGGTGTATGAAACCTTGAAAAATGTGCTTGTACCCATCAAGCAAGGACACGCCACTGATGCAGAGTTAGAACAGCACTACAGTCCTGATCCCCTGGAAATTGCTGAAAGTTATCGTTTTGGAATACGAGATTATTTATTGATGAGGGAATCAGTGAGTACATTGTAGCATTAAAAAGGCAATCCATTCACTGTCATTTCGGAAAATTTCAGGACCGAGCATTGTGTGACCGGTTTGTTTGTGGGATGAAAAATGAAGCAATCAGAAGAAAGTTGTTGACAACCCCTAACTTGACTTTTGATTTAGCTTGTCAGACAGCTATGTCGATGGATATGGCAGACCAAAGCTCCCGAGAATTTCGCGCCATTTCCAGTCGACAGACAACCGAGGTGAATCGCCTGCAGGTTAATAGTAAAAGGCACTGGTCAAGGTAACAGTGCATTGAAGGTGTGCTATCGGTGTCTGGGACAACACATTGCTCAAAGTTGTCCATATGTGAAGGCAGAGTATTTCTTCTGCAAGAAAAATGGGCATGTTGACTGAAGAATAAACCGATGTTCAATGCTATAAGTAGAAACTTCCAGAGACTATATAGCATTGAAGAGAAGCAACAGGACGAGGAGATACTGGAGCTACACGTCATCAGGAGCACGAGCGTACCTAACAGCGATTCATGAAGTACTGTCATCCAAGTAGACTTTGCAGGAAGCAGGATACCCATGGAAATCGACACTGGTGCATCCGTGAGCATAGGACCGGAATCTCGACATGTTGATTGATTTTCCGGTGGAGAAGTCGAAGACAGAGCTGTGAGGTTGTTCAGGAGAGCAAATTCCTGTTGAAGGATGTATCACTGTACCGGTGAAATACAAGGATCAATTTCAGAGCTTGCCTCTATTTGTAGTGGCAGGAGACAAGTCTGCCTTAACAGATAGAATTGGTTGGGATCAGTGAAGCTGGATTGGAATGAGATATTTTGCATTGAAATGAGATTTGCATCAAAGGATTACATCATCAAGTAGTATCCGAAGGTGTTCCATGAAACAGGATGTCCAATCCAAGGCTTCAAGGTGATTGTCAGAGTATAGAAGGACGCGAGACCAGTTTACTACAAGCCACATCTCATACCATACGCACTCAAGGAAAAAGTTGAGTAAGAACTCAAAAGACTAGAAACTGAGAACATAATCTCTAAGGTAGATCTAAGTAATTGGGCTATACCCATCATTGTTGCTCCTAAGTCAGATGGTAATGCTGATTCTGTGTCCAGGTTGCCATCCCCAACACAAGTTACAAACAATAGGGAAGAAGTGTTCTATTTTTCGTACATTGATGGCTGTCAGTCACAGCTGAAGAGATTGGTAGAGCAACCAAACATGACCCAATGTATGATTACATAGCAAATGGCTGGCCAAATAAGGTATCAGAGCAAGATATTCACCCATACTTTGTTCATAGGAATGAATTATCAATGGATAATGATTGTATCATGTCGGGTGCAAGAGTGGTTATTTCTAATAAGTTCAGGTCCAAATTGTTTGGAGATCTTCATGACCAGCACCTGGGAATGTGCTTGACCAAGAGTTTTGTACGCAGTTACTTATGGTGGCCAGGTCTAGATAAAGATATACGGCTAGACATTCCACTCAGATCGCTGGGGCACAAAAAATGGGTGATGTTCCAGCATTAGCGATGTGTCAGCCTTCATGATCACTGGGAACATCGCCCATTTTTGGGATCGCGACTTTCGGCTCAGCGATAGCCCAACGATATGGAAGGCAAAGCTTCCCTAGCAACAGCCTTCTGTGCATGCATTTTTTGGGGGTAAACAGGTTTTCCTGCAATTTGGGAGGTCAGGGGTCATCCACACAGAAGGTAAGGGGAGAGAGAGAGAGAGAGAGAGAAAACTGAGCAGAAGTATCATTAAAATATTAAAATACGTCTGACCACGAGTCCGCTGAGAGTGGGCAGGAGGTGGAGGGTAGGAGGAGGGCCAAGCCCTTTTCTGACGAAGCAAACGAGGCCCTTGTCAATGAGGTGCACTCTTGGTGGGCCCAATTAACCCGGGGTGGGTGTGGGAAACCTCCACGCCGGGCCTCCCGCAAACTATGGAGCAAGATCGCCAACGTCATCTCCTCAGCGTCGAACGAGGCCATGGGATCCAACCAGTGCCGGAAGTGCTGGACAGCCTGGTTGCTTCGGCAAGAATAAGTATTGATTTTATATTGTAATGAAGTAAATTGTAATTATAATTATAAATATCCAGGATTTAAATTAAACTTGTTATTCTTACATATATATTACATATATTCCCTGCTAAGATCAGGACAGAGCTATGAACCTGTGCCCTTTTTAAGTCTCTCTGGCTGCTGTCACTTATACAGTGACTCAGCATAGACTGGGGGAGAGCTGCCCTTGCTCACTGTCTGCCCTGGAACACTTTGGGACATTAGCTCCAGTAATTGCCGAGTTCAATGGAGATTCTAGTCGAGAGAGATGTTTGTGTCAAGCATTTGCTCCTAAACACGATCTTTGTTATAACCGTGCATCAATTGTGGATAAAAGCCCTATTAGCATATAATGTTGACAACTGCTATCTTTCCATGATATTATCTTGTCAATGAGCTTATGCCATGCTCTTTTCACATTTGCGGAAGAAGTTAGCGAAGAATCGTTCCGAGCGAAGGCGCACCAGAGGAGGCCCTGCCCAACTCTCAATCCTCATGGAGTTGGAGAAATGGGCAGTGGCACTTGTGGGAGGCCACACTCGGTCAGCCACCCGTGGTGAGGCAGATCCCTCACTTGCGTCATGTGAGTAATGCGTCAAGCAGTGTTTAAGTAATGTAACATCATTTCATTATAATATACGAATGATGTCATGTTATGCATGCAGCTATCCTGATTCCCATGCAGCATCTGTGCTACTCTCAGGTTGACAACATAAGAAATAAGAGCAGGAGCAGGCGATCTGGCCATCTGTCCCCTTCTCTGTCCACTCCCCATAAACATTCACTCCCTTATCATTCTGTCTTTCTCTGACTGATCCAGCCTCCAGAGCTCTCTGGGTCACTGAATTTCAACTCAGATTTACCATCATATGTACTACCATGTGATACGTTATTATGTAACCTCTCTGGTCTAATATATTGTAGTACTGCTGCTCCTCTTTCGTATGCAGCGCAAGAATATGTACCCTTCGGTTCTGATAAGCTTAATAAGCTCAATTGTGTTTTGCAGGTCCACCAACACCCATGTGCAGCGAGGCGCAACCGGAACCCCTCCACCTCTAGCTGCTGGTGGTCCTCACCATGGGAGAGGAGGAGGAAGAGAGCGGCGACCATGAGGAGGAGGAGGAGGAATATACCATCATGGAATCAGAGGAGGATCCCCTACCATCACCATGGCTGTTGTGGGACCTGTGGCCATTTTGTTGTTTTCACTGAAGAGGCAGCGGGACCAAGCGGCGTGCAGCCGGCGCCGCCAAGGCATTTAACAGTGCACACGCCAACCCTATGGAGGTCGGGTCAATGAGGTCAGCACTCGCCTCCTCTGGCCGATCGGATAAAGAGCTTGACCAGACTGTGCGAGGAGAGTGTCATGATCAGTTGTGAGCATCTCCAGGTGTTCATGGTATTCAGAAGTGACATGTCCCGGGTGTGTGCTTTGCAAGCGGAGGTATCACAGCAGACACTCTTGGAGATGCGTGCGCAGACCGCTTCCATCGATGCCTTGAACATGGCACTGAACCCCATGGTGCCGCTGTCACACATACCACAAGCACCAGCACACAAGCGAGTCAGGAGGAAGCACTTCCTTCTGACTCGGAAGACGATGCCCCAGCTTCGTCTTCCCCTCCAACACTCCCCAACAGCCGATCATGCCACCATCACCCCTAACATGGCAGGAAGTCTTGCCATTGCCTGCTACATGCCAGCTTCGTCTCAGTACCCGGGTACCAAAACGGGGTGGGGTTAAGATGCGAGGGGGTTACAGGATCTTGAAGGAAAGTTGGCTGCAGGTAGGGAGGATGGTGTTTTATTGTTGTTAAATATTGTTGTATTTTCTTATTGTTGTTGCTATTTTTTTAATTTATTGTTGGGTGATTGTTGGGGGTGGGGGTGGGTTTTTTTTTACAGTTGAAAAATCTAGTTAAATTGTTAAATTATTTAAAAAATGTATTGAATTTTCCAATTGTTGTGCAATGTCTTCTAATAACATAAGTTCAGGTAGAACTTGAATGCAATTGTTGTACAACAATGGCCAGGCCAGACCAGGCAAGGATAAAATGTAACTCAATGCAAATGTAACTGTTGTCTAACCTTAACTGTTACTTTAACTGTAACATTGACTGTCCCCAATGTAAGTTCATGCAAAGCGTTCATTTATGAGCTGCTGGCACAACAGCTTTGCAGCCGCGTATCTCCCACGGTGTTTCTCCAATCTACCGGGGGCAGGGGGGGGGGGTTGGGCCCATGGATTCATCGACAGGCTGATTGTCCTCCCCGAGGTCCTCCCCAGCCTCCTCCGCCTCCCTTCCTTCCTGAGATGGACCGGCAGCCCCATATGGCAATTGTTGTCCTCTCCTTATAACTAGGTTATGCAACCTGTAGCACACCACACAACAACCTCAGCGACCTGGTCAGGGTGGTACTGTAGACTGCCTCCAGAGTGGTCCAGGCATCTGAAGGGCTGCTTGAGCATTCCAATTGTCCTTTTGCCGATATTGCATGTAGCTATGTGGCTTTCGTTATAACGCTTCTCGGCTTCCATCAGGGGATTACACAGGGGCGTCATGAGCCAGTTGGCAAGGCCATATCCTTTATCCTCCAGCATCCAACCATGACCTTCTGGCTGACTGTCAAACAGGTATGAGATAGTACTCTCATGCAGGATGTGCGCACCATGGATGCTGCCTGGAAATTTAGCATTAACTGCCATGATTATTTGGTTATGGTCGACAACGGGCTGCACATTCAGGGACTGGAAACCCTTTGGTTACGAATCTCCTCCGCATTCTGTAAAAGTGCTTTCAAGGTGATGTGCGTACAGTCTATTACTCCCTGCACTTTGGGGAAGTTTGCTATTCTCAAGAAACCCAAAGCCCTCCTGGTCTATGCCTCCCTGGTCATATGGAAGTTTATAACGTCCATCCTGTGTGCATAAAGGGCTTCAATCACCTGTCGAATGAAGCAGTGTGTGACGTGCTGAGAGATACCACAAATGTTGCCAGCTAAAGCCTGAAAGAAGCCAGATGCATAGAAGGATAGTGCTGCAGTAACCTTTACTTCAACGGGCAGTGTGGTCCTGATAGTGCTGGGAGGCTGCAGATCCCCCTTGATGAGCTGGCATATCTCATCAATGACCTCCTTCTGGAAGCACAGCCTCCTAAGGCACGCGTTATCAGACAAGTTGCGGTAAGATTGCTTTTCCCTGTAAGTTTGTTGGCTGTGTGTTCTCCTCCTCAGCCTTGCCGTTAGTCTGCCACCTCTTTGATTGGCCCCTTCACTAAACCCTTCACTTAACTCAACCTCAGATGCCAGCATGTGAGCATTTACAAGTAATGGTAGAGAAGCTACAGGCCCCATCACTATCACTGTTATCACTATCACTATCACTGTTGTTATAAATGCCCTTTGTACTAAAAAAAATATAAAATATAAATTATAAAATACAAATTATAAATATACATATAAATATAAATATAAGCATAAATGTGAGCGGATCTATCAGTAAAAGACCCTTAAATAACTCACAATTTATAAGCCCCTTGTTTAAGCACCCTCCTCACTTCCTTCGATGTTCAAAATGGAGTCCGTAGTGCCGACTTCTGTGAGGAACACCAGGTAAAAACAGCTTTTCTCCTGCGATGGCGAACAAACTTTTCAGCGAGCGATCAGCCCGGCGATGTGTGGGTGATCTACCAAAAGTTGCGCTGAGCGATGTATGGGCGATCACCTCAGTGATGTGACGCGAAAGTTGGGCCTGCAATTTTCCGGCGACGTTCTGGCCCAACTTTCCTCTTTTTAATCAAAATGGGCGATAGCCTGCCTTTTTGGGCGATATATGGGCACTAGCCCAGTGGTCTGAAGTGGAAAGTCTAGCATGTCAACCGGTAAACAAGAAGCCACCATCAGTATCATTACAGCCATGGAAATGGCCTCCTAGGGTGTGGCAAAGGTTACATTTATATATTTTGCTGAGCTAGTCGAAGTGGGTCGAGGAATTTCCAATGCGGAAAATAACAACAAGTAAAACACTAGTCAATTTGTGAAGATTGCTTTCTCGATATGACCTCCCAGAAGAAATTGTGTCTGATAATGATCCTGAGCAAAAATGTTGTGAAACATACCAAGTTTCCACCATACCATCCTGCAGCAGCACAGTACAAATTGTAAAACATGCCCTCATCAAGCAAATGTTGGATCCAAATCCAAAGAAATGGCAGTTGTCGTTGGATTACAAATTGGCAAATTTTCTAATTACTTATCACTCCTCACACAACTACTGGTAGAACACCAGCAGAGTTGTTTCTCAAACGACAGCCAAATTCTCATTCATAAAGCCAAACTTGGCACAGTTAGCAGAAGAGAAATAATTGAGACAGAAAGAGAATCACGATAGAGGTAGAGTAAGAGAGAGAAGTGTGAAATTGAATCAGAAGGTGAGCATGAAGAACCATCACCATAAATGGTTAAAGTGGTTACCAGGAAGAGTAGTGAAGATATATTGCCGTCGTATATATTTGATCAAGACGTTTGATCATGGACAGGTTGGGTTTGTTCACTTTGATCATATTTTACGTACAGATGTAGAAGGAGATGAAAGTTGGAATGAATCGATTATTTCTGATGAGTCAGATAGTCTTGTTAAAAGTAGAGTACCAGTTGCAAATCCTATTCAGATGTACTGGAAACAAGTCCATGAGAAAGTCAGAATTTAAGTCTGAGTCTGAGTCAGGCAGACAAATAGTCTGAGAGTTCACATATGGATCAAGGGCATCCCTTGGAGGAAAACTCTCCTCTGGATCAGGCTAGAAGGAGTTTAAATTTGACACCATGTTTGGAAAGTTCTGTTTGAGAGTGAAGGTATCCTTTTGAAAGAGAAAACCAGTGGTCATGTAATGATTTGTAAATATGGCAAAATAAGTTCATGGGCTAGATTTTAAACTTTTGTGCAGAACGTCCAAAAATTGCCGTTATTTCTGCCTGGGTGGTAAAAATCAGATCGTTGGCTTCTCATCCATTTTCAAAGCCCCTCGTCTCCATTTTAAAAATTGGGCATTACCGTGAGCGATCTGACTCTTCTGCAGTAAAGTCTCGCAGTCCTTAGCAATGGCATGGCAACGCTCAATTCCTGCGATTCCGGAGGTCAAGAATCATCATTAGATGCGCCTAAGAGGAGACAGAGAGGTTGCTGAGATGAAGTGAAGGCGTGTGTGGGTGTGGTGCGGCTGCTTTGGGAGGAAGAAGGGAGAGTTTCGAGCTTCAGAGCAAATTGTGCCAAAAAAGTTATCTGCTACCAGCCAGATATTTTCCCGAATTTGGTGCCGATATTGGAGCGAGTGGAGGAGGCAACACAACATGCTGTGGAGACGGACGCTGACGTGAGCAGTGAGCTGACAGAGGAGCACATTGGAGGACGCAAAAGAGCGGGGAGGTTCTCGGACGAGGCTAATGCCTCCCTCATGCAGGAGGTCCAGTCACGGTGGGGTGATTTGACACAGGAAGGAGGTGGGAAGCCCACCCCAAAGGCCTACCAGAAGATATGGGCTGAGACAGCAGAGGTGGTCTCATCGGCGATCAACGAAGTGCGTGAGGGCAATCAATGCCGCAAGTGATGGAACGACCTTGTCGGATCCGCAAGAGTAAGTATTACATTTATTTACATGTACTTATGTATTTATACAATTTGATTTGTAAGAGTCATGAGTGACTATTATCAGATGTGAGGTCTTTCACTTTTACCGGGAATGTTGTACTCAAAGCCTGCGGTCACGATGCATGTCTTTAAGTAAAGAATGATACATATCATTCTTGAGTATCTGTAAAGCATGCACTCCCATATGCCGCCACCAGGGAGCGCATCCCCTGAAGTCCCAAGTGATCCCCGCATCCCTTGGGAGCACTGTATATAAGCTGGCCCCTAAAGCCTGTTTCTCACTCTGGAGTGTTGTAATAAAGACTGAGGTCACTGTTACTTTAACCTCCCTGTGTGCGGTCTCATCTGTGTTAGGAACACAATAACTGGCGATGAGTATACGAATGCAACATAAAGATGCAGCAAACTGTGGACATCGTGGAGAAGTTCTCGGAGGGTGAGGACTGGGAAGCCTATGTCGAACGGCTAGACCAGTACTTTGTAGCCAACGAGCTGGACGGAGAAGGAAGCGCTGCAAAAAGGAGAGCGGTCCTCCTCACAGTCTGCGGGACACGGACCTACAGCCTCATGAAGAATCTTCTGGCTCCGGTGAAACCCACGGATAAGTCGTATGTGGAGCTGTGTACACTGGTTCGGGAGCATCTTAACCCAAGGGAGAGCGTGCTGATGGCGAGGTATCGGTTCTACACGTGCTAGCGATCTGAAGGTCATGAAGTGGCGAGCTATGTCGCTGAGCTAAGGTGACTTGCAGGACAATGTGAGTTTGATGGCTACCTGGAGCAAATGCTCAGAGACATTTTTGTTCTGGGCATTGGCCACAAGAACATCCGACAAAAACTTTTGACTGTAGAGACACCGAACCTCAGCAAGGCAATTGCAATAGCAAAGGTGTTTATGTCCACCAGTGATAACACCAAACAAATCTCTCAGCACACAAGTGCTAGCAATGTTCATAAATTAACTGGAACTGGGTTTGCGAGCAGAAATGTACAGGGCAGAAACCACGAGTCTGCAACTGCCAGCAGGCCTCAGGTGACCCAGATGACTCAGAGTCCGCAAGGCAATTCACACCTTGTTGGTGTTGTGGAGGCTCCCATTCAGCCTATTCATGCCGCTTGAAAGGGTATGTTTGCAAGAGCTGTGGAACAATGGGGCACCTCCAACAACCTTGCAGATGAGCTGCAAGCTCTGCAAAACTTGCTAACCACCACGTGGCAGAGGAAGAGGCATGGTGGATCAAAGCAATTTCGAGCCTCAGAAAGAGGAGACAGATGCTGAAGTATGCGGGGTGCACACATTTTCGACGAAATGTTCAGCTATAATGCCAAATGCAAAATTCAATTACTTACCCGTAGCCATGGAACTGGATACTGGCGCTGGAACTGGGATGACATCCGAGCGCTATCACATGTCGATGAGGCTCATGTACCCAAGTTCTTAACAAATTTCCTTCCATTTTTGAGCCAGGCATTAGAAACTTTTTCGGGGCGAAGGTGCGGATCCACTTGGTCCCAGAGACGTGACCCATTCACCACAAGGCGCAAACGGTACCTCACATGATGAGGGAGAGAATGGAAATCGAGCTGGAGAGGCTGCAACGCGAGGGCATCATCTTCCCAGTGGAATTCAGCGAGTGGGCCAGCCCGATTGTTCCAGTAATCAAAAGTGATGGCACGGTCAGGATTTGCGGCGATTATAAAGTAACTATTAATCGTTTCTCGCTACAGGACCAATATCTGCTACCTAAGGCAGCCGATCTATTTGCGACGCTGGCAGGAGGCAAGATGTTCACCAAGCTCAACCTGACTTCGGCCTACATGACGCAGGAGCTGGAGGAGTCTTCGAAGGGCCTCACCTGCATCAACACGCACAAGGGACGTTTATCTACAACGGATGCCCGTTTGGAATTCGGTCGGCTGCAGTGATCTTCCAGAGAAACATGGAGAGCCTACTCAAGTCGGTACCATGTACGGTGGTTTTTCAGGATGACATATTGTTCATGGGTCGGGACACATCGACCACCTACAAAACCTGGAGGAGGTCCTCCAGTGACTGGATCGTGTAGGGCTGCAGTTGAAGAGGTCGAAATGCGTCTTCATGGCAACAGAAATGGAGTTTTTGGGGAGAAAGATCGTGGACGGACGGCATTCGGCCCACAGACACCAAGACAGAAGCTATCAGGAACGCGTCCAGGCAACAGAATGTCACGGAGCTGCGGTCGTTCCTGGGACTCCTCAACTATTTTGATAACTTCCTACCGGGGTTAAGCACCCTCTTAGAGGCCCGACATGTGTTATTGCGTAAAGGTGAGAACTGGGTATGGAAAAAAAAAACAAGTAATTGCTTTTGAGAAAGCCAGAAACATTTTATGCTCCAACAAGCTGCTTGTAATGTATAACCCGTGTAAAAGACTTGTGTTAGCATGTGATGTGTCATCGTACGGAGTCGGGTGTGTATTACAACAAGCTAACATTGCGGGGAAGTTGTAACCTGTCGCCTATGCCTCCAGGAGCTTGTCAAAGGCCGAGAGGGCCTACAGGATGATTCAGAAAGAGGTATTAGCGTGTGTGTTCGGGGTAAAGAAAATGCATCAGTACCTGTTTGGCCTCAAATTTGAGCTGGAAACCGATCACAAGCCCCTCACATCCTGTTCACTGAAAACAAGGGGATAAATACTAATGCCTCCGCCCGCATACAAAGGTGGGCACTTGCGCTATCAGCGTATAACTATACCATCCGCCACAGGCCAGGCACCGAGAACTGTGCGGATGCTCTCAGTCGGCTACCATTACCCATCACGGGGGTGGAAATGGCGCAGCCTGCAAACTTGTTGATGGTGGTGCAGCCCGCAGACTTGTTGATAGTCATGGAAGCGTTTGAAAATGGTAAATCACCTGTCACGGCCCGCCAGATTAGGACTTGGACCAGCCAAGAACCTCTGCTGTCCCTAGTAAAAAACTGTGTACTGCATGGGAGCTGTGCCAGCATCCCTGTTGAATTGCAAGAGCTAATCAAGCCATTCCAGCGGTGAAAGGATGAGATGTCCATTAAGGCAGACTGCCTATTGTGGGGTAACCGCGTAGTGCTACCCAAAAAGGGCAGGGAGACATTCATCTCGGATCTCCACAGCACACACCCGGGTATAGTAATGATGAAAGCGATAGCCAGATCCCACATGTGGCGGCCCGGTATCGACTCTGAATTAGAGTCCTGTGTATGGCAATGCCGCGTGTGTGCTCAGTTGAACAACGTGCCGAGAGACGCACCACTAAGTTTGTGGTCCTGGCCCTCCAGACCATGGTCGAGGATCCATGTCGACTATGCGGGCCCATTTCTCTTTAAAATGTTGTGGTGGATGCTTTTTCAAAATGGATTGAATGTGAAATAATGTCGGGAAGCACCGCCTGAGGGCCATGTTTGCCACCCACGGCCTGCCTGACATACTGGTCAGTGACAACGGGCCATGTTTCACCAGTGCCGAATTTAAAGAATTCATGACCCGCAATGGGATCAAACATGTCACCTCAGCCCCGTTTAAACCAGCCTCCAATGGGCAGGCAGAGCGGGCAGTACAAACAGTCAAACAGAGCCTTAAACGAGTCACAGAAGGCTCACTCCAAACTCGCCTGTCCCGAGTACTGCTCAGCTACCGCACAAGACCCCACTTGCTCACAGGGGTGTCCGCGACTGAGCTACTTATGAAAAGGTCACTTAAAACCAGACTCTCGCTAGTTCACCCTAACCTGCATGATCAGGTAGAGAGCAGGCGGCAGCAACAAAATGTAAACGATGGTCGCCCCACTTTGTCACGGGAAATTGATCTGAATTACCCTGTTTATGTGCTAAACTACAGACATGGTCCCAAGTGAATCGCGGGCACTGTGATAGCTAAAGAAGGGAGTAGGGTGTTTGTAGTCAAATTAGACAATGGACAAACTTGCAGAATGCACCTGGACCAAACGAGGCTGCGGTTTACAGACTGCCCTGAAAACCCACAGCAGACACCACCTTTTTCGAGCCCACAACACACACCCAAAGGATCAACGACACCACCCCGGACCAAGAAATTGAACCCATCATGTCTAACAGCCCAGCAAGTCCAGGCTCACCCAGCAGCCCTGCAGGGCTAACAACACGCCACCCAGCGAGGGCACAGCCAACACACCAGAACAGATAATTGTACCGAGGTGATCCACCAGGGAAAGAAAGGCTCCCGACCACCTCACCTTGTAAATAGTTTTCACTTTGACTTTGCGGGGGGAGTGATGTTATGTATCTGTAAAGCATGCACTCCCATATTCCACCACCAGGGAGTGCATCCCCTGAAGTCCCAAAGGATCCCAACATCCCTTGGGAGCACTGTATATAAGCCGGTCCCTAAGGCCTGTTCCTCACTCTGGAGTGTCTTCATAAAGACTGAGGTCACTGTTACTTTAACCTCCCTGTGTGCAGTCTCATCTGTGTTAGGAACACAATAATCATAATAATCCTGACTACATCTGTCGGTTATGTGTTCTATCCATCTCTGTGATAGTATCTAGCAATCATATCTTGCAATGATCTCATGCCATGTGGTCCTGTTACTTTTACAGAATAAGCTCTCGATGAATAGGTCCAATCAGAGGCGAACGGATGGGGGGGGGGCACCAATCACCAGTGACCTCACTGATATTGAGGAGTCGGTGCTGACACTACTGGGGAGCAACCCCCGGATGGCCATGCAGGCAGCTGCAGGCCCTGAAGTGATGCCACGTGAGTAAAGTATACACCATTGCGTGATGTAAAGTCAATAGATGCCACACCCACTCATATCCGAACAATAATACATGATAGATGATTTCTAAAAGTGTCCTAGAAGTAATGCTGGCCTCATGAAAATCATTGCAATGCAGAATGTCTTGATGGTCTTGAAATGTGGTGTTTGTGATGATTTTGAGAGTGGTGGTGCTTTTGTCGTGCATATGCTGTGTGTAGCGCTGGACTCACCTTGTGACCCTAGCACCCACTTCTCCTCTAATAACCTCATTTGTGTTTTGCAGCTCAGCCAGTAGCGCATCTCAAGGCAAGACCACAGAGGCCAGAAGGTGGGGGCAAGGGGCCGGACTCACCGGACGATCCTACATCTGGTGCTGAGAAGCTCTGATTCTCGCCCGTCAATCAGCTGGGTCTGTTCTCCATGGATGAGAGCGCTGACTTTGAGGAGTCTGCATCACCAGGCTCCAGAAGGCATTCCACCCCAAGGCCATCGAGTGCTCCTCCGGTCATTCCCACCTCCACTCTGCAGGTACCGGGCCAAGCACCTCGCCACAGGGCACCCCAGGTGTACTCAGGATGGCGCCGACCCCGCGGAGGTTTCATGGATGCGGCAGGTCTGCTCCACGAGTGCCAGTTGAGATCGGAGAGATAGTACATTTGTCCAGGAGGACTGTAGATATAGGTGACCGGATCCTCCATGCATTGGGGGCATATGCCGACAACTGGCCAGCATCTCCGGCACCATGACGGAATACGTTTCGTGGAGGTGGTGGCCCTGGAGGCGATACCCAGGAACTCTCGTGGCACAGAACTCCCAGTGGTCCCGGAGCATGGCACTCCACCCCTAGGTTCCTCACCCCCATTGCCAACGACACATGAGAGGCAGGAGCAAGATCCTGCTTCTGGATTCGAGAATATTCCCACCTCGGTGCCCCCCCCCAATCCCGTATCCATGCAACCACCCCTCTGCCTTCATCTCCCGCCATGAGTTACCGCCTGAGGAGCTCCTCGGCCAGGCAGCGTGGACCGAGGAGGGGAAGGGGTAGACTTGGGGAGACGAAGGGGAGGGGGGAAGGAAAGTGAGGTGCATGTCTGCAGGTGATGGCTTTGTTATATCTCCATCTCGGTGTATGCAATTTGTTGTAATGTATGGGGGGAGAGGGCCACCCTGTTGGTTTGCATTTGTATTCTGTGTTGCTGGATATGTTGACCATTTGATTGATGTCAATGGTCAAAAAAGTGGGATGGGCGTGGGGTGTTTTTGTCCATGATACATATGATTTCAGACCAATGGTCGTATTAAATATTTTTTATTCAACATAACCTTGTTGAGCATTGTCTCAGATAGCTGGACCATTACACACTGGTGATTCGTTAACTTGAAAGGGTTAAATAAAACTTAACTTGAATTACCAAACTTTAACGGGCACCAAGGTGATGCCCACCATTGATGTCTGAGCTGCACACACAGCAGTGTGTCAGCTTTGCCAATAACAGCAACGTTCTTTCAGGCAAATCGCTCATTTATGAGCTGCTGGCGTAAGAATCTTGCAACTATGTAGCCACCACGCGCCCTTTCCTGCGGTCTGGAGGGGAGAGTGGGCATGGTTGTACAGTCAGCCTGATTGTCTGGCCCGAGGTCAGCGTCCAGCCGCTCATCCTCTTCTTCCTCTCTCTCGTGAGGTGGACCATCAGTCCCTTCTGGCAATTCTTGTCTCCTCCTGATAGCCAGGTTATGCAGCATGGAGCACACGACCACGAATTGAGCTGCCTGATCAGGGTTGTATTGTAGCTCCCCTCCCATGTGCTCCAGGCATCTAAAGCACTGCTTAAACACACTAATTGTTTTCTGGACCATATTGGGTGTGGCTCTGTGGCTCTCGTTGTATCACTTCTTGGCCTCGGTGTGGGTGTCTCGCAGGGGGGGTCATCAGCCAGATGGCTAGGCCATATCGTTTGTAACCAAGCATTCAGCATTGTCCTTGGGGTTGACTGGTAAACATGTCAGAGACAGAGCTCTCACATAAGATGTGAGCCATATCGAAGCTGCCCAGATATTTGGCATTCACTGTCATAATTATCTGGTTGTGGTTGACAACTAGTTGGACCTTCAGGGAGTGAAATCCTTTTCTGTTGCGAAAAAACTCTGGGTCCTGAGAAGGTGCCCGCATGGCGATGTGCATTCACTGTATTGCTCCCTGCACCTTGGGGAACTTAGCAATGTGGTAGAATGCTCCAGCCCTGTCAGTCTGAGCCTCCGTGGTCATAGGGAAGCTGATAAAGTCCATCCTATGCGCGTACAGGGCCTCCGAGACCTGCCTAATACAGCAATGTGTAGCATGCTGAGATCGAGGGGAAATGTCAACCGCAGAGCTGAAAGGAACCGGACGCATAGAATGACAGTACCACCGTGACCGTGACCTCGACGGACTGTGATGTCCTGAAAGTGCTGGCAGGTTGCAGATCTGCCCTGATGAGCTGGCATATTTCACCGCTCACCACTTTGTGGAAGCGCAGTCTCTGAAGGCAGGTGTTCTCGGACACATTGAGTTAAGACCTCTTCTCCCTGTAAGTGCGGGGTGTGTGTGGTCTGGATCTCGTCCTCAGTCTGGCACGTCTTAGATTGGGCACATAATGCTGTGGATTAGACTTTGTGCCATTTGCACTCTGCAGCATCTGCATTGTAATCGATGCAGGCTGAGAAATGGCTGGCCCCATTCCAATAAAAGTATAATGCCGATTGGTCACAAGCAATAAATTTCCACATTAAAAGGCACCTACAGTAAAACCCAATCGTCCACAGTATGAAAAGATGTCTGCTCAGATGGTCACTTCACCTGAGAAGAACTCCAGAGTCAATCCAAACTCCCTCTAAGTTGAAGCAACCTTTACAATGAAGCGACCTGCGATTTGCAAAATGGTGGCCACACCGCTGTGATTAGTTCAAAACAGTTCCATTTTATCAAGCGGTGTTTTCAGCGAGCGATATTGTGGGCGAGATGTGTGCGAGGTGCTGAAAGTGAAGATGGGTGATATACTGGGCGCTAGTTTCGGCAAATGTGATCTTTACAACAACAAAAAAAGAGGGTGTTCGGTATTATTGAATCTCAACGTTAATTACATGCCGAAAGTAACGCTGGGCGATATTATGGGTGTTGGTTTCGCCACTCTGATGATTCCGCCCAACAAAAGTGGGTGGGTGGTATTATTTTTTTCCCGGCGTTACGTACGTGGAGAAAGTAACGCTTGCCGATAAGTGTCCACAAAATGGGCATCAGTTTCCATTTTGTGGCTAACTGGGCAATATCTGGGCATTACATCTCATTTCAGTGTTAAAATGGGCGTTAAGTAGGTCTTATGCATGCAAAAATAATGGAAAATCTAGCCCCATATCTTTTGTTGTGTATAACCATGCAAGTGATCATTTTGTTATGATTACTTCTTCATTAAGGAGGGAGCAGTGTAATATAAAGCTCCCCCTAGTGGACTACTGCTCCACCTACTCGACTACTGTGGTAATGCAACTATTGAAGTATAACAATAAAGTCACATGATCTCTTGGAATGTATGTGTAGTGATGTTGTTAAAAATATATCACAGTCCTGGATGGTGTTGAGCTTCTTGAGTGCTGATGGAGCTGCAGTTATCCAGGCAAGTGGAGAGTTTCCATCACACTCCTGACTTGGTGCTTTGTAGATGGTGGAAAGGCTTTGAGGAGTCAGGAGGTGAGATACTCGCTGCAGACTACCCAGACTTTTACCTGCTCTTGTAGTCATAGTATATATGGACTGGTCCAGTTGCGTTTCGAGTCAATGGTGATCCCCAGGCTGTTGATGGTAGGGGGATTCACCGATGGTAATGCCGTTGAATGTCATGGGGAGATGGGTAGACTCTTGCTTGTTAGAGATAGTCATTGTCTGGCACTTGTGTGGTGCAAATGTTACTTGTCACTTCTCAGCACAAGCCTGAATGTCATAAGAACATAAGAACATAAGAACATAAGAAATAGGAGCAGGAGTAGGCCATATGGCCCCTCGAGCCTGCTCCGCCATTTACTACGATCATGGCTGATGCGATCATGGACTCAGGTCCACTTCCCTGCCCACTCCCCACAACTTGTTAATCACTTATCAGTTAAGAAACTGTCTATCTCAGTCATAAATTTATTCAATGTCCCGGCTTCCACAGCTCTCTGAGGCAACGAATTCCACAGATTTACAATCTTCTGAGAGAGGAAATTTCTCCTCATCTCAGTTTTAAATGGGTGGCCCCTTATTCAAAGATTATGCCCCCTAGTTCTAGTCTCCCCTATCAGTGGAAACATTCTCTCTGCATCCACCTTGTCAAGCCCCCTCATAATCTTACATGTTTCGATAAGATCACCTCTCATTCTTCTGAATTCCAATGAATTGAGGCCCAACCACCTCAACCTTTCCTCATAAGTCAACCCTCTCATCTCCAGAATCAACCTAGTGAACCTTCTCTGAACTGTCTCCAAAGCATGTATATCCTTTTGTAAATATGTAAACCAAAACTGTATGCAATATCCCAGGTGTGGCCTCACCAATACCTTGTATAATTGTAGCAAAACTTCCCTGCTTTTATACTCCATCTCCTTTGCAATAAAGGCCAAGATTCCATTGGCCTTCTTGATCACTTGCTGTACCTGCATATAAACCTTTTGTGTTTCATGCACAAGTACCCCCAGGTCTCGCAGTACTGCAACACTTTGCAATTTTTCTCCATTTAAATAATAACTTGCTCTTTGATTTTTTTTCTCAAAAGTGCATGATCTCACACTTTCCAACATTATACTCTATCTGCCAAATTTTTGCCCACTCACTTAGCCTGTCTATGTCCCTTTGCAGATTTTTTGTGTCCTCCTCACACGTTGATTTTCCTCCCATCTTTGTATCGTCAGCAAACTTGGCTACATTACACTTAGTCCTTTCTTCCAAGTCGTTAATATAGGTTGTAAATAGTTGGGGACCCAGTACTGATCCCAGCGGCACCCCACTAGTTACTGGTTGCCAACCCGAGAATGAACCATTTATCCCGACTCTGTTTTTTGTTAGTTAACCAATCCTCTATCCATGCGAATATGTTACCCCCAACCCCGTGAACTTTTATCTTGCGCAGTAACCTTTTATGTGGCACCTTGTCAAATGCCTTCTGGAAGTCCAAATACACCACATCCACTGGTTCCCCTTTATTCACCCTGTTCGTTACCTCCTCAAAGAATTCCAGCAAATTTATCAAACGTGACTTCCCCTTCATAAATCCATGTTGACTCTGCCTGGCCGAATTCTGCTTTTCCAAATGTCCTGCTACTGCTTATTTAATAATGGACTCCAACATTTTCCCAACCACAGATGTTAGGCTAACTGGTCTATAGTTACCTGCTTTTTGTTTGCCTCCTTTTTTAAATAGGGGCGTTACATTTGCAGTTTTCCAATCTGCTGGGACCTCCCCAGAATCCAGGGAATTTTGGTAAATTACAACCAATGCATGCATCATCCCTGCCACTACTTCTCTTAAGACCTGAGGATGCAAGCCATCAGGTCCAGGGGATTTATCCGCCTTTAGTCCCATTTTCTTACTGAGTACCACCTCCTTAGTGATTGTGATTGTGTTAAGATCCTCCTCCCCTATAGCCCCTTGACTATCCACTGTTAGGATATTGTTTGTGTCCTCTACCGTAATGACAGATACAAAATATTTGTTCAGAGTTTCTGCCATCTCCATGTTCCCCATTACTAATACCCCAGTCTCATCCTCAAAGGAACCAACATTTACTTTAGCCACTCTTTTCCTTTTTATATACCTGCAGAAACTCTTGCTATCTGTTTTTATATTTCATGCTAGTTTACTTTCATAGTCTATCTTCCCTTACTTACTCATTTTTTTAGTCATTCTTTGCTGGTTTTTAAAACTTCACAATCTTCTGTCCTCCCACTAGTTTTGGCTACTTTTATGTCCTTGTTTTTAATTGGATACCGTCCTTTATTTCTTTAGTTAGCCACGGATGGCTATCTTTTCTTTTACACTCTTTTCTCCTCACTGGAATATATTTTTCTTGAGACTTCTGAAATATCTCCTTAAATGTACACCACTGTTCATCAACCATCCTACACTTTAATCTCTTTTCCCAGTCCATTTTAGCCAACTCTGTCCTCATACCTTCATAGTCTCCTTTATTTAAGCTTAGTACGCTGGTTTGAGATCTAACTTTCGCAACTTCTATCTGACTTTGAAATTCAACCATGCGATGATCACTCATTCCAAGGGGAACCTTTACTAGGAGATTGTTTATTAATCCTGTCTTATTACACAAGACCAGATCCAAGATAGGCTGCCCCCTGGTTGATGCCGTTACATACTGCTCATGGAACCCGTCCCTTATGCACTGCATGAACTCTTCCTCAAGGCTACCCTGACCAATTTGATTTGTCCAATCAATGTGGAGGTTAAAATCACCCATGATTATTGCTGTTCCCTTTTTACAAGCCTCCACTATCTCCTGGTTTATACTCCGACCAACAGAGTTGCTACTGTTACTGTCGTTCAGGTCTTGCTGCATGCGGACATCGACTGTTTCATCATCTGAGGAGTTGCAATTGCACTGAACACTGTGCAGTCATCAGCGAATATACCCACTTCTGACCTTATGATGGGGGGAAATTCATTGATGAAGCAGCTGAAGATAGTTGGACCCGGGACATTACTCTGAGGAACAACTATAACCATCTTCCTTTTTGTTTGGTATGACTCCAGCCAGTGGAATGTTTTCCCCCTGATTCCCACTGACTTCAATTTCACTAGCACTCCTTGATGCCATGTTCATCACATGCTGCATTGATGTCAAGGGCAGTCACTCTCACCTCACCTCTGAAATTCAGTGCTTTTGCCCATGATTGGACCAAGGGTCTAATGAGGTCTGGCCACATGGCCGACTCCTGGTCCGAATTCTTATGTTTTTCTGTTCTTATGTTCTTATGACTGCTTTTCCGACATCCAGTATTGGATGAGCAGAAATTTCTTCCAACTATATATCACTAAATCAGAAGATATTGTCTCTGTCCCCACCACGAACTCTGTTCCCTAGCCATCAACTCCATCTCTCTCCCTGGCAACTGTCTGAGGCTGAACCAGACTGTTCGGTTCCTTAGTGTCATAGCTGACCCAAAGATGAGCTTCCGATCACATATCACTAAGATCGCCTACTTACAACTCCGTAACATTGCCCGACTCCACCCTTGCCCCTGCTTATCTGCTGCTGGAACCTTCATCCATACCTTTGTTACCTCTAGACGTGACTATTCCAATGCACACCCAGCTGGCTTGAGGTCATCCAAAACTTGGCTGCCCATGTCCTAACTCGCATCAAGTCCCGTTCACCCATCACCCCTGTGCTCACTGACCTACATTGGCTCCCGGTTAAGCAACACCTCAAATTAAAAATTCTCATCCTTGTTTTCAAATCTCTCCATGGCTTCGCCACTCTCTATCTCTGTAACGTCCTCCAGCACGGCCAAACTCCGAAATCTCTGCGCTCACTCAATTCTAGCCTATTGAGCATCCCTGATTATAATCGCTCAAACATCGGTGGCCATTCCTTCTGTTGCATGGGCCCTAAGCCCTGGAATTCCCTCCCTAAACCTCTCCGTCTCTCTATCTTTGACCAAGCTTTTGGTCCCTTGCGCAAATTTCTACTTATGCGGCTTGGTGTCAAATTTTTAACTATTTCACTCTCAAACTCAATATGAAACTCTATCTCGCTGATGTGGTGACCTGAAGGGTCTGGAGCTAGCTTACGGGGCTAATAGAATTGTAGCATTGTTTAATGTGCTGATGTGATGAGAACCTGTGATTATTCCATCACGTGTAACCTTTTAATGAATGCTGTAGCTATATCAGTAACAAGCTATTGTAATCGCAAGGCATGATGGGAAAGTTGGCTATTTGTAAGCTAAATATGTTAAAACTGCAGGATTCAACAGTGTAGGGCTAGATTTTCCATTATTTTGGCATGCATAACGCACACTTAACGTCCATTTTAATGCTGAAATGAAATGTAATGCCCAGATATCGTCCATTTAGCCATAAAATTGAAACTGACGCCCATTTTTCAGACACTTATCACCGAGCGTTACTTTCGCCATGTAAGTAACGCTGAGAAAAAATAATACTGCCTGCCCACTTTTTGGGGGCGGAATCATCAGAATGGGCAAACCCAACGCCCAAAATATTATCCAGCGTTACTTTTGGCACATAATTAACGCCAAGAGTTAATAATACCAACCGCCCACTGTTTTTATCACATTTGCTGAAACTAACGCCCAGTATATCGCCCATCCTTATTTTCAGCAGCTCACATACATCTCGCCGACAATATCGCTCGCCGAAATAGCCGCTGGGAAAAAGTTGAACCAGCCAGAACTACTCATAACGGTATGGATGTCATGTTCTAAATCGCAGGTTGCTTCATTTAAAAGGCTACTCTGCTTCAACCTCGGGGGAGCTCGGATGTACACTAGAGATGTTTAGCGGTGATGTGAACATCTGAACAAACATCTTTTCATACTATGGATGATTGGAATTTAATAGGTGTCTTAGTGGGGACATTCATTCTTTGTGAACAATCGGTGTAAAACAGATAGCTCTTGAAATGGAGCCTGTCATTTCTCACCCTCTCTTGATGACCACTCACATACAGCAGATTCGAGATGGCAGAAGGTACACTCGACAGCATCATATGCCCAATCTAAAACGTGACAGACTGATGAGGAGGACCAGATGTTACACACCCTGCAAGTACAAGGAGAAGCAGTCTTACCTCAACTTGTCTGATAACACCTGGTTTAGGAGATTATGCTTCCACACAGAGGTTATTAGTGAGATATGCCAGCTCAGAAGGGGAGATCTGCAGCCTGCCAGCACCATCAGGACTGCACTGTCCGTCGAGGTCAAGGTAACCGTGGCACTGTCGTTCTACGCGTCGGGTTCCTTTCAGGCCTCAGCTGGTGACATTTGCGCTATATCTCAGCATGTCACACATTGCTTTATTAGATTGGTCACTGAAGCCCTGTACACATGCAGGATGGACTTTATCAGCTTCCCTATGACTAGGGAGGCTCAGACTGAGAGGGCTTCAGGATTCTACCGAATTACTAACTTCCCCAAGGGGCAGGGAGCAATAGACTATACGCACATCGCGATGCGGCACCTTTTCAGGATGCAGAGGTTTTCAGGAACCTCAAGGGATTCCACTCCCTGAATATACAACTCATTGTCGACCACCAGCAAATTATTATGGCAGTCAATGCTAAATTTCCGGGCAGCAACCATGATGCTCACATCCTGCATGAGAGCACTGTATCTGACTTGTTTACCAATCAGCCACAAGGTCAATGCTGGATGCTTGGAGACAAAAGATATGGCCTCGCCACCTGGCTGATGACCCTCTGCGTGACACCGACAATGAAGCCGAGAAGCGATACAATGAGAGCCACAGAGCCACTCGCAATATCATCGAGAAAAGCATTGGAGTGCTTAAGCAGCGTTTTAGATGCCTGGACCACTCAGGAGGCGAGCTCCAATACCACCCTGAGCAGGTAGCTGTGGTAATTTGTGGTGGTGTGCTGCATGCTGCACACTTGGCTATCAGGAGGGGCAAGAATTGCCAGAAGGGTCCGACAGTCCACCTCAGGAGAGAGAGGAAAAGGAGGATGAGGAGGTGGATGCTGACATCAGGCCAGACAATCAGGCTGATGCTGAAGCCATGCCCCCACCCCCCTGTAGAGCACAGGAAAGGGCCTGAGGTGGCATCATAGCTGCAAGACTCTTATGTCAGGAGCTCATAAATGAGCATTTTGTCTGAAAGAACATTCGTGATATTTACAAAGCTGACCCACTGCTGGGTGTGCAGGTCATATATCAATGGTGGGCATCACCTTGGTGACAGTTAAAGTTTAAGTTGATTCAAGTTAAGTGTCATTATACCCTTTCATGTTAAGGAAACACCAGTGTGTAATGGTGCAGCTATCTGAGCCAATGCACAACAAAGTTATGTTAAATAAAAAACATTTAATCCAACCATTTGTCTGAATTCATAAGTATGTCTGTAAAAAACACCCCACCTCACTCCTGCTCCAGCTAACAACACATTTATCACATTTACATCATTACAGTGGTCCCCATTTCCAGTAAAACAGAACACAAATGAAAAACAACAAGGTAGCCCCCTTGCCCTGACCTTCCCACCAAAATAGCAGCAGCAACCTAAAAATATGCCCCAGACAACACCTGCGGCCATGCACCACACTTTCCTTCCCCCACCCCCCACCGACTTCTCCTCCCCACCTCTACCCCTTCCCCTTCTCCTCCTAACTCCAAGCCGCCTGGCCGAGGAGCTCCTCAGGCGATGCTTCATTGGGGGGGGATGATGGCAGAACCGCTGCTTGGACAGATACAGGAGAGGACGGTCCAGAGGTAGGAACGTGCTCCGAGCCAGAAGCAAGATGTTGCTCCTGGCTTTCATGGATCTTTGGGAATGGGGGTGCAGCACCTTGGGCTGCAGTACCATGCTTTAGGACCACTAGGAGCCCTCTGCTACCAGTATTCCTTGCTACCAGCTTCAGGGCCTCCTCTTTCCCTTCCAAGTTATGTATTATTTGTTGGACAAAAACTCGGTGCCAACTATGTTCTTGGTGCTTAGTGGGCTTTTTGCTGCTGGGGAATCTCCCTCGTGCCTCCCACAACAGCCAAACAAGCACACACCACACCCACACACGCTTTCAGTCCGTCTCTGCTCCCTCTCACTCTGTCACCTCTTCTGCGCATATAGTTGTTATATATGTGAACATATATTTACCTTGTACAGCCACCAGAGGGCTCATCCCCTACAATCCCTTGGGAGCACAGGTACTTAAGGAGGCCTTGCACTCTGGAGACCTGAAATAAAAGACTAAGATCACCCTTTACTTTGAGCTCATGGTATCCAGTCAGACTCTTTATTCATACATAACAACTGGCAACGAGGTACAGATGACGAAGCCAACGATGCAGAGAACAGTGGGCATCCTGGTGAAATTCTCGGAAGAAGATGATTGGGAAACCTTCATGGACCGACTCGACCAATACTTCGTGGCCAACGAGCAGGAAGGAAAAGCGAATGCTGCCAAATGAAGGACGATTCTCCTCACGTCTGCGGGGCACCAACGTATGGCCTCATGAAAAATCTGTTTGCTCCAGCGAAACCCACAGAAAAATTGTAAGATGATTTGTGCACACTGGTCCGAGAGCATCTGAACCTGAGGGAAAGCGTTCTGATGGCGACGTACCAGTTCTACACCTACAAAAGGTCTGAAGGCCAGGAAGTGGTGAGTTATGTTGCCGAGCTAAGACGCCTTGCAGGACATTGCGAATTTGAAGGACATTTGGAGCACCTGCTCAGAGACTTTTTTTGTACTTGGCATTGGCTGTAGAGACCCCAACCTTGACTAAGGCCATAGTGATAGCTCAGGCGTTCATTGCCACCAATGACAATACTGAGCAAATCTCTCAGCACACGAGTGCTGCAACAAGTACTGTGAACAAAGTAGCGTTGTTTTCAAACCGCAATGTAAAGGGCAGGCTGCACATGTCTGCAGCTGTACATCCGCAGATGTCTCAGAGTCCACCATCAAGGGTGATGAATGCAAGGCCATTAACACCTTGTTGGCGTTGCGGGGGTGATCATCATTTCCATTCATGCCGCTTCAAAGGGTACATTTGCAAGGGCTGTGGAACAATGGGACACCTCCAACGAGTGTGCAGGCGAGCTGCAAACCCTTTTAATCCTGCAAACCACCCTGTTGCCAAGGATGACAGATCCACGGCGAATCACGACAAACCAGAGTCTCAGACCAAGGAGGCATAGGTACATGGGGTGCACACATTTACCACAAAGTGTCCCCCGATAATGCTGAAGGTTGACTTAAATGGACTCCCGCTGTCAATGGAGCTCGACACGGGTGCGAGCCAGTCCATTTTGAGCAAAAAGACTATCGAAAAATTGTGGTGCAGCAAGGCCTCAAGGCCAGTCTTGACTCCCATTCGCACGAAACTGAGAACTTACACAAAGAAAATGATTCCCGTAATCGGCAATGCTATTGTAAAGGTCTCCTACGATGGAGCGGTGCACAAGCTAACACTCTGGGTGTTACCAGACGATGATCCTACGCTGCTCGGCAGGAGGTGGCTGGGAAAGATATGCTGGAAATGGGACAACGTCCGAGCACTCTTGTCCGCTGATGACACTGCGTGTGCCCAAGTCTTAAACAAGTTCCCTTCGCTGTTCGAACCAGGCATCGGGAAGTTCCAAGGAGCAAAAATGCAGATCCATCTAATTCCGGGGGCGCGAACCATCCATCACAAGGCAAGAGCAGTATCGTACATGATGAGAGAAAGGATGGAAATCGAGCTAGACTAGCTGCAAAGAGAGGGCATCATTTCGCCGATCGAATTCAATGTGTGGGCCAGTCCGATTGTTCCAGGCCTCAAGGGAGACGGCATCGTCAGACTCTGTGGTGATTGCAAAGTAACTATCAATCGTTTCTCCCTGCAGGACCAATACCCACTAGCAAAGGCTGATGACCTTTTTGCTACGCTGGCGAGAGGAAAGACATTCACGAAGCTGGATTTGACCTCGGCCTACATCACGCAGGAGCTGGAGGAATCATCGAAGGGCCTCACCTGTATCAACATGCACAAAGGTCTCTTCATTTATAACAGATACCCGTTTTGAATTCGATCAGCCGCAGCGATATTCCAGAGAAACATGGAAAGCTTACTGGTCTTCCACGATGACATCTTAGTTACAGGTCGGGACACAGTCGAGCACCTGCAGAGCCTGGAGGAGGTTCTTAGTCAACTCAACTGCGTGGGGCTCAGGTTAAAACATTCGAAGTGCATTTTCTTGGCGCCTGAAGTGGAGTTCTTGGGGAGAAGAATCGCAGTGGACGACATCAGGCCCACCGATTCTAAGATGGAGGTAATCATGAACACACCGAGGCCACAGAACATGATGGAGCTGCGGTCTTTTCTGGGACTGCTGAACTACTTTGGTAACTTCTTACCTGGTCTCAGCACACTGTTAGAACCACTGTACTGCGTAAAGGACTTGAATGGCTTTGGGGCAAAAGCCAAGAAAATGCCTTTATAAAAGCAAGAAAATTGTTATGCTCAAACAAATTGCTTGTGTTGTATGATCCTTGTAAGCGTTTAGTACTAGCATCCGATGCGTCGTCGTATGGTGTCGGGTGTGTATTGCTAATGATTCTGGGAAATTGCAACCGGCTGCTTATGCATCCAGGAGTCTGACTAAGGCTGAGAGAGCCTACAGCATGATTGAAAAGGAAGCGTTAGCATGTGTCTATGGGGCAAAGAAAATGCATCAATATCTGTTTGGGCTAAAATTTGAATTGGAAACTGACCATAAGCCACTAATATCCCTGTTTTCCGAGAGTAAGGGCATAAATACAAATGCATCGGCCCGCATCCAGAGATGGGCGCTCATGTTCTCCACATACAATTACGCCATCCTCCACAGGCCAGGCAGAGAAAACTGTGCTGATGCTCTCAGTAAGCTGCTATTGACCACCACGGGGGTGGAAATGGCGCAACCCGCAGATTTCGTCATGGTTATGGAAGCATTCGATAGTGAGCAATCACCCGTCACAGCCCAACAGATTAGAACCTGGACGAGCCAGGACCACTTACTGTCCCTGGTAAAAGATTGTGTGCTTCACGGGAGCTGGTCCAGTGTCCCAGTGGAAATGCAGTAAGAGATTAAGTCGTTCCAGTGGCACAAAGATGAAATGTCTGTACAGGCAGACTGCCTTTTATGGGACAATCGGGTAATCGTCCCCAAGAAGGGCAGAGACACTTTCATCAGTGACCTCCACAGTACCCACCCAGGCATTGTAATGATGAAAGCGATATGCAGATCCCACGTGTGGTGGCCCGGTATCGATGCGGACTTAGAGTCCGCGTGCACAAATGTAACACATGCTCGCAGTTAAGCAATGCACCCAGGGAGGCGCCACTAAGTTTATGGTCTTGCTCCTCCAAACCGTGGACCAGGGCCGATGTCGACTATGCAGGCCCGTTTTTGGGTAAAATGTTCCTTGTGGTTGTAGATACGTACTCCAAATGGATTGAATGTGAGATAATGTCGGCAAGCATGTCCGCAGCCACCACTGAAAGCCTGCGGGCCATGTTTGCCATGCATGAACTACCTGATGTTCTTGTGAACGACAAAGGGCCATGTTTTACCAGTGCCGAGTTCAAAGAGTTTATGACCCGCAACGGGATCAAACACGTCACATCTGCCCCATTCAAACCAGCATCCAATGGTCAGGCAGAGAGAGCAGTGCAAACTATCAAGCAGGGCTTGAAGAGGGTAACTGAAGACTCACTGCAGACTTGCCTATCCAGAGTTCTGCTTACCTACTGCACGATACCTCACTCGCTCACTGGGATTCCAGCTGCTGAACTGCTCATGAAAAGGGCACTTAAGACAAGGCTCTCGTTAGTTCACCCTGATCTACATGAACAGGTGGAGAGCAGGCAACTTCAACAAAGTACATACCATGATAGCGCAAATGTGTCACATGAAATTGAACTCAATGATATTATATTTGTATTGAATTTTGGACAAAGTCCCAAGTGGCTTCCCAGCACTATTGCGGCCAAAGAGGGGAGCAGAGTGTTTCGGGTCAAATTTTCAAATTGATTCATTCACCGGAAACACTTGGACCAAATCAAACTCAGATTCATGGACTATCCTGAGCAATCCACTTTGGACCCTACTTTCTTTGACCCCCTAACATGCACACCAGTGGCACTGACACCGCGAAGCAGAAGTTGGCCATGACGCAGAACCCATCACCCGCAGCAGCCCAGCAGGACTCACCACACCAGGCAGCCCAGCGAGGGCCCAACAAATGATTCACCAAAACCAGCATTTACACCGAGACGATCAACCAGGGAAAGAAAGGCCCCAGATCGACTCACCTTGTAAATAGTTACACTGTTGACTTTGGGCGGGGAGTGTTATATATGTGAACACCTTGTACAGCCATCACAGGACTCATCCCCTGGAGTCCCAAGGGATCCCACAATCCCTTGGGAGCACAGATACTTAAGGAGGCCTCACAGGCCTCAGAGGCACTCTGGAGACCTGAAATAAAAGACTACGGTCACACTTTACTTTGAGCTCACAGTATCCACTCAGACTCTTTATTCATACATAAATGATGACCCCTGACCTCCTGAATCGCGGGAATCGAGTGTTGCCATGCCGATGCTAAGGACCCCTGCACCGGCCTGCTTCTACCCTGGGCCGAAAGGAATCTGGGGCCCGCTGGCTATTATGGGCCCACCAGCTCTTCCGAGGCTCGCTGGGGCCTGCCGACTGTTCTGGGACGCACTGGCTCTTCCGAGGCCCACCAGGGCTTGCCGGCTGTTCCGAGGCCCGCCCGGGCCGCTGGCGCCCGCCGGGGCCCACCAACTCTTCTGGGGCCCGCCAATTCTTCGGGGCCCGCTGACTCTTCGAGGCCCGCCAGATCTTCTGGGCCTGCCTGGCCCACCGGCCACAAGGAAGATGCTGGGGTGGAGTGTTCCGGCTGTACCATGAAACATTCTGCCCGCAGTCCCTTCGACCGGTGCTCAACTGGTCGAAGGGACTCTGGGGCCTGCGCTGAACCGGCCCAAGGGGACTCAATTTTTAAACATTTAATCAACTTTTAAACTTCTTAAACAATTCGGGAAAACTTTTAAATTTTTAATCAACTTGGAGAACTTTTTTCTATAACTTTTAATCAACTCTTAATCTATTTTATTTTAATAATCTGGAAATACTTCTAAACTCTTAAACTTTTAAATCAACTTGGAAACCTTTGGGGAAATTTTAACCTTGGCAGAAACTTGCCAAAACATCCCTCGGAACCCCAGCGGGCAGCTGACCTTCACAATGCCCGTCCCCCAACCAAGCCTCGGGCCATCCACCACAATGGGGCTACTCGGTGCCGAGCTTGCAGCCAACATCTCGCCGTAGGCAATTAGGCTTATAGAGCTGTGCCTGGTCTCCAGTTGTCTTGGACCCCCTTGCCACTGGACCAAGGCCTTGTTCAGCTAAGTCCGTGTGGTTGCCGGTGTGCAGCGGCCATCCCACATTAAAAGAACTCACGCACAGGCATCTTCCATTTCGCTAATATGAAATTCGGGACCTGGAACATTAGGACCCTCATGGACAATTCCAACAGCAACAAGCCAGAACACCGCACCGCTATAGTTGCCCGGGAACTTAGATGTTTTGACATTGACATCGCCACCCTAAGCGAGACCCGGCGGGCAGGGGAAAGTCAGCTCAAGGAACATGGTGGAGGTTACACCTTTTTCTGGAAAGGAAAACCAGAGGAAGAATGCCGCCTTCATGGAGTCGGCTTCGCTGTCAAAAATGAGCTGGTTGACCGCCTCAAAGACTCCCCCTGCGGGGTTAACGAAAGTCTCATAACTCTTCGCCTTATCCAATGTGCCACAGTCATCAGTGCGTACGTCCCAACACTCGATGCAATGGATGAGGCTAAAGAGAGTTTTTACTCCAACCTCGAGGCATCCCTGTCCCGCGTCCCGACGGGCGACAAATTGATCCTCCTCGGTGACTTTAATGCCAGGGTCGGCAAAGACACAGCCCTCTGGGGAGTAGTGATTGGCAGAGACGTGGTAGGGAAAGCCAACTCCAGCGGTACCCTACTCCTGACAAAATGTCTAGAACATGAGCTCCTCATCACCAACACCCTATTCCGCCAGAGGGACAAATACAAGGCATCGTGGCAACACCCTCGCTCCAAACACTTGCACCTGCTCAACTACATCATCGGCGAGCCAGGGATCGCAAGGATCTGCGCATCATCTGCGCCATGACAACTGCTGCCGACTGCTGGATGGACCATCGCCTATTCCGATCCATCATCAATATAAACATAGCCCCAAAGCAGAGGGAACAGCAGAAGCAGTGCCGCAAAAAAGTTAATGCTGGGGCACTTAAAGACCCAGCAAAGAGAGCCTTATACAGCCAGCGCCTCACAGCTAATCTGGTGGGCCTTGATAACCCTGAGATGCTGAATGGCCACAGCGCTTGGTCTGTCCTCTAGGTCTCCATAACCAGTGCCTGTGAAGAGACACTTGGTTACTCAACCAGAAAATACCAGGACTGGTTTGATGAAAATGATCAGGAGATCCAAGAACTAATGGATCGTAAGCGTAGAGCATTTCTGAGCCTCAAGCAACAACCCAACTCGAGAGCTGCAAAGCAACGTTACAGACGGCTCAAGGCTGAGGTCCAACAAAAACCCCGGGACCTAAGGAACAGGTGGTGGATGGAGAAAGCACAGGAGATACAACAACTGGCCGACAGCCACGATATGCAAGGATTCTTCATCACAGTCAAGGCCACCTACGGTCCAAACTCCCAAGGCCCCAGCCCACTCCTGGCCAAGAATGGGGAAGCACTCATCAAGGACACCGAGGCTGTCAGGGCCCGCCAGAAGGAGCACTTTGAAAATCTCCTCAATCGAGACTCTGCCTTTGACTCGAGTGTTCTCGACTCCATCCCGCAGCATGCGACCCGTCACCAACTCAGTGAAACTCCAATGCTGCACGAGGTAGGCAAAGCCATAAAACAGCTCAAGAATAACAAGGCTACGGGTGAGGATGGAATTCTTGCTGAGGCGCTAAAGTATGGCGGAGAGGTGCTGTTGGCATGGATACATGACTTCATCTCTCTCATTTGGAGGAAGGAGAGCATGCCGGGAGATCTCAGAGATGCAGTGATCGTGACCATCTTTAAAATGGGGGACAGGTCCGACTGCGGCAACTACAGGGGAATCTCCTTGCTATCAGCCACTGGGAAAGTTGTCGCTAGAGTTCTCCTCAACCGTCTTCTCCCTGTGGCCAAGGAGCTCCTCCTGGAATCACAGCGCTGCGGGGCACAAAAGATATGATCTTTGCAGCGCGACAGCTGCAGGAAAAATGTAGGGAGCAGCGCCAGCCCTTATACATGGCCTTTTTCGATCTTACAAAGGCCTTTGACACTGTCAACTCTGAGGGCTTATGGAGCACCCTGCTCCGTTTTGGATGCTCCCAAAAGTTTTTCAACATCCTTTGCCTGCTCCACGATGACATGCAGGCCGTGATCCTTACCAGCGGTTCCATTACAGACCCAATCCACTTCCAGACTGGGGTCAAACAGGACTGCATTATCCCTCCAACCCTCTTCTCTCTCTTCCTCACTGCCATGCTCCACCTCACAGTCAACAAGCTCCCCGCTGGAGTGGAACTAAACTACAGATCCAGTGGGAAGCTGCTTAACCTACGCCGCCTCCAGGCCAGGTCCAAGATCACACCAACCTCTGATGACGCCTGCGTCTAAGCACTTTCTGAGGCTGAACTCCATGATATAGTTGATGTATTCATCGAGGCATATGAAAGCATGGGCCTTACGCTTAACATCCGTAAGACAAAGGTCCTCCACCTTTGTCCTTGCCACATAGCACTGCCCTCCAGTCACCAAGATTCAAAGCACGGCCCTCGACAACATGGACCACTTCCCATACCTCGGGAGCCTTTTATCAACAAAGGCAGACGTTGATGCGGAGATTCAACATCGCCTCTAGTGCGCCACTGCAGCCTTTGGCCGCCTGAGGAAAAGAGTGTTCGAAGACCAACCCCTCAAATCTACCACCAAGCTCATGGTCTACAAGGCTGTAGTAATACCCACCCGTACTGTGTGGATCAGAGGCATGGACGATGTATAAAAGACACCTCAAGTCGCTGGTGATATATCACCAACGATGTCTCCGCAAATCCCCTGGGAGGACAGGTGCACCAACATCAGTGTCCTTGCCCAGGCTAACATCCCCAGCATTGAAGCACTGACCACACTCCATCAGCTTTGCTGGGCAGGCCACATAGTTTGCATGCCAGACACGAGGCTCCCGAAGCAATTGCTGTATGTGGACCTCCTTCACGGCAAACGAGCCAAAGGTGGGCAGCGGAAACGTTACAAGGACAAGCTCAAAGCCTCCCTGGTAAAGTGCAACATCACCACTAACACCTAGGAGTCCCTGGCCGAAGACCTTCCTAGGTGGAGAAAATGCATCTGGGAAGGCGGTGAGCTCTTCGCATCTCAACGCCGCGAGCGTGAAGAGGTCAGGCACAGGCAGGGGAAGAATCATGCGGCAAATCAGTCCCACCCCTCCCTTCCCCTGACGAATGTCTGTCCCACCTGTGACAGGGTCTGTGGCTCTTGCATTGGACTGTTCAGCCACCAATGAACTCACTTTAGGAGTGGAAGCAAGTCTTCCTCAATTCTGAGGGACTGCCTATAATGATGAAGGATAGCGACACTTTACAGCAGAAGGTCAGAGAGATTTAACGCTACCGTCCATTTCATATCACTCGCGGTAACGTCCAATTTTTAAAATGGAGACTAAGGCTTTGAAAATGGGCGACAAGCTGACGATCTGAAAACCCATTTTCACCAACCACGCAGGAAATAATGCCCTTTTTTTGGTGATCTGCACAAAAGTGTGAAATCTAGCCTGTAGTCATTAACCTGTCACATTGACAGGGCCAATGGTTGAGCAGCTGTCAGTCACAGACTTATATGGATGTTTCTTATCTTTGTAAATTTTTGAGCTTTCGCTTCCGCCCAGTCATGTATAAAATCTGATGTAACTGTTCGATCGGAGAGAATCTTTGCTCTGGAACAGTTCTCTCCCCTGCATGCTTGTAATAAATTTTCTCACATCATAGCTTACGCACTCTAGGTGGTTTCTTTCCACAACAATATTATGATCACTCTTCCACAAAGAATCTTTACTATGAAATTACTAATTAACCCTGTCTCATTACACAATACAAGACCTAAAATAATCTGTTCCCTGGTTGGTTCCACAACGTATTGTTCTCGGAAGCTGTCTCAAATGCATTCCATAAACTCGTCCTCCAGACGGCCATTGGCAATTTGATTTGCGCAGTCTATATGAAGATTAAAGTCCCCACAATTATTGCATTACCTTTGTTACACGCTCCTATTATTTCTTAATTAATATTCTGTCCAACAGTTTCACTATTGTTAGGGGGCCTTTATATTACTCCCACAAGTGTTTTCTGTCCCTTGTTATTTCTTAGCTCCATCCATATTGATTCTACTTCCTGTTCATCCGAGCCAAGATCGTTTCTCACTACTGTCCTTATGTCATCCTTTATTATCTGGGCTACTCCCCTCCTTTTCTATTCTTCCAGTCTTTTCAAAACGTCAAGTTCACTGGCACATTTAGTTCTCAACCTTGGTCATCTTGCGATCACTTCTCCGTAATGGCTATTTGATCAAACCCACTTATCTCTTTTTGCCACTAGTTCATCTATCTTGTTACAAATGCTTCATGCATTCAGATAAAGAATCTTTAATTTAAATTTTTTACCATTATTGCCTGCTTTCACCTTATTCGCTGATGCACTGTTACCATTAAACTCTATGTCCCTTCCTGTCACACTCTGCTTATCTTTACCCAAATCACTACATTGCTTCATTGCCTTGACTTTTCTCTTTAGATTTCTAAATTTCACCTCAGCTGACCTCTCCCCCCTTTTCAGTTTAAAGCTCTACCTACAGCCAAGAGAGGCTTCAGAACTCCCGGTTGCAGCTGCAGAGAATATTATCTATCCCTTGATTATACTGTCCCCTACCACTACAACAGTCCTTTTCACTCCCCAAACTTGAATGGCCTTCTGAACCACCGTGTCATGGTCGGTTTGCTCATCCACCCTGCAGACTTTGTGATGCGTTCATAATAAAGGTTGAAACTGAGTACTGTGTACAATGAGCAAGTGTGACCTTAACTCCTTTAATGAGACTCCAAAGTGCAGGTACCTCGTGGGTGGCCTGCTTATATAACGTGCTTCCAAGGGATGCTGGGATCCCTTGCGACTCCAACAGGTAGACCCTCTGGTGGTGGTGTGATACAGGTTGCAAGGGGTTAAATACATTAAATCACTCCCCCATAAAGTTAATAGTACACTTATTTACAAGCTGAGATGATCTGGGGCTTTACGCTCCCTTGTCGATCGTCTCAGTACAAATGCGGGTGTGAGTGAGTTGGTTAGTTCTTCACTGGGCTGCTGGGCAATCGGCCTTGCCGAGCTGCTGAGGATGTTGAGTTCGGCTTCGTGCTCAACCATGATGTCAGTTGCCACTTGTGTGTGTGTTGGAAGGTCAAAGTTGGTGGTGTCTTCTTCAGGTTGTTCGTAGCTGTTGGTGAACCGCAATTTGATTTGGTCCAAATGTTTTCTGCACGTTAATCCATTGGCCAGTTTGACCTGAAACACCCTACTCCCCTCTTTGGCTATGACCATGCCAGCGAGCCATTTGGGAACATGTCCATAATTTAGTACAAACACAAGGTCCTTAACCTCAATATCTCGTGACAAATTTGCATGGTCATGGTACACACTTTGTTGATGTCGCTTGCCCTGCACATGATCATGGAGATCAGGGTGGACAAGAGAGAGCCTTGTTTTGAGCGCCCTTTTCATGAGCAGCTTGGCTGAGGGAACCCCGGTGAGTGAGTAGGGTCTGGTGCGGTAGCTGAACAGCACTCAGGATAGCCGGGTCTGCAGAGAGCCTTCTGACACGCGTTTCAAGCTTTGCTTGATGGTCTGAACTGCCCGTTCTGCCTGGCTATTGGATACGGGCTTGAAAGGAGCAGATGTGATGTGCTTGATCCCATTGCGGGTCATGAATTCTTTGAATTCGGCACTGGTGAAACACGGCCCATTGTCGCTGACTAGGACATCAGGCAGGCCATGCGTGGCAAATATGACTCATAGGCTTTCAGTAGTGGATGGGCTTGCAGACATTATTGCACATTCAATCCATTTTGAGTAAGCATCCATGACAACCAAGAAAGTTTTGCCTAGAAATGGGCCCGCATAGTCCACGTGGATCCTCGACCACGGTTTGGAGGGCCACGACCACAAACTTAGCGGTGCCTCTCTGGGTGCATTGCTCAGCTGAGAGCAAGTATTGCACTAATGCACGCATGACTCTAAATCTGAGTCGGTGCCGGGCCACCACACATGGGATCTGGCTATGGCTTTCATCATTACAATGCATGGATGGGTGTCTGCAGTTCACAAATGAACATATCTCTGCCTTTCTTGGGCAAGACCATGCAATTGCCCCACAATAGTCAGTCCGCCTGCAGGGACATTTCGTCTTTCTGCCTGTGGAACGGCTTAATTGCCTCCTGCATCTCCGCTGGGATGCTGGACCAGCTCCCATGGAGGATACAGTTTTTTACCAAGGACAGTAAAGGATCCTGGCTGGTCCAGGTCCTGATCTGGTGGGCTGTAACAGGGGACTTTTAATTTTCGAATGCCTCCATGACCATGAGCAAGATCCGCAGGCTGTGCCATTTCCACACTGGTGGTGGACAATGGCAGATGACTGAGAGCATCATTACCGAAATAGTTAAGGAATCCCAGGAATAACTGCAGCTCCATCATGTTCTGTGGTCTCAGCGTGTTCTTGATGGCCTCCGTCTTGGCGTCAGTGGATCTTATGCCGTCTGCTGCGATTCTTTTTCCCAAAAACTTGACCTCCTGCATCAGGAAAACACACTTCGAGCGTTTCAACCTGAATCCCACGCGAACCAACTGACTAAGAACCTCTCCCAGATTCTTCAAGTGCTCAATGATGTCCTGACCTGTAACCAGTATGTCGTCCTGGAAAACCACTGTACAAGGAACTGACTTTAGCAGGCTCTCCATGTTCCATTGGAAGATTGCCGCGCCCGACCGAATCCAAACGGGCATCTGTTATAAATGAACAGACCTTTGTGCGTGTTGATGCAGGTGAGGCCTTTCAAAGACTCCTCCAGCTCCTGCGTCATGTAGGCCGAGGTCAGGTCCAGCTTGGTGAACATCTTCCCTCCAGCCAGGGTTGCAAATAGGTCGTCTGCCTTGGGTAGCGGGTACTGGTCCTGCAAAAAACTGCTTCTGGTACTGGTAGCAAAAAACGGTTAATCGTTACTTTGTAGTCCCCACAAATTCTGACCGTGCTGTCCTCTTTAAGTACCGGGACAATTGGACTGGCCCACTCGTTGAATTCCACCAGTGCGATGATGCCTTCTCGCTGCAGCCTGTCCAGCTCAATTTCCACTTTCTCATGCATCATAAATGGTACCGCCCTGCCTTTCGCCCCCGAGAAGCTTCCAATGCCTGGCTCGAACAACGATGGAAAACTGCTCAGAACCTGGGCACATGAGGCATCGTCAATGGACGAAAGCGCTTGGATGTCGTCCCAGTTCCAGCGGATTTTTCCCAGCCAGCTTCTGCCAAACAATATGGGCCCATCCCCTGGCACAATCCACAGTGGGAGCTCATGTACTGCTCCATCATAGGAGACTTTGACTTCTGCACTGCCAATTACAGGGATTAGTTCCTTGGTGTAAGTCCTTAGTTTGGTGTGAATGTTCTGAGCTTGGGCCTGTGTGCCTTGTTGCCCCACAGCCAGCCGAAGGCCTTTTTATTCATTATGGACTGACTCGCACCCGTGTCCAGTTCCATAGGTACTGAAATTCCATTCAGTTCAACTTTCAAAATTATTGGTGGACATTTCATGGTGAATGTGTGCACCCCGTACACTTCTGCCTCCTCCGTACGAGTCTCCAATTCAGCCTGATCCACAGTGGATCGATCTTCCTCTGCAACGTGGTGGTTTGCAGGGTTTGCAGGGTTTGCAGCTCGCCTGCACATTCGCTGGAGGTGTCCCATTGTTTTGCAACCGTTGCACGCATAGTGCTTGAAGCGGCATTGATGGGGCCGATGATCACCTCCGCAGCACCAACATTGTGTTAACTGCCTCGCATTAACGATTGATGCCGGAATCTGGGTCATCTGAGGTCATGCAGCAGCAGCCGGCGTGTACGTTCTGTCATGTATATTCCTGCTCGAAAACGACATTGCTTTGTGCATAGTACTGGCCGAAACTTCTTTACTCTGTGAAATCTGTTTGTTGTTGTCGCTGGTGGACATAAATGCCTGGGCTATCATTATGGCTTTACTTAGATTCAGAGTTTCAATCGTCAACAGTTTGCGAAGGATTACCTCATGGCCAATGCCCAGTCTCAAAAAAACCTCTAAGCAGTTTTTCTAGGAATACCTCAAATTCGCAATGTTCTGCAAGGCGCCTTAGTTCAGCGACATAGCTCGCCACTTCCTGGCCCTCCGACCTTTGACACATGTAGAACCGATATCTCGCCATCAAAACATTTTCCTTAGGATTTAGGTGCTCCCGGATCAGCGAACACAATTCTTCATAGGATTTAGCTGTTGGTTTTACCGGAGCTAGAAGATTCTTCATGAGGCCATAGGTTGTTGCCCCACAGACAGTTAGGAGGATTGCCCTTTATTTGGCAGCGTTCTCGTCTCCTTCCAGCTCATTGGCCACAAATTATTGGTCGAGTCTCTCCACGAAGTACTCCCAATCATTCCCTTCTGAGAATTTCTCCAGGATACCAACTGTTCTTTGCATTTTCGCACGGTTGTTCGTTACCTCGTCGCCAATTGATGCGTTCATAATAAAGGATGAAACTGAGTACTGTGTATAATGAACAAGTGTGACTTTGCCCTCAACCACACAGGCAGAAAGTATCTCATACCTGTTGTATAAGGGCAAAGGTCAAGTCTCCTCCAGCACTGCACCTAAGGTCCCCTTACCTGCCTGAGTTGCAGTCACACCCTCCTGTCCCTGACCACCAACCAGACCTATACCACTAGGTGTGACTACCTCCTGGTACAAAGTGTCCAGATAACTCTCCCCCTCCCTGATGCCCCACAATGTCTGCACCTTGGACTCCAGCTCAACAATTCTGAGCTGAAGTTGCTCGAGATGCCTACACATACTGCAAATACACCAAGATCGTGATGCTGTCCACAAACTCCCACATGCTGCAATTGCGGAACACCATCTGTACTGCCTTCCCTATATAATCTTTTTTATTTATTTAGTTAATTAAAGTTGATAATTTAGAGACAGTGAACGGGTCAAGAGAGGTGGTGGTGAGGTACAACTGCATGTCATTAGCATACATGTGGAAACTGACGCTGTGTTTTCAGGTGGTGTTGCTGAGGGTGTAAAGCAGAAATAGGATGGGGCCAAGGATAGATCCTGGGAACACCAGAGTTAATGGTGCGGGAGTGTGAAGAGAAGCCACTGCAGGTGATTTCCTGACTTCAATTAGATCGATAAGAATTGAACCAAGTGAGTACAGTCCCAGCCAGCTGGATGATGCTGGAGAAGCAGTAGAGGAGGAAGATGTGATCAACCATGTCAAAAGCTGCAGACATGTCGAGAAGGATGAGGAGGAATAGTTTACCACAGTTTCAGTCACATAGGATGTAATTTTTGATTAAATAATCAACATTCACACAATAAACCGTATACAGTCACATTTATACACACTGTTCATGGTCACATAATGAGCACTACATGGTCAAATGTACACACTGAGATGTAATTCACACATTAAGCTGTACACGGTTAATCTTCACATATTGAGCTTTATATCATCAACATCCAAATATTGAGCTGTACCTTGTTAATGTGCACAATTTCAGCTGCATATGGTCATTATTCACACATTGAGCTCTATATCATCGACATTTACATAATATGAGCTACATTGGCAACATTAACATGTTCAGAAGTATATAGGCAACATTGATATACTGAATTGTCCAAGGTTACTTTTTACACACTTAAGGGGTTATCTTATCTTTTGTGCGGATGGTCAGCAGAGCACACAGCCCAACCATGAGGTGCAGCAAGAAACCTAGCTCATTTCATGAGCCGGGCCTCGTTTAAATTGAATCTCTAGACTTGACTATTCCAATGCACTCCTGACTGGCCTCCCACATTCTACCCTATGTAAATTAGAGATGATCCAAAACTCGGCTGCCCATGTCCGAACTCGCACCAAATCCCGTTCACTCATCACCGCTGTGCTCGCTGACCTCCATTGGCTTCCAGTTAAGCAACACCTTGATTTAAAAATTCTCATCCTTGCTTTCAAATCCCTCCATGGCCTCACCCCTCCCTATCTCTGTAATCTCCTCAAGTCCCACAACCCCACGAGATACCTGCGCTCCTCTAATTCTGCACTCTTGAGCAGCCCTGATTATAATTGCTCAACCATTGGTGGCCGTGTCTTCTGTTTCCTAGGCCCTAAGCTCTGGAACTCCCTGCCTAAACCTCTCCGCCTCTCTACCTCTCTTTCCTCCTTCAAGATGCTCCTTAAAACCTACATCTTTAACCAAGCTTTTGGCCACCTGCGCTAATTTCTAATTATGCGGCTCAGTGTCAAATATTATATCTCATAATACTCCTGAGAAGCGCCTTGGAACATTTCACTATTTTAAAGACACTATTTTAATACAATTTGTTATTGTTCCTGACCCAAATAGATGACCCAGTGCAACCTGCAGGAATTGGGCTGGAGCAATATTGAAGAGGTCACCCACCTGGCAACCAGGTATGTTCCGAGACAGGGGTTGGGGGAGCACGGTTTGCCAATGGCCTATTTTTGTGGGACCCCTTTTCCTTCAAGCCCAATAAAATTATTATTTTTTTACTGCTCAGCAGTTTCTACTGAGTGAAGTGTCCAGTGGACTTGCTACTCGATAGGCTGTTAAACATTGGCTTTGGGGATCCTAGCTGCTTATGTAAATGTAATCACAAGACTCCAGGCTGGCGGCTCAGCTGCCTATTAAATCAGCGGTACAAAGATAGCAGTGGGGTGGAAAACCAGGAAGAGAGAGTTAAAATTCCCCCTTGAGCTTGTCCATACATTGAGCTTGTACATGATTGAAGCTATCATTAAGGAATAAATAGCGGGATATCTCGATAGGAATAGTGCAATCAAGTAGACACAACATGGATTCATGAAGGGGAAATCATGTTTAACTAATTTACTGGAATTCTTTGAGGACATAACGAGCATGGTGGATAGAGATGTATCGATGGATGTGGTGTATTTAGATTTCCAAAAGGCATTCGATAAGGTGCCACACAAAAGGTTACTGCAGAAGATAAAGGTACGCGGAGTCAGAGGAAATGTATTAGCATGGATTGAGAATTGGCTGGCTAACAGAAAGCAGAGAGTCGGGATAAATGGGTCCTTTTCGGGTTGGAAATCGGTGGTTAGTGGTGTGCCACAGGGATCGGTGCTGGGACCACAACTGTTTACAATATACATAGATGACCTGGAAGAGGGGACAGAGTGTAGTGTAACAAAATTTGCAGATGACACAAAGATTAATGGGAAAGCGGGTTGTGTAGAGGAAACAGAGAGGCTGCAAAGAGATTTAGATAGGTTAAGCGAATGGGCTAAGGTTTGGCAGATGGAATACAATGTCGGAAAATGTGAGGTCATCCACCTTGGAAAAAAAAAACAGTAAAAGGGAATATTATTTGAATGGGGAGAAATTACAACATGCTGCAGTGCAGAGGGACCTGGGGGACCTTGTGCATGAATCGCAAAAAGTTAGTTTGCAGGTGCAACAGGTAATCAGTAAGGTGAATGGAATGTTGGCCTTCATTGCGAGAGGGATGGAGTACAAAAGCAGAGAGGTCCTTTTGCAACTGTATAGGGTATTGGTGAGGCCGCACCTGGAGTACTGCGTGCAGTTTTGGTCACCTTACTTAAGGAAGGATATACTAGCTTTGAAGGGGGTACAGAGACGATTCACGAGGCTGATTCCGGAGATGAGAGAGTTACCTTATGATGATAGATTGAGTAAACTGGGTCTTTACTTGTTGGAGTTCAGAAGGATGAGGGGTGATCTTATAGAAACATTTAAAATAATGAAAGGGATCGACAAGATAGAGGCAGAGAGGTTGTTTCCACTGGTCGGGGAGACTAGAACTAGGGGACACAGCCTCAAAATATGGGGGAGCCAATTTAAAACCAAGTTGAGAAGGAATTTCTTCTCCCAGAGGGTTGTGAATCTGTGGAATTCTCTGCCCAAGGAAGCGGTTGAGGCTAGCTCATTGAATGTATTCAAATCACAGATAGATAGATTTTTAACCAAGAAGGGAATTAAGGGTTATGGGGAGCGGGCGGGTAAGTGGAGCTGAGTCCACGGCCAGATCAGCCATGATCTTTTTGAATGGCGGAGCAGGTCGAGGGGCTAGATGGCCTACTCCTGTTCCTAATTCTTATGTTCTTATGTTCATGCATTGAGCTGTGTATAGTCAATGTTCACACATTGATTTGTGTCTGGTTACTATTCCTGTATTATGCCTTACATGGTTAATATTCATACACTGAGCTGCGCATAGTTAATTCACATGCATTGAAGTTTGTATTTATTTTTAGCTCTTCATTTGTTAAACTGTATATTTTGTCCTTGGTTATTTCTACATTGCATAATTTTTAACAGAGTGCATTGACTGTGTATTGGATTTGCTGATTTAATAATGGTGAATTGTGGAATGCCTTAATTTAATTCTGTGCCCAGTGCTGAATAAATCCTTAATCTGGGCTTGCTTGCTCATAAGTAATTACTTGCTTTCTTTGGAAAAGGAGATGCAAACAAGTTGAATTTGAACATGGCTAGCAATTTCAAATCAGTTTGATCAAACAAAGCAGGTGCATTTGGTAGCATTTAAAGGGAAAAGCGTGATTGCTAGAAAGCTCTAAAATGCTGGCAACACACAGCAGATAAATTAGAACTGAAAAAGAATGGTTATTGTTTTATGTGGAACCCTTCTTTAAGACAAGCCTCCCTCCCATATCTCTTCCAGATGCTGATTGAGCTGCTGTGCATTTCTAATGTTTTTTTGTTTTTATTTCACAGCAGTTTGTTCCATGATTATTGGGCATTCTTCCTCATGCATGGAATTAAAGGGGATATTTTCCTCTCTCAAACACCTGTGGAACAATCACCTGCTCAGCATGGCAGGAGGAGGAAATCAGGTGCTGAATTGCAGCATTGCAAATCCACTGCTGGGCAGCACTTGAGGCTCAAGGAGCTCATGCATCTGTAGTTCCCGAGCCTCACCTCAGGCCTCAAAGTCACTCCTGCCTCATATTTCCAGCTGCATTTCCAGTGCAATGACCTACATTGGCTCCTGTTCCAGCAACGCCTCGATATTAAAATTCTCATCCTTATTTTCAAATCCCTCCATTGCCTCGCCCCCTCCCTATTGCTGTAACCTCCCCCAGCCCTACAACCCTCCGAGATATCTGCGCTCCTCGAATTCTGCCTTCTTGAGCATGCCCGATTTTCGTTACTCCACTATTGGCTGCCTGAGCCCCTAAGTTCTGGAATTCCCTCCCTAAACCTCTCCCCCTCTCTTTCCTCCTTTAAGATACGCCTTAAAACCTACCTTTTTGACCAAGCTTTTGATCACCTGTGCTAATATCTCTTTATATGGCTTGGTGTCAAATTTTGTTTGAGAAGCGCTCTTGTGAAACATTTCACTCTGTTAAAGATAAAGATAAATGCAAGTTTTTCTTGTACAACTGCTAATCCTTCCCACGTAGTGGGGTGTCAGTCACTGTCAGTGCAATAATGTACCCAAGAATAAATAAAATCTCAAAAACGAATACAAAAATATCATACAAAGTAACACATATCCTGGACTGGTGTATGGACTGAACTATCAATTCGATCAATGCCACTGTATTATTATGCTATTTGCTTTGCTGCGCATTCTTTGGTTGAAGTAAGAGACTTTTGAATTCGACCAATTATCGGATGAATAATAATGGTTTTGTTCTCACTCATAGAATTCTAAATGTTAACATTACTATTTTCTAATATTCATTTTTAAGTGACAACCTGTGGCTGTTAACTGTTCAGACATGCAACAAAATGATAGATTCTCTAATAGTATATTTTAACTATTATGCTGCACATTATTTAATTTCCTGTGATGGATTATTCTATTCTGTATTTATTTTTATGTTGATAGTGACTATCAGTCCACTCCATGATGGCTTTCATACCGAATGACTAATAAGCTGCAGGGTAATTGAGTAGATAGAGAAACTGTTCCCATTGGTGGAAGGGTCAAGAACCAGAGGACACAGATTTATCGTCATTGGCAAAAGAACCAAAGACGACACAATAAAAAACTTTTTTACACAGCGAGCGGTTCGGATCTGGAATGCACTGTCTGAAAGGCTCAAACATGGCTTTCAAAAGGGAGTTGGATAAGTACCTGAAGGAACAAAATTTGCAGGGCTACGGGGAAAGGGCAGGGGAGTGAGACTAGCTGAAGAGCTCTTGCAAAGAGCTGACATGGGTTCGATGGGCTGAATGGCCTTCTTCCATGCAGTAACCATTCTATTTTATTCTAATGGTTAAATTAGGCTATAACTGCAGGCTCATACGCGCACTTCTCCATATGGTGAGTTCCGAATCTCACCTGTGCTGTTGTGGGAAGGAGCTGAGCATAGCACAGAGGCATCTCCATAGGATGGGGGGAGAGGATTGAAAGGACAAGACAGTTATGAGGATCCACAGTCAAACATCTTTCAAAGACCTATCACAGAGCACCAGTAGAAGATCTGGGAGATGCTCATTCACATGCCCGATTAGTCTATAATGTCTGTAAGATTGTAATGTTTGTAGTTCCACACTGTGGATATGGACGTATTGTGTACTGCAAGTGCATAGTTCATCATTAAACAGAACTAGGCAGTTTTCCGGAGATTTCCGAGAGAGCTGCCTGCCATGTTAGGAGCTGTGTGTGCTGTGCTCTGTGAATATATCACAGTTGGCGATTGACTTGGGATTTTTCGGATGATTTAAAGCTAAAATTTTGTTGCTGAAGGATTCAGCCAGCCGACAGAGAGATTTTGGAAGTTTCTGTCTTTGGATAAAAGCTAGAAAATCCAGGGTAAAATACAGCACATGGTGTGAACAGCTAGAGATTAAAATGGCAGGTTTATTGGGACATTTGGATGAAAATAGACACGACCGGGAACGTTTTAAAGCGTATGTGGATCGGCTAGAAATGTATTTCACTGCAAATAATATAATCGAAGTTCTAGACAATGCAGTCCAGAACCGGTCTATATCGGAGAGAGGTCCGGCATTATACAAAACCCTTGTAAATCTGCTTGTGCCTGACGAGCCAAAGGACACAACGCTTAAAGAGATTTTAATGAAGCTGGAGCAGCACTATAACCCCAAACCGTAGAAATTGCTGAAAGCTATCGTTTCGGGATTCGGAATCAAAAGGCTGATGAAAGTATTGGTGATTACTTCATAGCATTAAAAAGCTATCGATGCACTGTACTTCTGGAAACTTTCAAAACCGAGCATTATGGGATCATTTTGTTTGTGGGGTGAAAAATGATGCGATCAGAAGGAAGTTATCGATGACAGATGACTTGACTTTTGAGATTGCTTGTCAGACAGCGAGGTCGATAAGCATGGCCAAACAATATTCCAAAAAATTAAATAATGATTACGATTGTCAGTCAACCGAGGTAAATCATCTGCAGGTTCAAAGTAAAAGACGGTGGGGGCCCAAAGTCTCAGAAACTGGAAATTCTACCAGAGCGTCGAAGTCATGCTATAGGTGCCTGGGACAACACATTGCTCAAAGTTGTCCATACGTGAAGGCAGAGTGTTTCTGCTGCAGAAAGACTGGGCATCTGGTGAAGGCATGCTGACTGAAGGGTAAACCAGCTTTTGAAGCTATGAATCCAGCGTTCAAAGCTATGAGTAGAAATCCTAAGAGACTAAATAGCATGGGAGAACAACAACAGGACGAGGAGATGGTAGAGTTGCACGTCATCAGGAGTACGAGGTTAATGGACAGCGATTCGGAAAGCATCAAAATCCACATAGATGTTGCGGGATTCAAGATACCAATGGAAATTGACATGGGTGCATCCGTGAGTCAATGTACCGCGACAAATTGCGTGATTTCCAACTGGAGAAATCCAAGATAGAGCTGCGAGGCTACTCGGGATAGAAAATTCCTGTGGTAGGTCGTATCACTGTACCGGTGAAATATAAAGACCAATTTCAGAACTTGCCTCTAATAGTAGTGAAAGGAGACAAGTCTACCTAACTAGGAAGAAATTGGTTGAGCTCACTGAAGCTGGATTGGAGTAAGATTTTCTGTGTGGAAGCGAGATTTTCATCAACGGATGAGGTTATCAAGCAGTATCCGAAGGTGTTCTGTGAAACGGGCAGTCCGATCCATGGCTTCAAGGCGAGTGTCAGGGTACAGAAGGACGCTAGACCAGTTTACTACAAGCCATGTTCCATACCATATGCACTCAAGAAGAAAGTTGAGCAAGAACTCAAAAGACTAGAGACTGAGAACATTATTTGTAAAGTAGATCGATGTAATTGGGCTACACCCATTGTTGTTGTACCTAAGTCCGATGGTAAGGTAAGATTGTGTGGTGATTATAAAGTAACCGTAAACCAGGTTCTAGAGGGTAATGTCCCCAATACATTGCCGAATATAGAAGATTTGTTCACAACACTGACAGGTGGTCAGATCTTCTCAAAACTGGATCTTACGAATGCCTACTTAAAGCTTGAACTAGATGAGGAGTCCAAGTCATGTTTGACTATAAATACTCATCTAGGCCTACATCAATTTAATAGGCTTCCTTTTGGAGTGTCTTCTGCCCCTGCCATATTCCAAGCGGTGATGAACCAGATTTTGCAAGGTATTAAAGGGGCAGTATGTTATTTGGATGCCATACTAATTTCAGCACCAAATTGGCAAACTCATAATAACATTTTGAATGAAGTCCTCAAACGGCTAGAGAAGCACAGAGTACGAGTGTCTGCTCGTAAGTGTGAGTTATTTAAAAACTCAGTGGAGTACTTAGGGTACAGAGTAGACAAAGATGGTTAACATCCAACCATGGAAAAATTGGATGCAATTAAAAATGCACCCACTCCCAGGAATGTCACTGAACTTCGTTCATTCTTGGGTCTTTTGAACTATTATGGGAAGTTCCTACCAAATTTGGCTACAGTATTACATCCACTGAATGAACTTTTGAAAAATCGGGTTATTTGGAAGTGGTGAAAAGAATCCGATTCAGCATTCAAAGAGTGTAAAAGCAAATTGGTAGAGAGCACCATGTTAGTTCATTATGACATATCTAAGGAGATTAAACTAGCATGTGATGCCTCTCCATATGGAGTTGGGACAGTAATCTCTCATGTATTAAGTAGTGGGGAGGAGAGACTAATTGCTTTTGCTTCACGCACTCTCAGCGCCAGTGAGAGTAATTATGTGCAAATTGAAAGGGAAGCTTTGGCATTAATTTTTGGGGTCAAGAAGTTTCACAAATTCTTGTATGGTCGTAAGTTTACCATTGTTAAGGATCATAAGCCCCTAACAGCAATCCTCCATCCAAAGTCCCCAGTTCCAACATTAGCTGCAGAGATGGGCTTTGATTTTGTCAGCATACAGATATGATATTGAATACAGACGATCAGCTGATCACAGTAATGCTGATGCAATGTCTAGATTGCCTTCCCCATCATAAGTTACACCCGATAGGGAAAAAGTGTTTTATTTTTCATACATTGATGAACTGCCAGTCACAGCTGAAGAGATTGGTAGAGCAACCAAACGTGACCCAGTGATGTCAAAGGTGTATGATTATATTGCAAATGGATGGCTAAACCAGGTAACAGACAAAGATACACATCCATTCTTCATTTGTAGGAATGAATTATCAGTCAATGAAGATTGTATCATGTGGGGTGCAAGAGTGGTTATAACAAATAAATTCAGATCCAAATTATTAGGAAACCTCCATGACCAGCACCTGGGGATGTGCTTGACCAAGAGTTTTGCACGCAGTTATTTATGGTGACCAGGTCTTGATAAAGATATAGAGTACATCGTGAGGCAGTGTACGACATGTCAATCGGTAAGCAAGCAACCACCACCAGTACCACTACAGCCATGGAAATGGCCTCCCAGGGTGTGGCAAAGGCTACATATTGATTTTGCTGAGTTAGAAGGACAATAATTGTTTATTGTGATTGTTAGCCATTCGAAGTGGGTTGAGGTCTTTCCAATGTAGAAAATAATAACAAGTAAAACATTGGACATTTTGCGAAAATTCTTTTCTGCATTTGGCCTCCCTGAAGAAATTGTTTTGGATAATGGACCACAATTTAATTCAGAATATTTTGCGCAATTCAGGAGCAAAAATGGTGTGAAACATACCAAGGTTTCACCATACCATCCTGCTTCGAATGGTGCAGCAGAGCGCACTGTACAAATTATAAAACATGCCCTCATAAAACAAATGTTAGATCCTAATCCAAGGAAACGACAGTTGTCATTGGATAACAAATTGGTTAATTTTTTGACTACATATTGAAATACTCCTCATGCAACTACTGGTAGAACACGAGCAGAGTTGTTTCTCAAATGACAGCCATGAACCAGATTCTCATTGTTAAAGCCAAATTTGGCACAGTCCGTAGAAGAGACACAATTAAGACAGAAAGAGAATCCTGATAGAGGTAGAGTAAAAGAGAGAAGTGTGAAATTAAACCAGAAGGTGAGATTGAAAAACCAACACCATAAATGGTTAAAGTGGTTATCAGGAAGAGTGGTGAAGATATGTGGTCCTCGCACATATTTGGTAAAGATGTTTGATAATGGACAGGTTAGGTTTGTTCATATTGATCATATTTTACCTACAGACATGGAAGGATTGAAGGTGGGAATGATTCAATTATTTCTGACTCATCAGATATTTTTGAAACACCAGTAGCAAATCCTAAATTCAATGTACTGGAAACAAATCCAGGAGAGAATCAGAATGAAAGTCTGAGTCCGAGTCAGGAAAACAAAGAGCCTGAAGTTAGAGTGAGTTCAAATGAAAACCAAGGAAATTCCGTGGAGGAAAACATTCCTCAGGATGAGCCTCGAATGAGTTTAAATTCGACACCATGTTTGAAAGGTTCTGTTCGAGAATGAAGGTATCCTCTTCAAAACAGAAAACAAGTGGTGAAGTTAAATTTGTAAATATGGAAAAAAAATAAGTTTATATCCTGTGTTATGTAGAAACATGAAAGTTATGTATGATGTTTGTTATGATGGCTTCTTCAGTAAGGAGGGAGAAGTGTAATGTCTGTAAGCTTGTAATGTTTGTAGCGCCACACTGTGGATGTGGACCTATTGTGTACTGCAACTGCATCATTAATCATTGAACAGAACTAGGCAGTTTTCCGGAGATTTCCGAGAGAGCTGCCTACCATGTTAGGAGCTGTGTGTGCTTGTGCTCTATGAATATATCACATAGTCAGGATGATGCATTTGAGGAAAAAGGGTTAAAATAACAAAACTTGATTTAATCTCAGTGTGTTTCAGTTAGGGAGGAGACAAATAAGCTCGGGTTCTTGTCTCTGGTTTATTCCTATTCAATGAGCACAGTTGAAAATTACTTGTGTGTTGGATCAGAATGCTGAACTTAACTGTTTAGGCTCACATCTGAAGATTGGGCACTTGGGTGAGATACTTGAAGGGTTATCAGAGCCTGTGGAACTATATGCCAGCAAAAGTCACCTCCCTCAGCATGACTGGAGGAAGGAAAAAAATTGTGTGAAAAATTAAAAACATGAGCAAAATAAACCAAGATGTTCTAAAATTTGAGGTGACTTTTACAATGGAGCTCAATTAAATAAAGTTTGTAAACTCAACTTATTCTGTTATGCAGGTTATTCTGCGACGTGATTTCCAAATGTTTCCATTGCTTTCTGCCTTCTGAGAATAGTGCAGCAGTTTGCCCAGCACAGATGCAGGTCATAGCTGACCAGAATGTAACAGCTAAGGGCTTTTGCTGTGAAGGCTGGGGAGATTAATGTGTCAGGGTGATTGGCCAAACTTTGCTGAGCGCTGATACAACAACAAAGCTGACTGAGCAGAAATGCAGTGGTTAGAGAAAGTTACAGCTGACTGAACAGTTTACCGCAGCATAGTGGACTTAAATGCAATAGCTATGGGGAGTCTAGGGAAAGCGCTGAATTGGGGGAGATCATACATTGACGGGTTTTAAATTTTTTTTTTCAATTTATTCATTCAAGTGATATGGGCATTGCTGGCAAGGCCAGCTATTATTGCCCATCCCTAATTGCCCTTGAGAAGGTGGTGGTGAGCTGTCTTCTTAAACCACTGGAATCCTTGTGGCGAAGGCACTCCCACAATGCTGTTAGGGAGGGAGTTCCAGGATTTTGACACAGCGACGATGAAGGAACAGTGATATACTTCCAATTCAGGATGGTGTGTGACTTGAAGAGGAGGGGATCTTGGAGGTGATGGTGTTCCATGTACCTGCTGCCCTTGTGTTTCTAGGTGGTAGAGGTCACGGGTTTGGGAAATGCTTCCGAAGAAACCTTGGCGGGTTGCGGCGGTTAATCTTGTCGATTGTACACTCTGCTTTTTAAGGTGGTGGATGGGATGCAAATCAAGCGGCCTGCTTTATCCTGGGTGGTGTCGAGCTTCTTGAGTGTTGGTGGAGCTGCACTCATCCAGGCAAGTGGAGAGTATTCCATCACACTCCTAACTTGTGCCTTGTATGTGGTGGTGTAAGATGTCGGTGAAAACATCGACAGCAAAAGCATAAACTTTTGGACTTAAACTTTTGGACTTTAAGTTTTGGACATTGCTTTTAACTTGGCTGTTACTGCAGAAGGGCAGGCAGCATAATGTGGGACAGGTCCAAACATGTCCCACAGGAATACACATCAGGTGGGCAGGAATGGATCAATGGCTGAAATGGCAGGAAGATGGTTGATGGGAGGTCCTTTGTCATGTAATGGGAACACATCAGTAAGAGATCAAGAAGATTGGTCAGTGCTCAAGACACAAAGGAAGCTTTTTGACCACCCAGACTTGTTAGAGCTTTGTCCCTAGGAACAGGACAGTTGACAAAGACACCGTCCAAAGAGGTGATTTATTTTCTTTTTAGTTGTACTGTCTCAGGCAAAGTACTCATTTTTGGCAGGAGGAGAAGCATTTTTCAGGTATAAGAGAGGCAGTTTTGGCTGCCATCTCTCTCTCTCTCCTCTTCTACACTTGCTCGCTTCGTTCAACACATAAGGACCGAGCACTCCGTCTGGGATGGAGAAAAGAAACCACCATCTATGAGCAAAGTGAGCCTCGCTTTTTGACTGGGAAGCTGATCTTGAGACTAGACTTGACTACCACAGATTGGTACAGAACCAGAAGATACACCTCATCGAGAGAAGCTGCAAGTAAGCCAGAGGGGTAATTGGTGAGCATTTATCTCAGCCCACACATCTTTAAGACCACCGCATAGTGTGAAGGGATGCCGTGTGTCCCAACCAAGCCTCAGGGGTTTAGTGGGGAGGTCTTCTGCAAGGATCATCGGCGCTCACACATTCTGTTGAACAGATTCGGTGGTGCACTTTTGAATCCGAGCAGGGGTGTTTTAGTCATGGATTCAGACAGGCCAGTGTTGTGTGTTGTACTGTGTCTGTTTGTTTTACACCACCAGAGTGTGTTTTACTGGGTGCAGCTGTGTGCTTTAACTTGAATAAAAGCATTGTAACAGTAGAGACCGAAAGATCTGGCTATAATTGTGTATTTCTGTTCACTACTATAATTCTGATGTCTAGAACTGTTGTAAGTGGGGTGATACGAAACCACCAAGGGCAAAACCACTTACAGTGTAAAGGCTTTGAGGAGTCAGGAGGTGAGACACTCGCCACAGAATACTCAGCTTCTTACCCGCTCTTGTTTAAGTGCCTGGTCCAGTTAAGTTTCAAGGACACCCTCAAAGCCTCCTTGATGAAGTGCAATATCCCCACCGGCACCTGGGAATCCCTGGCCCAAGACTGCCCTAATTGGAGGAAGAGCATCCGGGAGGGCGCTGAGCACCTCGAGTCTTGTCGCCGAAAGCATGCAGAAACCAAATGCAGACATTGGAAGGAGCGTGCGGAAAACCAGACTACCCATCCACCCTTTCCTTTAACCACTGTCTGTGACAGAGACTGTAATTACAGTCACCTGAGAACTCACTTTTAGCGTGAAAGCAAGTCTTCCTTAATTTCGAGGGACTGTCTATGATGATGATGATGATGGTGGGGGGGGTGGGGGGATTCAGCGATGGTAATGCCATCGAATGTCAAGGGGAGGTGGTTCGACTCTCACTTGTTGGAGATAGTCATTGCCTGGCACTTGTGGGGTGCGAATGGTACTTGCCACTTTTCACCCAAGGCTGAATGTCATCCAGATCTTGTTGCATGCAGGCATGGACTGCTTCATAATCTGAGGAGTTGCGAATGGAACCGAACACTGTGCAATCATCAGCGAACATCCCTACTTCTGACCTTATGATGGAGGGAAGCTCATTTATGAATCAGCTGAAGGTGGTTGGGCCTAGGACACTGCTCTGAGAAACTCCTGCCGCAATGATGTTCTGGGGATGAGAAGATTGACCTCCAACCACCACAACCATCTTCCTTTGTGCTAGGTATGACTCCAGGCAGTGGAGAGTTTACCCCTGATTCCCATTGACCAGTTTTACTCGGGCTCCTTGATGCCACACTCGGTCAAAGGCTGTCTTGATCTCAAGAGCAGTCACTCTCAACTCACCTCTGGAATTCAGCTCTTTTGTCTATGTTGGACCAATGCTGTAATGGAATCTGGAGCTGAGTGGTCCTGGCAGAACCCAAACTGGACATCGGTGAGCAGGTTATTGGTGAGTACCATGTCAGGGAGGTTAGAGAGATTTCTGAGTGTGGAGAATGAGGAGATCACAGAGTTAGAGGAAAGAGCTGAGAAGAGCATGGAATGGGCATGGTGGGGCATATCTGATTGTGCACCAGAACAACATATCACAGCAGACTGAAATGTAATAGGCTGAGGTAAAAACAAACATAAACTACTGTTACAGTAGAAAATAAATACTTGAAGATTGAACTGCAGCCTTTCATTTAATTTTTTTGAACAGGTTACTCAAGTAGCACAATTTAAGAGGGAAATGTTACGCTGTGTGCACATTGGAGATCCAGCAATTATAACTCAACTACAGTTTGCAGAGAGGTGTAACATACCTACTGCTCAGGAGGAAAGGCCCTAAATTCACCCTGATTCCTATGGGTTAATAATATCCAAATTCCACAGAGCTCAAATTGGAACGGGAGCTTAGTGATTATTTTATTAGGCTAGTAATCCAGAGGGCTAGATTAATGATCTGGAGACATAATTCCACCATGGCTGCTCGGGAATTTAAATTCAATTAATTAAATAAATCTGGAATAAAAAGCTAGGGGCCAAAATTTCCACTTCCCTTGAGGCCTGTTAACACTGGAAATCGGTGGGCCATGCTGCGAAGTGCAATGGCAGTCGATTTTTCGTGTAATGGCCGCCATTATCAAAATGCCAATCCATCCTAAGTGTCATCAGAGCGCGCATCCACAGTGAAATTTTTCCTCGTGCCGGGCGGTGCAAAAACCTGCTTTTTAGAGACGGTGCAGTGAGGCTGTGGCCTTCGAAAATGTCGGTGCGGCTCCCATTAAAGGGGTGGTAGCACTGCCGCCGCCACCATGTTTTTCTTTTTGTCAACCGACTGCCATGTCGGGCCAACAATTGTGCCCCCAGGTTTGGCCAGGCCGCCAACAGGCAGCCTGGCACCCCCTCTTGCGTGCTAGGCCGCTGGCCCGGCCGAAACCCTCCCTGATGACCGAACTTTTAACATTGCGCAGGCTCTCCCCTTTAAGTGAAGGGGGGAGCCGTGGTGACGCGGCACCATGATGATGTCATCAGTGCTACGCTGATGACCGACAGCAGCGGACACTACACCCCGCTGCAACTTCCGCCCCAAAAGTGTGATCAACCCCACATATCCACCCCCATTATGAGTGACTTCCAGTCCGCCTGAAAAAAAAGCCAAAGAGCGGAATTCCGCTCGAGGCCACCTCAACCACTGCAGTGATAAAAACAAAAGAAACGGGGTGCTTGCGCCCCTTTTCCAGCGGTTGTAAATGTCGGCGGACAAGTGTCAGTAATGTGACCATGAATCCTTCCACATTGTCGTAAAAACACATCTGGTTCACTAATGTACTTTAGGGAAGGAAATCTGCCATCCTCAGCCAGTCTGGCCTATATATGACTCCAGACCCACAGCAACGCGGTTGATTCTTAACTGCCCTCTGAAATGGCCCAGCAAGCCACTCGGTTGTAACAAGAACAGCAGTTCAAGAAGACGGTTCACCACCAACTTCTCAAAGGCAATTAGGGATGGGCAGTAAATGCTGGCTGTGCTAGTGAAGCACACGTCCCATGAATGAATACATTTAAAAAAAAACATTTACGGTTTTTCCGTAATGACAAATTAAAAGACCAGTAGATGAGAAAGACGATTGATTTTTTACCGTAAAATTTTTCGGAAGCCTTTGAGAAGTTGCCACACAGGAGAGTATTGGTAAAGATTGAAGAGTATGGAGTTAGGGCCAGGGTAGCAAGTTGGATTAAAAACTGGTGAGAAGAAACTGGTAGAAACTAGATGAAGAAAGACTTACACGCCTTTCACGACCACTGGACATCCCAAAGTGCTTTATAGCCAATGAAGTACTTTTGGAGTGTCGTCATTGTTGCCAATTTGCACATAGCAAGCTCCCACAAACAGCAATGTGACAATGACTAGATAATCTGTTCTTGTTATGTTGATTGAGGGATAAATAGTGGCCAGGAAACCGAGATAATTCCTCTACGCTTCTTCAAAATAGTGCCATGGAATCGTTTACATCCACCTGAGAGAGCAGACGGGGCCTCGGATTAACATCTCATCCAAAACTGGAGTATCAGTCTAGATTTATGTGCTCAAGTCCCTAGAGTGGGACTTGAACCCACAACTTTCCAACTCAGACACAAGTGTTCTATCCACTGAGCCACAACTGGCACTGCTTAGACAAAGCAGTTTGTCAGAGTGGTTGGATTTGGGTGGTGGTGTCCCACAAGGTTCTGTCCTGGGACCACTTCAGTTCACTGTATGCATCAATGATTTGGATGTTGGAGTTAAAAAAAAGTCCAAATTTACAGATGATACTTAAACAGGAGGCAGAGCAAATCATTCTGATGATGAACGGAAGCTAAAAGGGAATGTTGATAGGACGGTGGAAGGAGCAAAATAGTAGCAGATGGAATTCGCTGTCAATATGTATGAGGTGATACACCTCTGTATAAAAAAGGAATGATTAAACTTGGAATAGGGAAAAACTACGACATGGAAGAGGAGAGGGATTTAGGGATTCACAAAGAAAGATGAACTTGTTTATAAATCTATACTTATATCACTTTCCATGGTCTTAAAGTATCCCCAAACTGCTTCACAGGCAATAAAGTATTTTTTGAAGTATAGTCACTGTTGTTATTTAGGGAATTGCAGCAGCCAAATTGTGCACAACAAGGCTTTGGAGAGGAAAGAGAGGTTGTAAATAGGGCAGTAGTTTGAAATAACAGAGGGGTCAAGTGTGTGTTTTTTGAGGGGGTGATAACTGCAGGTTTGAAAGAAAGGAGGAAACTACCTGGGGAGAAGGAACTGTTTGCAATATCAGTTAGCATGGGGCCCAAGAAGAGAAGTTGGGTGGTCACCTGTTTCGTCGAAATAGGTTCGAGAGACCAGGAGGTAGGTATCATGGATAAGATGAGCTCGGTGAGGGCATGAGGGGAGATAGAAGAGAAACTCGAAAAATATGCAGTTCAGGGCTAGGGCAAGGGGAAACCTTGGGGGTTGCTTAGTTTGGTGGGCTAAGGGAAGGGAGGGGTGAAGCAGAGGCAGCTGAATGGCTGATCTCAATCTTAGTGACAAGTCCATGAGCTCCGGGCAATTGTTTTGGAGGTGAGGGTGGAGGGGGCAGGGGAAGAGAGGTTGAAGAAGACAGTAGGTAGTGAAGAAAAGAAGCTAGGGGATATCATGGCATTCCAGGATGATTCTGCAGTAATGAGCAGTTTTGGCAGCGGAGAGCGGGGCTCGATAATGCTTGCTACGGTCCAGCCAGAACTGGCGATGAATGGTTAGAACTGTATGTGCCGAAAACATTCAAATCTGCCTCCCTTGAACTTAAGGGAGCAAAGATGGCGACCATATAAAGTTTGAAGATCTCCTTAACCGAGACTCTGCCTTCGACATGAGTGTCCTCGACTCTATCCCACAGCATGCTACCCGCCACCATCTCAGCAAAACCCCACCCCTGCATGAGGTAAAAAAGGCCATCCGACAGCTCAAGAACAACAAGGCATCAGGTGGGTATGGAATCGCTGCTGAGGCACTAAAGTATGGTTGAGAAGCACTATTGCCACGAATGCATGACCTCATCTCCCTTATCTGGAACGAAGAGAGCATGCCAGGAGATCTCAGAGATACCGTAATCATGAGCATCTTCAAAAAAGGGGACAAGGCATGTTCAGCCATGAACTCATTGAATGGCGGTGCAGGCTCGAAGGGCTGAATGGCCTACTCCTGCACCTATTTTCTATGTTTCTATGTTTCTATGACTGCGGCAACTACAGAAGAATCTCCTGCTATCGGCCACTGGGAAAGTCATCGCAAGAATCCTCCTCAACCGTCTTCTGCCTGTGGCTGAAGAGCTCCTCCCAGATTCACAATGCGGATTCCGTTCACTAAGGGGTACAACGGACATGATCTTCACCGCACGACAACTACAAGAGAAATGCAGAGAACAGCACCAACCTTTCTACATGGCCTTCTTTGACCTCACAAAGGCCTTTGATACTGTCAACCGTGAGGGACTATGGAGCATCCTCCTCCATTTTGGCTGCCCCCAAAAGTTTGTCACCATCCTCCGCCTGCTCCATGACGACATGCGAGCAATGATCCTGACCAATGGATCCACCACAGACCCAATCTACATCCAGACTGGGGTCAAGCAGCGCTGCATCATTGCGCCAATCCTCTTCTCGATCTTCCTCGCTGCAATGCTCCATCTCACTATCAACAAGCTCCCCGCTGATGTGGAACTAAACTATACAACCAATGGGAACCTGTTCAACCTACGTCGCCTCCAGGCTAGATTCAAGGTTGTCCCATCCTCTCTCATCGAACTACAGTACGCGGACAATGTTTGCGTCTGCGCACACACAGAGGCCGAACTCCAAGCTGTCGTCAACACCTTCACCGAGCATACAAAAGCATGGGTCTTACGCGAAACATCTGTAAGACAAAGATCATCCACCAACCTGACCCAGCCACACAGCACTGCCTCCCCAAGATCAAAATCCATGGCTTGGCCTTGGACAACATGGACCATTTTCCTTACCTCGGGAGCCTACCCTCAGCAAGAGCAGGTGTCAATGATGAGGTCCAATATCGCCTCCAGTGCACGAGTGCAGCCTTCGGTAACCTGAGGAAGAGAGTGTTTGAAGACCAGGACCTCAAACCCGGCACCAAGCTCATGGTCTACAGAGCAGTAGTGATACCCGCTCTCCTATATGGCTCAGAGACGTTGATTATATACAGCAGACACCTCAAAGTGCTGGAGAAGTACCACCAGTGCTGCCTCCGCAAGATCCTGCAAATCCACTGGGAGGATAGACGCACCAATGTCAGTGTCCTCGCCCAGGCCAACATCCCCAGTATCGAAGCGCTGACCACACTCGTCCAGCTCCGTTGGGCGAGCCACATCGTCCGCATGCCCAACACGAGACTCCCTAAGCAAGTGCTCTGCTCAGAACTCCTATATGGCAAGCATGCCCAAGGTCAGCAGAGGAAATGCTTCAAGGATACCCTCAAAGCCTCCTTGATAAAGTGTAACATACCCTTGGGAATCCCTGGCCCAAGTCCGTCCAAAGTGGAGGTAGAGCATCCGGGAGGGCGTTGAGTACCTTGAGTCTCGTCATTGAGAGCATGCAAAAACCAAGCGCAGACAGCGGAAGGAACGTGCGGCAAACCAGATTCCCCACCCACCCTTTCCTTCTACAACTGTCTGTCTCACCTGTGACAGAGACTGTAATTCCCGCATTGAACTGTTCAGTCACCTGAGAACTCAATTTTCGAGTGGAAGCAAGTCTTCCTCGATTTCGAGGGACTGCCTATGGTGATGAAAGTTTGAGTAATGTGTAAGTTCTGGGCTGCATACTAAAGGAAAGATGTTGAGGCAATAGAGAGGATAGTAGAGATTCACTAAGATTCTTCCTGCTATGAGGAATTGCAAATACAAAGGAAGACAAAGGGGATTATGCGGTGACTTGATAGGGGTGATTAAAATTCTGAGGGGATCAGAGAGAGTTGATAAAAACAGACTGTTTCTAGTGGTTGAATGGTCTAGGGCAAGGGAATATAGATGTAAAGTTAAATGTAAGAGATTTAGGTTAGAGAGCAGGAGAAACATTTTTTACTCGGAGGGTTGTGAGGCTGCGGAATGGATTAGCAGAGTTAGCGATTGAAGCAGAGACTATATCAACATTTAAGAATAGATTAGATAGGTGGTTGAAGAAAAAGGGGCATAAAGATATATAAACACAGGGTGGGCACATGGGATTAGTAATATTGCTTGTGTGAAGGATAGGCACCAACAAAGATTGGTTTTTCTATATGGCCTATGGGCCATAATGTCCATGTAATTATTACTGTCTGATAAAGACTACAAGCCACAACTTCTCCCAATTTGATGATTCAGTTTTGTTGCCCTTGTTTTTTGATTACATATTCTGGTGTAAGTGATTTTCAAACCTGTACACATAAGCAAAACAAATGGGCATTTGAAAATATTTAATGCCCCAAAAATATTAATTTCAAAAATATTTTCACTTTCAAAGCTGCCAGCCTTCCGCATCAGTGTGATCATCTTCAACAAGGAAAGCACAGCAAATCTGATCTTCGGACATCTCCATTCTTGCAACCAACACTGCACCAAGTTCATATAGATGCTCAAGTTCATATAGAGTTTTGATGAAAGATCATTGATCTGAAAGGTTAACTCTGTTTCACAGAGCTGCCTGAACTGCTAAGTGTTTTCAGAATTTTCTGTTTTTATTTCCTATCAGTATTGTCAGTTTTCACCTCCCACTCAAGTACAATTTGTTACTTTTACAAAGCACTCTACCTAGCACTCACCGAACTGACAGAAATGGTTAACTACATTCTCATTGTAGCACACACAATCCACGACCATCTGGTTGGAAAGCTCGTTATAAAACACCGTGGGTGCTGGGTCACCACTGTGGTTCAGCTTTGTAGGCAAAAACGGCAAAGTGGATGCTTAATATAATCACAGAAATCATTTGCCGGGAGCTGCCAGGAGCTGTTCCCATTCCGCTGATGTAACTTTGCCAGGAGTGTGATGGGTACCCTGCTTACATGATTAAACCTGTTTCCCAGCACGGAGCCAGGAAATTCCCGAAGATTATGTTTCATTATGCCAGAAAATTACAAGCAATTGGTGTCTTGATGATTTCAAGTTGCACAAAATATAAAATACTCACAAGTTATCAATAATTTACATTAAAAATTGAGTTAGAAACTACAGGTTTACACTATGGATGAAATACATAAATATTAAAATATGTCTTTACCAGATTAGAAAACTGTGGTGAGCCTATCTATTTTATACTTGCACCACAGACTTTATTTCCTTTTTGTAATGGCTACAATCACCCTTTGCCCATGATTTCTACATGTCTATCAATGTTTATATGTACACATTGTGTGAATTTCTGAAGCTAATGTGAGCTCAGAAATGTTGTTCTTTGATGGTTAATGTGAAAATGTTAACCACCATTTACAAGCTAGAATGTGTAGACAAACACCAAGGGATCATAAATATTTGGCCTCAAGATATATTGCCCAGTTTTGGCAGGAGCTTTCAATGTTTATACCAAGGGTAATCAATTCTAATTTTTGGGGGGAGATATCATTCAAGCTCCACAATCAAAAATCACTGACAGCTTGATTTTGAGTTGATGACATTGACGAAAAATTGACATGTAGAATCATGGGAGAGGGGTACCACAGCCAGATAAAAATACATCAATACATTCAAAAAGTATTTGCAAACAATTTCTTCCATACCTCTAAATAATTTTACTGCTTGGGGCAGCACTGACCTTGGATTTTGGTGGTGCTCGAATATACCATTTACAATCAACTGCCTCTGTGGGATTGGCCTTGCCTTCCTGCACAATTTGCTTTGATTCAATGATTCCCTCAGGTCCTCCCATTTCAAACTCACATGCTGAGTTAGAGAAAAAAAAATCAAATCGGGCATAATCAGGCTGATCATAAAAGAATCTTGTTCGTACAAATGATTATCTAATGTGTTTGCAGATATACTAACCTGGTAATGGTTTCAGGGCCCCGAGGTCTGCAAATTCAGGATCTTTAAAGTAAAGAAAAAAAATAGGTCTATAGTAAAATTCCAGGCAAAGTTTGGATTGATTTTATTTAAAAAATCTAATAATTCTAATTCTTCTGAAGTATAAAAAAGCTACACATTTCTAGAAACCATATATATACAAAAGCAAAATACTGCGGATGCTGGAACCTGAAATAAAAACAGAAAATGCTGGAAATCTCAGCAGGTCAGGCAGCATCTGTGGAGAGAAACAGAGTTAACGTTTCAGGTCGATGACCCTTCATCAGAACCCTGACCTGAAACGTTAACTCTGTTTCACTCTCCACAGATGTTGCCTGACCTGCTGAGTATTTCCAGCATTTTCTGTGTTTATGTTATATAAACTTACAGTCTTTTTGTATGTTGCTATTGTACTTTCCAGATTATAATACTGAAGCAATAATTAAAGGGGAAGGAAACCTCAAGGCAAGTACTCCAAAAAGGATCGAAGGTAGATTGGCGTTGATAATTTATATCCGAGGTAAACTTGTCCATTCTACAAGACACCACATTTAATATATTGAGCAGCTCCATGATGAAATAATTAGCAGTTTTAGGTGAGCAGATAAATATTTGAGCAAAATGCCAATTTTAGCTAATAGTTGTTGAATAGTGAGTTGTACCATGACTGCAGGAATTATCACTGCAACACCTCCTCTTCAAGCTGACTTACCTCTGCAGCTTCTTTCCAATGATACAACACTTGCAGATCACAGTTTTCAGCAAGTATGCAATATTTAGCATTAGAATTAAAGAATTATGTTTATTGGCAAACACTTTCTCTATTTACTAAACTGAACTTGGACAACTAATGGCATATAAAATTGTTGCTCTTGTTCAAAAAATGTTATTAATTTTCTCTATAAGTAACCCCAGTTACCATTCAATTTATCACTATTTTCAGCAATCACGTAACAAAGTGAATAATTGTAGTACATCCAACAGATATACCTATAAGCGCCATGTCTCAACTTTTTGTCAAGATTTAAATGGGAATAACTATTTACTTAGCAGCGCTTCTATAGGGTTGCTGTACATCACTGTGTTGTGGAATAGTTTGCGATGTATGGTGCTGTTCCTTCCCAGCCTATTCCCTCAATGTGACTGGAGCTTTGCAAGGAGGCAGTGCATCGGCATTCCTGCAGTGACAATCCTCAGTTCAATTCCCTCAATAAACACAGTGTCTGACATCCCAATTGACTTAGCTTTCTTATACACTAGCAGAGCAGAACAAAATGATCACCCCAATTGTATCAGTCATTTTTACACTACCACATACTTATAATTGATTTGATGGAACAGATATAAAGAGTAAACACAAGAAGGCTCTGTACACAATTGGTTCAAACAAAGAGCCTTTGACATTGCAATATCCACAAGGGGCAAGATGGAAGAAATACATAGAAAGAAAAAAAGTCTTGTGTGTTATCTCTCACAAACAGGAATGTGATAATGACCAGATAATCTCTTTTTTTACTTATGTTGATAGAGGGATAAATATTGGTCAGGACACCAGGGATAACTCCCCTGCTCTTCTTCGAAATAGTGCCATGGCATCCTTAACGTACAGTTGAGAGAGCAAACAGGGCCTTGGTTTAACATCTCATCCGAAAGACGGCATCTCCGACAATGCAGCACTTCCTCAGCACTGCAGTGCCAGCCTAGATTTATGCGCTCAAGTCCCTGGGGTAGGAATTAAACCCATATCCTTCTGACTCAGAGGCAAGTGTGCTATCCACTGAGCCACAGCTGACACTGTGAAGAATACGGAGAGCTCTCCCCCTTTAAAAAAATCAAAAGCAGAAAGTAAATTAGAAACCTGATGTAACCTTCTTGGCAAGATTCAGACAAAATCGACAACTGACAGAATGAATCTCAGTGGTTTCTGAATGTAATTGAACCCCAAGTTAGATTGTAGTCTTAAAATCACCCTCACCTATTTGTTACTTTTAATACAGGTACAACCGAAAACAAGAATTGTCCGAAAACTGGACATTTTGAGGCAGCCAAGATGGTGACATCGGGACACGAAGGATGAGGAAACCGGTAAAAAATGGTAAAAAATGCAGTGCCGGGGGACCGCGGGCGGCAAGAATAGGCGGGAATCAATGGGCGGCGAGAAGCAGAGGATCAGCGGGTGGTGAGGAGCGCCAACAGCGAGGTCCGACATCCGGCAAAAGCCGAAAACCGCATGGTCTCGGTACCGAGGTTGCCAGATTTCAGATGATGTGCCTGTATATATATTTTTTAACAAGATTCAGTTTTAATAAACCAATGAAGAAATTTCTTGGGCTACAAGTGCAGAAGCTGTGGAAGATTTATACGTGCAGTTGGGTGGAAGTATTCTCATGGACTTGTAATATCAGGCCAGCCTGTGGATTCTGCTCTCAATAAGATTCAGGCAGAACTGAGCACCTTTATCTTTCCTGTTTCTCTCCGAATGTTTGCAAACAGCCAGAGCAGCATAAAGCCTGAGGAAGGTTCGGAGGCAGCGCCTTGGATTTCAGGATCCTCAGGACCCTGTTCCCAGAAACAAAACACACCTAGGCAACACCGTGGGCATCCCTCAGGATAACACCAGTCTGTGAATGGTTCAAGCCCTGCTTTGCCAGCTTGTAAACCTGCTTTCTTTTACATCATCAAGATGTGAGTTTGAACCATGTGGGCACACTGCATCTACAAGGTAGTGTTGACTGGGACAAGCCCTTGCCAGGAGCATGCATGCATAGAGGCTTAGTATAATTAAGTTTGTGCTTATTTAAGTGATCAAGTGAAATATATTTTATGTGTTCCTAGATTAACGAATTAACATTTCATGGCAATCACAAAGGAATTTTAAACTGTTTTGGGATATTGTTAGCAGTAGTCCTTTTGATTGGCAGTCCATCAACCACCTTAAACAGCAACTCCCTCCACCACCGGCGCACTGTAGCTGTAGTGAATACCATCTACAAGATGCACTGCAGAAACTTGCGAAATTAGGAGCAGGAGTAGGCCATTTGGCCCCTTGAGCCTGCTTCACCATTCAATGAGATCATAGCTGAAATTCTACTTCAACTGCACTAGATTAGTCTTGACTCCTCAGTCAAAGGAAACATTCTCCCTGCATCTAACCTGTCAAGCACTGTAAGAATGTTGTATGTTTCAATGAGTCAGCTCTCATTCTTCTGAACTCTAGAGAATATAGGCCTAATCTACTCAATCTCTCCTCATATCACAATCCCCCCATCCCAGGAATCAGTCTGGCGAACTTTTGTTGCACTCCCTCAATGGCAAGTTTATCCTTCCTTAGATAAGGAGACCAAAACTGTACACAATACTCCAGGTGCAGTCTCACCAGGACCCTACATAATTGCACTAAGACGTCTTTACTCTTGTAATAAAGGCCAACATACCATTTGCTTTCTTAATTGCTTGCTGTACCTGCATGTTAACTTTCAGTGATCCTTGTACAAGGACATCCAGGTCCCTCTGAGCACCAATGTTTCCCAGTTTCCCACCATTTAAATAAGACTCTGCTATTCTATTTTTCCATGTCCGACAGCACCTCTTAAATCCAAAAATTCCATCACTTAGAAGGACAAGACAGCAGGAGCTTGGAAATACCATGAACTCCAAATTACCCTCCAAGTCACATGTCATTTGGACTTGGATATATATCGTGTTCCTTCATTGTCGCTGGGTCACAATCCTAGAATGCCCTACCTAACAGCACTTCACCGCACGGACTGCAGTCGTTCAAGAAGAAGGCTCACCACCACCTTCAGAAAGGCAACTCGGGATGGGTAATAAGTGTTGACCTTGCAATCGATACCCATATCCCCAGAATGAAGAAACAACTTTATATCGACTTTATTTGCAGCAAAGTACAAGAATGTGTGCTCCCAGTATGAGTATATGCGTATGTATGCCACTGGACCATGACCTAGCTCTGTCAAGCCCGTTTGGTGGCTGGTGTGCAATGGCCACCACACGTTAAAAATATCCACACACAGGCATCTTCCACCCTTCAACATGTAGTTCGAGATCTGGAATATTAGTTCCTTCATTGAAACACCTGTGAACGTATCCCTTTTTGGCATGGAAGCAAGTCATCCTCGCTTCGAGGGACTGCCTATGATGATGATGATGTATATAAGGGGTAGCTAAGATGGCTTTTATACAATGCAGATAAATTAAAATAATTTTTCTTGCAACCCAAACTTACAACCGAGTCAAAAATATTATCTTATTTTCACAACATTATGAAATGTGGAATATTATTTCACAGAAATGTACTCCCATACACTCAAAATATGTAACATGTTAATAGCTACACTTAAATGTTTTTATATATATATATAGATATATCACGGATTTGATGGCAGAGACTGTCAAAATACTGTCACTGGGGTAAGGTTTCAATTTCAATCCTGGGAGATGTAAAGAAAGTCTCTGTGCTTTGAAGGCTGTTAAGCATTTTAAAGAAATTGGGTTTGGTGATCTCAATTCAGCTTGCAGTCAGTAAAAAAGGAAAAACTTGCATTTATATAGCAACTTAACATGTCCTCAGGACCTCCCATAGCACTACATATCCAATTAATTAAAAGGTGAAGTGTAGGCACTGTTGTTTTGTGGGATTTGAACCCAGCAATTTCACATAAGCAGCAAATAAGTTAATACTGAGATAAGTGGCCAGTTATGTTGTTTTTGATGATGATATGATGATGATTTTAGTATTGTTGATTGAAGGACGAATGATGGCCAACTCACTAGGAAACCTTGTTCTGTTTTACAAATTTTGCAATGGGAACTTTTGTATCCATCTTAACTAGCATCAGGGTTTCAGTTTAACCTTTCATCTGAAAGACTGCTTCTCCAACAATCCCTCTACACTGCAATAAAATGGTAGTCTAAATTACATGTTCTGGTTCTGGAATGTGGCTTGACTCCGTGAGCTTCGAATCCAGAGCCAAGCAGGCTACTAGCTAAGCCAAGCTGTAATTGATAGTACAAGTCCATAGTATAAAACAACCATAAACGTTGACTCTTAATAACAAATTAATTTGATTCTGAAAGGCCACAAGGACTGTCAAAGTGTAACATGGAAGTCTCGCAGTGGAACACTAAGGGCTAGAAATTGCGTAACACTCCATATGAGGTGATAACTTTTGCAGAAGCACAAAAGTAGCGCCAGGCAAAAAGATTTCCAGCTGACAAGAACCTCCACGTTAGCACTCCATGAGGGAAGTGGAGCACTAATTCAAGTGCTATCACTTCACTTAGAACTCTAAAGGGAATGAGAGGGGTGATTTCGGCAGAGCGCTGCACAATGACCCGTGCAGCACTGCCGTCTTTGGTGGCTCCTTCCCTCCCTTAAAGGGAAGGGCCAATGCTGGGGCGACTGAATTTGCCTGCTGTCTGTATTGGGCCACGGCACAAGCGCTATGTCCATAGCAGTCACAAGCACTCTGAGAGAGCACAGGGCTGAGCAATTGCAGGGTCCAATAAAAACACAAAACACCACACTGGAGACATAATTACATTTTGAACTACCTAACCACCAGTGCCTTTAATTAGCACTCCCCAAGCGGGCAGCCATGGTGACAATGTCTCCTGCAGCTGCCGATGTTGACGCCCGGCGATGCTGCAGGGGACGGGAGTGAATTTTACATCCGGGGTGGTAACGGGGCACTGCACACCGGTAACCCCTTAACGCCCCGTTACCGCCTCCCACAGGCACTAACGAGAGGCACAAACCAGGCCAATTTCTGCCCCAACATGGTGAGTCTCAACTGCTATGTTAGGCTGCTGTAGACAAAGTTTTGTATTGCACAGACCCTACTGCTGTTTGATAATATGGTGGGCAAATCAACCAAAACAGCACCATATACCTTAAAAGCATAAATTATCTCATTATGTTTACCTTACAGGTCATTCATCAAAAATAAATTATTTTCTCACTGAAATAGCAATAGTTTATTATTGGAATTGAAAGGGTAAAGAGCTACTGGGACCACTACTTCTAATGTGTCTATGTCCAAAGCAGCGAACCTCATATGATAATGATAGGTCCGCTCATTAAGAATTATAGTAGTGTACCTGGTGCTTAGCATGTGACCCGCTGGAGCAATTCAGACAGAGACCATTGCTGCATTTAAAGGAAAGTTGGGTATTCAAAGCAGAGAATGATACAAGGCTATTGAGAGAGTGGAGTAATTGGATTAGTTGTTGATTGTTCCAGCAAAGAGTCCGTGCAGACAGTAGGCTGAATGGCCTTTGTCTGTGCTGTGAATGTCTACAGTTACATAAGAACATAAGAATATAAGAAATAGGAACAGGAGTAGGCCCCTCGAGCCTATTCCCCCATTCAATAAGATCATGGCTGAGCTGATCATGGACTCAGCTCCACTTCCCTGCCTGCTCCCCATAACCCCTTATCCCCTTATCATTTAAGAAACTGTCTATTCAATGTCCCAGCTTCTACAGCTCTCTGAGGCAGCGATTTCCACAGATTCACAACCCTCTGAGAGAAGAAATTTCTCCTCATCTCTGTTTTAAATGGACGGCCCCTTATTCTAAGATCATGCCCTCGAGTTCTAGTCTCCCCCATCAGTGGAAACATCCTCTCTGCATCCACCTTGTCAAGCCCCCTCATAATCTCATACATTTCGATAAGATCACGTCTCATTCTTTTGAATTCCAATGAGTAGAGGCCCAACCTACTCAACCTTTCCTCATAAGTCAACTCCCTCATCCCCGAAATCAGCCTAATAAACCTTCTCTGAACTGCCTCCATAGCAAGTATATCCTTTCGTAAATATGGAAATCAAAGCTGTACTCAGTATTCCAGGTGTGGCCTCACCAATACCTTATATAGCTGTAGCAAGACTTCCCTGCTTTTATACTCCATCCCCTTTGCAATAAAGGCCAAGATACCATTGGTCTTCCTGATCACTTGCTGTACCTGCATACTATCCTTTTGTGTTTCATGCACAAGTACCCCCAGGTCCAGCTGTAGTGTGGCACTTTTAATCTTTCTCCATTTAAATAATAACTTGCTCTTTGATTTTTTTTTTCTGCCAAAGTGCATGACCTCACACTTTCCGACATTATACTCTATCTGTCAAATTTCTGCCCATTCACTTAGCCTGTCTATGTCCTTTTGCAGATGTTTTGCGTCCTCACACATTGCTTTTCTTCCCATCTTTGTACAGTCAGCAAACTTGGCTACGTTACACTCAGTCCCCTCTTCCAAGTCGTTAATATAGATTGTAAATAGTTGGGGTCCCAGCACTGATCCCTGCGGCACCCCACTAGTTACTGGTTGCCAACCAGAGAATGAACCATTTATCCTGACTCTCTGTTCTCTGTTAGTTAGCCAATCCTCTATCCATGCTAATATATTACCCCCAACCCCATGAACTTTTATCTTGTGCAGTAATCTTTTATGTGGCACCTTGTCAAATGCCTTCTGGAAGTTCAAATACACCACATCCACTAGTTCCCCTTTATCCACACTGTTCGTTACTTCCTCAAAGAATTCCAGCAAATTTGTCAAACATGACTTCCCCTTCATAAGAACATAAGAACATAAGAATTAGGAACAGGAGTAGGCCATCTAGCCCCTCGAGCCTGCTCCGCCATTCAACAAGATCATGGCAGATCTGGCTTTGGACTCAGCTCCACTTACCCGCCCGCTCCCCATAACCCTTAATTCCCTTATTAGTTAAAAATCTATCTATCTGTGACTTGAATACATTTAATGAGCTAGCCTCAACTGCTTCCTTGGGCAGAGAATTCCACAGATTCACAACCCTCTGGGAGAAGAAATTCCTGCTCAACTCGGTTTTAAATTGGCTCCCCTGTATTTTGAGGCTGTGCCCCCAAGTTCTCGTCTCCCCGACCAGTGGAAACAACCTCTCTGCCTCTATCCTGTCTATCCCCTTCATTATTTTAAATGTTTCTATAAGATCACCCCTCATCCTTCTGAACTCCAACGAGTAAAGACCCAGTCTACTCAATCTATCATCATAAGGTAACCCCCTCATCTCCGGAATCAACCTAGTGAATCGTCTCTGTACCCGCTCCAAAGCCAGTATGTCCTTCCTTAAGTAAGGCGACCAAAACTGCACGCAGTACTCCAGGTGCGGCCTCACCAATACCCTATACAGTTGCAGAAGGACCTCCCTGCTTTTGTACTCCATCCCTCTCGCAATGAAGGCCAACATTCCATTCGCCTTCCTGATTACCTGCTGCACCTGCAAACTAACTTTTTGGGATTCATGCACAAGAACCCCCAGGTCCCTCTGCACAGCAGCATGTTGTAATTTCTCCCCATTCAAATAGTATTCCCTTTTTTTGTTTTTTTTCCCAAGGTGGATGACCTCACACTTCCGACATTGTATTCCATCTGCCAAACCTCAGCCCATTCGCTTAACCTATCTAAATCTCTTTGCAGCCTCTCTGTGTCCTCTACACAACCCGCTTTCCCACTAATCTTAGTGTCATCTGCAAATTTTGTTACACTACACTCTGTCCCCTCTTCCAGGTCATCTATGTATATTGTAAACAGTTGTGGTCCCAGCACCGATCCCTGTGGCACACCACTAACCACCGATTTCCTACCCGAAAAGGACCCATTTATCCCGACTCTCTGCTTTCTGTTTGCCAGCCAATTCTCTATCCATGCTAATACATTTCCACTGACCCCGCATACCTTTACCTTCTGCAGTAACCTTTTGTGTGGCACCTTATCGAATGCCTTTTGGAAATCTAAATACACCACATCCATCGTTACACCTCTATCCACCATGCTCGTTATATCCTCAAAGAATTCCAGTAAATTAGTTAAACATGATTTCCCCTTCATGAATCCATGCTGCGTCTGCTTGATTTCACTTTTCCTATCTGGATGTCCCGCTATTTCTTCCTTAATGATAGTTTCAAGCATTTTCCACACTACAGATGTTAAACTAACCGGCCTATAGTTACCTGCCTTTTGTCTGCCCCCTTTTTTAAACAGAGGCGTTACATTTGCTGCTTTCCAATCCGATGGTACCTCCCCAGAGAATTTTGGTAGATTATAACGAATGCATCTGCTATAACTTCCGCCATCTCTTTTAATACCCTGGGATGCATTTCATCAGGACCAGGGGACTTGTCTACCTTGAGTCCCATTAGCCTGTCCAGCACTACCCCCCTACTAATAGTGATTGTCTCCAGGTCCTCCCTTCCCACATTCCTGTGACCAGCAATTTCTGGCATGGTTTCTGTGTCTTCCACTGTGAAGACCGAAGCAAAATAATTGTTTAAGGTCTCAGCCATTTCCACATTTCCCATTATTAAATCCCCCTTCTCATCTTCTAAGGGCCCAATATTTACTTTGGTCACTCTTTTCCATTTTATGGGCCCAAGTTTCCACACGATAAAAAATGGGCGCCCCTCCGAGCTGGGCGCCCGTTTTTTGCGCCTAAAACGGCGGCGGATAAAAAACGCGCGATTCTGGAGCGCCCTGCAGCTCCTTGTCTGTTTGGCGCGGCGCCCAGGGGGGCGGAGCCTACATTCATGCCGATTTTGTAAATGGGAGGGGGCGGGTACTATTTAAATTAGTTTTTTTTCCTGCCGGCAACGCTGCGCGTGCGCGTTGGAGCGTTCGCGCACGCGCATTGTGAAGGAAACATTGGCACGCGGCCATTTTTGTAGTTCTTTGTAGCTGTTTAGTTTTTGAACATTTTTTAATAAAAGCACATTGCCATCAGCACATCAGCACTGAGAAGGCTGCACGAAGCCTCAGAAAATTGAGGCAGCCGTTTCCCAACAAACTCCCCCTTTTGCCTTCGGGAACTGGCTCCTCAATTTCTGAGGCTTCCTGCAGCCTTCTGTCTCCTTCCCTCCCTCCCTCCCGCCGTCTGGAACGGCTTCCTCCACGCCCCCCCCCGTCCCCGCTGCGGTCGGTCGGTCCGCGGTCGGTTCCCTCCCTCCCTCTCTCCCGCCGTCTGGAACGGCTTCCTCCCCCCACCCCCCCCCCCCGCATTCGGGAACGGCTGCCTCATTTTGTGAGGCTTGCTGCAGCATTCTCCCTGGCTGAAGCACTTTCACACAGGTAGGAAGATGGTTTATTTAATCTTTTCTTTGCTTATTAATTTTTGTTCAGGTTGGATTTATTTGTATAATATTTGTATAAGTATAAATAAGGATTTATTGTAGAATTTAATGACTTTCCTTTCCCCCCCCCCGCCCCCCCCACCTCGTTCTGGACGCCTAATTTGTAACCTGCACCTGATTTTTAATGTGTAGAACAGGTTTTTTTCAGTTCTACAAAAATCTTCACTTGCTCCATTCTAAGTTAGTTTGGAGTACGTTTTCACTGTGGAAACTTTCAAATCAGGCGTCAGTGGCCGGACACGCCCCCTTTTGAAGAAAAAATTCTGTTCCAAAGTGGAACTGTTCTACCTGACTAGAACTGCAGAAAAAAAAATGTGGAGAATTGCAATTTCTAAGATAGTCCGTTCTCCACCAGTTGCTCCTAAAAATCAGGCGCAAATCATGTGGAAACTTGGGCCCTATATATCTGTAAAAGCTTTTACTATCCGTTTTTATGTTTTGCGCAAGTTTACCTTCGTAATCTATCTTTCCGTTCTTTATTGCTTTCTTTGCTGTCGTTTAAAATTTTCCCAATCTTCTATTTTCCCACTCACCTTGGCCACCTTATACGCATTGGTTTTTAATTTGATACTCTCCTTAATTTCCCTGTTTATCCACGGCTGGTTATCCCTTCTCTTACCGGCCTTCTTTTTCATTGGAATATATTTTTGTTGAGCACTATGAAAGAGCTCCTTCAAAGTCCTCCACTGTTCCTCAATTGTGCCACCGTTTAGTCTGTGTTTCCAGTCTACTTTAGCCAACTCTGCCCTCATCCCACTGTAGTCCCCTTTGTTTAAACATAGTATGCTCGTTTGAGACACTACTTCCTCACCCTCAATCTGTATTACAAATTCAACCATACTGTGATCACTCATTCCGAGAGGATCTTTTACTAGGAGATCGTTTATTATTCCTGTCTCATTACAAAGGACCAGATCTAAGATAACTTGCTCCCTTGTAGGTTCTGTAACATACTGTTCTAAGAAACAATCCCATATGCATTCTATGAATTCCTCCTCCACACTACCCCGTGCGATTTGATTTGACCAATCGATATGTATGTTAAAATCCCCCATGGTTACTGCCGTTCCTTTTTCACATGCCTCCATTATTTCCTTGATTATTGCCCGCCCCACCGTGAAGTTATTATTTGGGGGCCTATAAACTATGCCCACCAGTGACTTTTTCCCCTTACTATCTCTGATCTCCACCCACAATGATTCAACATTTTGTTCATTGGAGCCAATATCGTCTCTCACAACTGCCCTGATATCATCCTTTATTAACAGAGCTACCCCACCTCCTTTCCCTTCTTGTTTATCTTTCCAAATCGTCAGATACCCCTGTATGTTTAATTCCCAGTCTTGGCCACCCTGCAACCACGTTTCTGTAATGGCCACCAACATACCCATTTGTAATGATTTGTGCCGTCAACTCATTTACTTTATTTCGAATGCTGCGTGCGTTTAGGTAGAGTGTTTTAATACTAGTTCATAAATCCATGCTGACTCTGCCTGACCAAATTTTGCTTTTCCAAATGTCCTGCTACTGCTTCTTTAATAATGGACTCCAATATTTTCCCAACCACAGGCTAACTGGTCTAAAGTTTCCTGCTTTTTGTCTGCCTTCTTTTTTAAATAGGGGCGTTACATTTGCAGTTTTCCAATCTGCTCGGACCTCCCCAGAATCCAGGGAATTTTGGTAAATTACAACCCATGCATCCACAATCCCTGCCGCTACTTCTCTAAAGACCCGAAGATGCAAGCCATCAGATCCACGGGATTTATCTGCCTTTAGTCCCATTATCTTACTGATTACCACCTCCTCAGTGATTGTGATCGTGTTAAGTTCCTCCTCCCATATAGTCCCTTAACTATCCACTGCTGGAATATTGTTAGTGTCCTCTACCGTAAAGGCTGATACAACATATTTGTTCAGAGTTTCTGTCATCTCCATGTTCCCCATTACTAATTCCCCAGTCTCGTCCTCTAAGGGACCAACATTTACTTTATCCACTCTTTCCTTTTTATATACCTCTAGAAACTCTTGCTATCTATTTTTATATGTTGTGCTAGTTTACTTTCATAATCTATCTTCCCTTTCTTAATCATTTTTTTAGTCATTCTTTGCTGGCTTTTAAAAACTTCCCAGTCTTCTGTCCTCCCACTAGTTTTGGCCACTTTGCATGCCCTTGTTTTTAATTGGATACCGTCCTTTATTTCTTTAGTTAGCCACGGATGGCTATTTTTCTCTTGCACACTTTCGTCCTCACTGGAATATATTTTTCTTGAGAGTTGTGAAATATCTCCTTAAATGTACACACTGTTCATCAACCTACACTTTAATCTATTTTCCCAGTCCACTTTACAACTCTGCCCTCATACCTACATAGTCTCCTTTATTTAAGCTTAGTACGCTGGTTAGAGATCCAACTTTCTCACCCTCCATCTGAATTTGAAATGCAATAATGCTATGATCACTCATTCCGAGGGGATACTTTACTAGGAGATTGTTTATTAATCCTGTCTCATTACACAGCACCAGATCTAAGATAGCCTGCCCCCTGGTTGGTTCCGTTACATACTGCTCAAGGAACCCGTCCCTTATGCATTCTATGAACTCCTCCTCAAGGCTACCCTGACCAATTTGATTTGTCCAATCAATATGGAAGTTAAAATCACCCATGATTATTGCTGTTCCCTTTTTACAAGCCCCCACTATTTCCTGGTTTGTGCTCCGACCAACAGAGTTGCTACTGTTAGGGGGCCTATCGACTATTCCCACCAGTGACTTTTTCCGTATTGTTCCTTATCTTCACCCAAACTGTTTCAACACCCTGATCATTTGAGCCAATATCATTTCTTACTATTGCAGTGATTCCATCCTTTATCAATAGAGCTACCCCACCTCCTTTTCCTTTCTGTCTGTCCTTCCGGATTGTCGAGTACCCCTGAATATTTAATTCCCAATCCTGGTTCTATGGTCCGAAGCGCTATAGGAATGGGAGAATGGCATGTCTGGTACCAACAGCAATGCCCGTATAGAGCTACCATTTTTTCCCACTATAAGCAGATCGGGGCACAATTACCCCTTTCTTTGATTGGCCACTTGAGTCCAAAGAAGAGATGTTCTTTTTTGCTACAAGTCTCTGCATCACCCATTCCAAACAGATATCAAGTTACTGAAGTACTGCTCAGTCACATTATGTGGAGGACCCCTCTTGGAAATCAAAGTGGGACCTACCATATGGGCAATGTGCACGCTCTGAGCATCACTGATGCTCCAGCGACATACCTTAATACAATAGATGAACAGGCGCTGAGCAGGCCTCAGATTTCTGGCAACCCTGAAAGTGATGACTCATGCAGCGATTGATTTCAGCCAGCACCAGCTGTTCCCTAGTACTTTGCACAACTCTTCTTCTGTGAGCCTGGAAAGTGAGTGTCGAAAGGCTATAAAATCATGCAGGTATTACACCCCGGACGAGCTGTCCATGCATGTTCACTTCCAGCAGGAATCAGATGATAGTGATGAGGGGAAGGATCCATGGCTGCTTTTTCCTGGGAAAGTTGAGGTTAGCTGTAAAATCCTATTAATGCTATTGGCTGAGACTGGCTAGCTAAGTACAGAGGTGGGATCAAACCAAAAGGCTCTTGGTCTGTACAGCACTGTACCACAATCGATGATGCATTTATCCAATATCCCATACGAAGCAGGACTTTATTCATTTTTTCCTGGATAGTTTAGATGGTTACAATTGTGGAAAAAGTAAAATTATTAATTGTCTTTCTACTTCTTTCTTCTACAAGATAAGCCATAATCTCCTTGAATGGTGGAGCAGGCTCAAAGAGTTGAATGGCCTAGTCCTGCTCCTATTGCATATGTTCTTGTGTCTTTTTTTGCTTGGATTGATTTACATAAATATACTAAAAAATAAAGTTTACATTTTGCAATGTTTTGGGTATGTTGCTGCTCAATGGAAGTGCAGATTGGAGAATTAGGTAAAGTAGCCAATGCACATAATCTGCAAGGCTCCCAATTTTCAGATGATTAATATGAATCGCAGGAAGATCAAAAGTGCCGCTTGAACATTTTGGGGCTTTTGACCCACATGGCCTGGAAGTGATTTTATTTTCACTTATGTTATGATACTGCTATGAAATTAGAATCAACTTACAAAGGGTTAACTCCAAAGGTGCACAAGATAATTAGAATGCTATTTTAGTTAGTTAGCAGGATGAGAAACCAGCCACCACAGATATTAAGCTATTTACTGTTGCATGTGACAGTGAGGTTCATTAATTGGAGGTCTTGGTATTTCCGGACATTGTTGTGGAACAGTTTTCATTCATTATGCCCAGCAGAGGGCCCAGCTGAACAGCCACTATAGTTGCCATACGCTTCCAAACCAAAGAGAGTGCATTAAGGTTGGCAGCTCAGTGGGGCAGCCTCAATACACAACGTTGAAGGAGGGGTCAGAAGACAGTCTCTATCTGAGCAGTCGGGAATACAGAGTGACACAGGGAGATTTCTCTTTAATTTGTCAGAGAGAGACTTCAGGCTGAGGTATGAACACAGTTAATGTGTGGCTTATTCCTAGAAAGTGGAAAAATTATATATTTTCTTATTTTATATAACATAAGGAGTAGTAAGAAATAGATGTATCTCACTGGAAAAATGTATTCCATTGATTCATATACTTCAACAACCACAACACTTGTACTTATATAACACCTTTAACATAGTGAAACAACCCAAGGTACTTCACAGGAGTATTATGAGATACAAAATTTGACACTGAGCCGCAAAAGTAGAAATTAGCGCAGGTGACCAAAAGCTTGGTCAAAGAGGTAAGTTTTAAGGAGCGTCTTGAAGGAGGAAAGAGAGGTAGCGAGGCAGAGAGGTTTAGGCAGGGAGTTCCAGAGCTTAGGGCCTAGGCAACAGAAGGCACGGCCAGCAATGGTTGAGCGATTATAATCAGGGCTGCTCAAGAGGGCAGAATTAGAGGAGCGTAGACATCTCGGGAGTTGTGGTGCTGGAGGAGATTACAGAGATAGGGAGGGGCGAGGCCATGGAAAGATTTGAAAATAAGTATGAGAATTTTGAAATCGAGACATTGCTTAACCGGGAACCAATGTAGGTCAGCGAGCACAGGGGTGATGGGTGAACAGGACTTATTGCGAGTTAGGACACAGTTGGCCGAGTTTTGGATCAGCTCTAGTTTACATGGCGTAGAATGTGGGAGGCCAGCCAGGAGTGCATTGGAATAGTCAAGTCTAGAGGTAACAAAGGCATGGATGAGGGCTTCAGCAGCAGATAAGCTGAGTCAAGGGCGGAGACTGGCGATGTTGCAGAGGTGGAAATAGGCAGTCTTGGTTATGCTGTGAATATGTGGTTGAAAGCTAAATCCAGGGTCAATTATGACACCAAGGTTGTGAACAGCCTCAGACAGACGTTGGAGAGAGGGATTTAGTCAGTGGATAGGGAACAGAGTTTGTGGTGGGGACCGAAAGCAAAGGCTTCAGTCCTCCCAATATTCAATTGGATAATATATCTGTTCACCCAGAACTGGATGTCGGACAAACCGTCTGACAATTTGGAGACCGTGGAGGGGTCAAGAAAAGTGGTAGTGAGGTAGAGCTGGGTGTCATGAGCGTACATGTGGAAACTGACACTGTGTTTCCAAATGATGTTGCCAAGGGGCAACATGTAGATCAGAAATAGGAGGGATCCAAGGTTAGATCCTTGGGGGACAGCAGAGGTAATGATGTGGGGGTGGGAAGAGAAGCTATTGCAGGCAATTCTCTGGCTACAATTAGATAGATAAGAATGGAACCAGGCAAGTGCAGTCCCAACCAAAATAGACGACGGTGGATAGGTGATGGGGAAGGATAAAGTGGTCAATCATGTCAAAGGCTGCAGACAAGTCAAGAAGAATGAAGAGGGATAGTTTGCCTTTGTCACTGTCACAAAGGATGTCATTTGTGACCTTGATGAGAGCTGTTTCAGTACGTGCGGAAACCGGATTGGAGGGATTCAAACATGGAATTGCAAGAAAGATGGGCACGAATTTGGGAGGTGGCAACACATTCAAAGACCTTGGAGAGGAAAGGGAGGTTGGAGATGGGGTAGTAGTTTGCAGGGAGGGAGGGGTCAAGGGTTGTTTTTTTAAGGAGAGTGGTGATAACGGTAGATTTGAGGGAGAGGTAGACGGTATCTGAGGAGAGAGAACCATTAACAATTTCAGCTAACATGGGAGTCAGAAAAGGAAGTTAAGTGGTCAGCAGTTTGGTGGGAATAGGGTCAAGGGAGCAGGAAATGAGTCTCATGGGCAGGATGAGCTCGGAAAGGTCACGAGGGGAAGATCAGAGAGAAACTGGAGATGGATGTGAGGTCAAGGCTAGGGCAGGGGGCTTTCTTAGTGGAAGTTTGGCCCAGTGGGCTAGGGGAAGGAAGGGACGAGGCAGAGGCAGCTGAACATGAGACATCATTCCCTCATGTAAAATAAATCATCTTTTTGGTTTACAGTTGGCCTTGTCTCATGAGAATGTTTTTCAGTCCACCTTCCAGAAAGTCGTGAAAATGCATCTGGTCACACATGAAAGATCATAGTACTAAGTACATGCAACCATGGTCTATTGTCATGGTCACCAAGTTACACTATTATTTAACCAAATATTAGGCAGTAAGATTTAAAATAAGAAAGAGTTACATTATATAGGGTCTTTCATGACCTCAGGACATCCCAGTGCGATTTACGGCCAATGAAGTACTTTTGAAATGTAGTCATTGTTGTAATATAGGAAACGCAGCAGCCAACTTGTGCACAGCAAGCTCCCACAAACAGCAATGAGATAATGACCAAGTAATCTGCTTTCGGGATGTTGGTTGAGGGATAAATAGTGACCAGTAAAGGTGCACTCCAGATCATAGATCATATTATGGGAGTGACTGGTGACACGAACCCAAGAGAATATCTACCATAAACTCACAAATTTTGTAACAGTTACTAATCCAAGTGCACTGATCTCTGTTACAAGATTTGCTGATCTATGCTTCTGTTGGGCATAAAGCCTTGCAAGATGAAACTTACATTTGAATGATTGGCCCAGACATTGCTGTACTAATAACAGCGAGGCTGTGAACACTCACCATTATTACTGGTTAAAATTGACAGCAAATTCTGGCGTCCACACATGCGTGGAAATCCAGAAGTTTCTGTCATAAATACCCTGCTCCTCCACAGGGTCCACTGCTGGGGTCTTTGCCAATGGAATTTGCACACTGTGAAATTGTGAACTTCAGCTAATTATTCACTAGTATCGCACAAAAGACCAATGAAAAACTTAAACCTTGTTCAATCAGGAGTAATTGAGTTTTTAACGGGGAAGTTAGTTAAAATTACTGTTGAACAACCTCTCTGATCATGAAAAATGAATTTAAAAAATGTGGATTCTCATTCCCTCAAAAGAAAATAAATATTGTAGATTTTAAAAATATATATCTCTTAAATGTTTGTGTTTTTCTAGTTACGTTGTTCTCATAATCACATGTGTATGTCCCAATCTTTATTTTGCTTTCTGTAAAATGATTTAAATGTAATGTGTATTTTCTGCTTTTTATTTCTTGTTTTGCCATCTGTGAAGATTCTTCAATCTGATTGGTCGATCAGCCTCCCTGCTAGTTGTCCTGTTCACAGACACCACAGATCACCTGTAGAGGCGCCGAATTTAAACTGATGCCGGAAAAGAGGAATTCTGTGTTCTAAAGCCCACACAAACTTTGTGGGCAGCTGTTTTCAAGGTGAATGGTGAGCAGCATTCCTTCACCGCTGACCACAAAATCCGATAAATTTCTTCTCAATAGTCAAAAGTCCACGTGTGTTTTTTGTTCTCTGTTAAGTGTTTATGACCACCACAATTTATTTAGAAACCTACGCATTTTGCTAAAGGATTGAGGTACTGAACCTTTAAGCAGTTAAAAGCTCTCATTGTGATGGATTTGATAGCAAGGCAACTTACTATAGCCAGTTATCAAGTCTGTGATGATCACCACTGACACATCTGTGTTGCAAGATGAACGAACTGACAGGCAGACATAATAAAACCCACTAGAGAAAAAAAACACACAAAATGGGGGAGGAAAACCTTCAAGCCACTTAAGATAAGTGAATTTTAATTTAGCACACAGCACATCAACTCAGCCTGGGTTCCATCTCACAGCTCTGTATGAGCGAATAGACTGCAAGCTAACACAAGTGCCTGCTATAGGACGAAACCTGTGAAAATAAATAAGCAAGTCCCATAAAATAATCAATTCCATTCAAGGTCACTTAGTCATTTATTTTGGAAAGGTTCTATCTGCTTCTGTTGTTTTTTGCTCTTTGTTCATTTTTGCGAGGATGTAGTCTTCTTCTATGGAAATGATACTGGGCAAGAGAAAACAAACCAACCTCTGTGGAGGAGGGAGTCTCGCATCATTCGGGTCTTTCATCGCATAGTGTATAACTCCAGTCCGGTGGTAATCTGGTGAAGAAGGTGTTCCTTTTGGATCCCCTGGCACCTTTTAGAATGACCTGGAGTTGATTTGAATGTTTATACCTATACTTACTGGAGTTTAGAAGAGTGAGAGGTGATCTTATTGAAATGTATAAGATTCTGAGGGGGCTTAACAACATAAGAAGTAGGAGCAGGAATAGACCATTTGGCTCCGCCATACAATAAGATCATGGCTGATTTGATCATGGACTCAGCTCCACTTCCCTGCCTGCTCCCCATAACCCTTTACTCCCTTATCGTTCAAAAATATGTCTATCTCCACCTTAAATATATTCAATGACCCATCATCCATAGCTTTCTGGGGCAGAGAATTCCACAGATTTACAACCCTCTCAAAGAAGAAATTCCTCCTCATCTCAGTTGTAAATGGGCGACCCCTTATTCTGAAACTATGCCCCCTCATTCTAGATTCCTCCACGAGTGGAAACATCTTTTCTGCATCGACCTTGTTGAGCCTCCTCAGTATGTTTCAATAAATTCACCTCTCATTCTTCTAAACTCCAATGAGTATGGGCCCAACTTGCTCAACCTTTCTTCATAAGTCAACCCCTTCATCTCGGGAATCAACCACGTGAACCTTCTCTGAACTGCCTTCAATGCAAGTATATCCCTCCTTAAATAAGGAGAACAAACCTGTACGCAGTACCCTAAGTATGGCCTCGCTAATACCCTGTACAGTTGTAGCAGGACTTGCTTGTTTTTATACTCCATCCCCCTTGAAATACAGGTCTACATTCCATTTGCCTTCCTGATTACTTGCTGCACTTGCATACCAACTTTTTGTGTTTCATGCACAAGGACCCCCAGGTCCCTCTGTACTGCAGCATTTTGTAATCTCTCTCCATTTAAATAATAATAATTTTTTATTTTATTTTTCCTGTTAAAGTGGATGACCTCACACCTTCCAATCTTATACTCCATCTGCCAAATGTTTGCCCACTCACTTAGCCTCTCTTTATCCCTTCTTTGTGTCCTCCTCACAACTTGCTTTCCCATCCATCTTTTTATCATCAGCAAACTTAGCTACATTACACTCGGTCCCTTCATCCAATGCATTAATACAGATTGTAAATAGTTGAGGCCCCAGCACTGATCCCACTTGCACCTCACTAGTTATCGGCTGCCAGTCGGAAAATGATCCATTTATTCCAACTCTTTATTTTCTGTTAGTTAGTCAATCTTCTAGCCATGCTAATATATTACCCCCAACCCTGTGAGCTCTTATCTTTTATGTGGCACCTTATCGAATGGCTTCTGGAAATCCAAATACACCACATCCACTGGTTCCCCCTTATACACCCTACTGGTTACATCCTCAAAGAACTCCAGCAAATTTGTCAAACATGACTTCCCTTTCGTAAAACTATGCTGACTCTGCCTGACTGCATTATGATTTTTCCAAATGTTCTGTCAGTTTATTAACAGAGCTACCCCACCTCCTTTTCCTTTCTGTCTATCCTTCTGAATTATGAAATACCCCATAATATTCATTTCCCAGCCTTGATCACCTTGAAACCACGACTCTGTAATTGCTATCCGATCATACCCATTCATATCTATTTGTGCTGTCAACTCATCTATCTTATTACAAATGTTGCGTGCATTCAGATAAAGAATTTTTAATTTTACCTTTTTACCATTTTTCCCTGCTTTGACCCCACTTTCTGATATTTTTATACATTCTGTCCCTTCCTGTCACACTCTGGTTATCATTTCCCCCACAGGGTAGATGCAGAGAAGATGTTTCCCCGAGTGGAGGAATCTAGAACGAGTGAAACTAATTTCAGAATAAGGAGCCGCCCCATTTAAAATGGAAATGAGGAGGAATTTCTTCTCTCAGAGGGTCATGAATCTTTGGTATTCTCTGTCCCAGAGAGCGTGGAGTCTGGGTCATTGAATATATTTAAGGTGGAGATACAGATTTTTGAACGATATGGGAGTCAACGGTTATGGGGAGCCGGCAGAGAAGCGGAGTTGAGGTCAAGATCAGATCAGCCATGATCTTACTGAATGGCAGAGCAGGCTCCAGGGGCCGACTTCTTATGTTCTTATTGTAACATAGAGCTCCCCTACTGTGGTAATGCAACTACTGATGTAAATACAATAAAGGATCATGTGACAAGGTCACATGACAAGTTCCTGTAGAGCCATCTTGTGTGTAGTGTGCTTAGTGATATCGTAAAGAATATATCACTTATGTTCTTAGAGAATATGGACCACCTTGCCTATGCTCTCTAAATATTCAAACCTTGTCCCCTAGCAGAGGAGGTCTGTGTGAGCCCATGAGGTCACGTGTACAGAGCTCTGTTCTCGGCAGGAGAATTACAGTTGGAGTCGTGCAGTATAAAGGAGTACCGCCTGGATGGCTCTGACACTGCAGCTGCTGGTCTCAGGCTGATAGCTGCAATATAAACACGACACAAACATCTCCTCTATACCTAATCTTTCGGTGACCTTGGTGTTGGAAACATTCCTAGATTGGTGATTTATTCCGTATCGATACCGGAATCTTGTAATCTGTTTAAAGCGCTTAAGTGCTAATACACTTCATTGAACATCTGGTAAGGTTCAACAAGACAAACATTTAGCTAAATGGAAAGGGTGCATGAACCGACCCTCTGCTCCCATTGGGGAGCCACACACAGAGGGAGCGAGGCTACAGCACCACAACCCCCAGTTCTACAACCCAAGATCTCTTGGAGTACAGTTCCTCGCTGGTAATATAGGATTTGTGAATATAGGCTAAACCATTTTAAAAAGGTAGTGAGGGAGGAGAATAGAATTACAGAAGAGCTATTTTTCAACTATTGATTTGTTTTTTGTATTATTTTAAGCAATTTGCATTCATTGAAGGTAGGAGATTCATGTAATACATAGCTCAATATGACCAGCTAATAGACAATTGAAAAGATAGTAAAGATTTTCAGTGGCTAGGGACATCAAAGTTGTCAATTCTAATTCATTATATTTCCTGTAGACATTGTACAGTAAGAACACTCAAAGTGGATACTTTAGAACTATATTAGAAGCTATTATAGGTATCAGTGATCATCAATGAAAACCTGAACTGCATCTAAAAATTGTTTGAGTAGTCCAGAGTCATTTTAATATTATTATCACTGCAGAAAATGTTATAGCCTATTGTACAGAGAAAGTGAAGTGTTTCTGGCTAACTTCTGGCTGACTAACCTCAAGTACATCTCCTCTGAGGCATACTGGGTGGGACAGTGCTCTAAGGCTCTGACCTTTCACCTCTGGGACCCTGTTCAAATCATGCCCAGACTGATGGGATGCAAGTCTCCTCTGTACTAGTTACTTGGAGGCCACGTGAAATGGATTTTGTTTGGGTCCCAACAAGCATAAGTCCACAGCACATCACATAAATACATGATGTGAGATGTAAATGCAATAGTTAGTTCTTGGGGACAGACACAGCAAATATCATTAAGCAGGATGACACTGCCACAGCTAAATCAAACAGCTCACCAAGCCTAGTGGAGTTGACAAGGTCAAACTATGGTTGGAAAATGGAAGAAAAACTCTGGAGAGTGATGACAGGTGAGCATGAATGATATGCTAATCCCATAATTAAGGAAAAAAATAAGATCCACATCATGTGATTGGAACTTGAACTCAAATGCTGCACATATTTCTTCATCTAATTGCATTGCTATCATTTTTAAAAATCTCCCCTCAAACATGGCACCCAACCCAAACAGCTGCATTATCCCCGTCACAGATGCTTATGTTTGTCACCTACTATTCTTATGTGTCCTGTGGGAGACATAGTAAAAGTCACATTAGTAGACTCACGAGGCCTTACCGAGCACATTTCTGACCAAGCTGACTCTTGCAGAGGGGTGTCAGATTCCTCTGCCAGGAAAGCTGCACCATCATTCCTCACAGTGACAGCTCCGCTCTTGAAATAAATCTAGGAAATTTCTAATCGTCTGCAAGGGTCCATGAATCTATTAACTAGTAATATCCATTTTCTTCTTGAAGAGGGTGACTCGTTTCAAATGCAGCAGTGGTCCATTTTTATATTGTTCTTTGGGGCTAGTACATCTCAGAAAGACATTGACCTTTTTCTGCAGGCTCCCCCAACATTTCCTACTGTGAAAGCAAGGCATCACTTTGTGCAGCTGAATGAATATTAACCAACTACTTTCAAAGTATTTGGCATGAAATTTGCAGCAGTGTGTCTAAATATCATTATGCAGAGTTGTCAGTACTGGGGAGATGCTCGGAACAAATATTATGATCAGCTACAGTTACAAGATCATAAATGCACTTCAAAGTATGAAGCTATGTTTATTTTTCAGATGTATATCAAGACAGGTCTGTAAGCTGCTCAATGGGTAGCACACTCTTTTCTGAGTCAGAAGGTTGGTGGGTTCAAGTCTCACTTCAGAGACTTGAGCACAAACATACAGGCTGACATTCCCAGTGCAGTGCTGAGGGAGTGCTGCACTGTCAGATGAGATGTTAAACCGAGGACCTGTCTGCCCTCTCAGGTGGATGTAAACGATCCCATGGCACTGTTTCGAAAAAGAGCAGGGGAGTTATCCTGGTGTCCTGGCCAATAGTTATCCCTCAATCAACATCACTAAAAAACAGATTATCTGGTCATTATCACATTGCTGTTTGTAGGAGCTTGCTGTGTGCAAATTGACTATCATGTTTCCCACAGTACAACAGTGACTACACTTCAAAAAGTACTTCATTGGCTGTAAAGCACTTTGAGAGGTCCGGTGGTCATGAAAGGCGCTATATAAATGCAAGTCTTTCTTTTTCTTTCAGGTTGGATTTTTAAACAAGTTGTCCTTGCTTGTAACACTTGGCAAGTCTGATTGTGGTATCTCAATGGAGCATAATTATAGAAATGGCTTCACATGGCATATTAAAATACAGAAGCTACCTTGCCACTTTTAAAGAAAAAGCTCCCTAAGACCACTTGGTCACTGAGTCAAGTATAAGCAGTTCACTAACAATGCACCACAATGACGGCATTCAGAGGGAGAATATTTAGTGCCACGATGATTGCAATTGATGCACAACCTGAAATCTAACTACAATAGTAGCAGATCTCCCATAGCCTAGCTCATAGTGAGTCGGATGTTTTATAAGAACAGGTGCATTATGTGAAACCAAATTAACAAGGACAATGACATCTGCATTGTGGACAGTCTTGAAAATTGGCAGGACTGGTCAGGGGGCACAGAGTCTGTCAGTAGTGGGGCGGGGGTTGGGGGAGTCACTGATTCTGAGAACATTGGGAGGGGCATGCCAGGTTTCTGGGAACATTTGGGAGGTTGGTTCTAGGAACACTGGGGCAGGTACAAGGATTTGAGATCATTGGCAGAAGGACTTTAGGATCAGGGTCATTCGGTCTGGGAGTACGGGGGGTTCTTTGAAGGATCAAGGACTACTGGGAATTTGGTTGGGAGGACTGAAAACACTGAGAGAGCATTCCAGGATCTGGGAGAAAGACATAAGCCTAGGTGAGGATCCTGGGATACAGTAGGATTGAAGTTTCGGAGAAGGAGGAAGAATTTAGCAGTACTGAGGAACGTTGGGATTTGCGGTATGGGGATTGGGTGGGTGACCAGAGTCTAACAGTTGCCTGGGAAAGCAGCCCAGAAGAATAGCAACATAGGAGCCCAGGAATAGGAGTAGGCCATTCAGCCCATTGAGCTTTTCCCACCATTCAATTAGATCACAGTTGATCTGTACCTCATCTCCATTTACCCACCTTTGTTCGACATCCCTGGATACCCTTACTGTAATGTATGCATCTGTGAGGATGTTCATAGGTTTGTGGAGTTGTTGCATTGCGAGTGGCTTAGCCAGTCACGTTCCCCATCATCGATTGGCACCTGTCTTTATGTTCATGCCTTACAGAAATTTAAGCATAAACATTTCTGCTTCTTAAAGGTATTGGATGGAAAATTATGGTCTGGTGGTGTGCAATGTCCTGGTATGCACTCCCAGCATCCAGAAGTGGAAAATCCAAGCAATATTGGTGAGATTGCTGACATACGGACCTTTAATTAAGTATAAATATCCATGTGAATAAACCAGCAGGGAGCTTACTAATGAATTGCATATCTCAGAAGCAGTGCAGTTAATGGCTTATCCCGAAAATCATTCACACTCCACTATAACAAGACCAGAACAAGCGGCTTTATTCAGATTGAGACTCGGCAGTGGGTGGTAAGTGCTAGCGTGCTTTATTTGTCTTGTCTGAAATCACTTTAAATTACTAAAATAGTCCATTTTAATTATAAAACAAGTTGCTGTAAAACATGCAGTGAAAAGTAATTTCTTGTGTTTCAATAATCCCTATCTTTTCAGAAATGTCGCAAGAAGAAGCAAAAAAGAGGACAAAATCCGACAGGCCCTTCTCGATGAGCGACGACTGGGTCACGGTCAGCCAGGCCGCATGGAAGGAGATGACAGCGGTCATGAGCGGTCACATTGTTACCGCTGCAGAATGGGGACCAAATTAGTAGAACAACAACAACTTGTATTTATATAGCGTCTTTAACGTCCTAAGGCGCTTCACAGGACTATTCTGAGATAAAAATTTGACACTAAGCCGCATAAGTAGAAATTAGCGCAGGTGCTCAAGAGCTTGGTCAAAGAGATAGGTTTTAAGGAACATCTTTATGAGGAAAGAGAGGTAGAGAAGTGGAGAAGGTTAGGCATGGAGTTCCAGAGCTTGGGGCCTAGGCAACAGAAGGCACGGCCACCAATGGTTGAGCGATTATAATCAGGGATGCTCAAAAGGGCAGAATTAGAGGAGCGCAGATATCTCGAGGGGGTTGTGGGGCTGGAGGAGATTACAGAGATAGGGAGGGGGCGAGACCATGGAGCGATTTGAAAATAAGGATCAGAATGCATAACCGGGAGACAATGTAGGGCAGCAAGCACAGGGTTGACGGGTGAGCAGGACTTGGTGCGGGTTAGGGCAAATTACTAGAAGCCTGAAAGCAAGCTGGCTCCCTGACACCTGCTCCTCTCACACATCTGCTCAATCTCTGTACACCTCATCCATATTTTGCCTTCTCTCTGGTCAAATTGGTACATCATGCGGATGAACGTAGTGTGACTAGAAGGGGGATCATTTTCCTCAGAGCACTAATGGCTCATGAGGGGATAGGACCCTCGAGATACAGGGGAGCTATGTTGCCTTGGACATGGTGTATGCCCAGCTTGACAACATTATCAGACTTCAAGGTGAGTTAAAGAGCACTCCATCCTCGGCCTCCTACACTGTTCCAATGAAGCTCAACGCAAGCTCGAGGAACAGCACCTCATCTTTCATTTAGGCACTTTACAGCCTTCTGGAGTCAACGTGGAGTTCAACAACTTCAGATCATAACCTCTGCCCATATTTTCTTAACCTATCTTCCTGTTTTTTTTTACAACCCCCCCCCTTTTTCGTTCTTCCCCGTGGCAGCTGGTGAGGATTCCGTCATTCACACCCCATCTAGACTCATCTTTTGTTTCCTAACTTATGCTATTACAATATCATTTTTGCCCATCATCCCTTTTGTCACTTAAATCTCTCCTGCCTTCCACCCTATCACAGACCTTCCCTTTTGTTCTTTCCTCCCCTCCCCCTTTCACTTCCCCTGCACTTCCTTTACAATCTGTTACATCTCGAACTTTTCCAGTTCTGAGGAGGGTCACAGACCGAAACGTCAACTCTGTTTCTCTCCCCCAATGCTGCCTGACCTACTGAATTCCAGCATTTTCTGTTTTGTTTCAGATTCCAGCATCCGCAATATTTTGCTTTTGTGTTCAAGAACATCTTGTTTTGTCTTCGGGGGAGCAATCCGCCCCAGTACTGCACATCTGAAGATGGAAGTACTGCACCACTCGCACCTATCACCGTTCCGTCCTACAGATCCACACCGGATGGAGGAGACGAGCGGAGAGGATATCAAGCAAGCGATGGAACTGGCGGATGAGGAAGAGCAGAACCTAGAGGAGGAGAATGAAGAGGCAGAGCACACCACGGGGAAATCAGGAGAGCGGGCGTAGGCTTTCCCTTCCCCGCGCTGCACCGTCAGGATGCTGAAGTTGGGATCAAGGGAAACCAGCGTATTGATCCTCACTCCCAATCCGCCAGCGCAGCCTCATCGCCAGCTCCTGGCCCCCTCCACCTCTGCTGCAGCCACACTCATCCACCAAGCTGCAGAGATCTGCGCTGCACAAGCACCTCTGCAGAGCTGCTAAGACGAAGCTCCGTCAACTCAACGGCTGAGTCTTACAGGTTGGGGGAACCAGGAAGAATCAGAAGAGAGGGAAGGTGTGCCCCAGCCAGGGGCGGGTTAACCATGGGGTGGATGGAGCTGCAGCCCCAGGCCCACTAAAGAACATAGGCCCAGCAAATAAATGCAGGAAAAAATATATAAGGCCTCCCAAATAGGCTGAATAGAATAGACAATAAGAGAGGAAAAACAAGGTCGAGGAAAATAGATTCACTTGTTTATACCTATATACAGATGTACCTATATACACTAATGTACCAATATACAGAACAGAATATGTACTAACCTGTTTTATTTCACATGTTATTGAGATAAATTTGCAGATATTTATAGGAATCTAGTATTGCAATGTTACCAGAACCAGAACATATACCTACTTGTTACAATATATGCTTTTATTGTTGAATATACTGGCCTATGTTTTCATACTCAGAATCAGAATCATATACGTAATGTAATGAACATGAACAAACATAACTAAAGGCTGCCCCAGTTTGCCCCAGGCACAACAGGCCCTTAATCCTGTCTTGGCCCCAGTCCCCACTGAGCAAGTGGCCAAGGACTGAGGAGGCATAGGAACAGAACTTCAGGGGTCTGCATCTGTGAAGAAACATGGTACAGGAGCATCGTAAATAGCTGCAAACTCTGGGGTCCATTGACCATCATTTGCACCTGCTCACCACTGCGCCTTCGTGGGATTAGATCACGTGACGGATCCATTTCACCACTAGGTGCTTCAGGGCTTTTGTACTCAGGCAGAGGCCTCAGCAACCACCCTGTAGCTGGTGCACCTGCCCCTGAGCCAGCCCCACCCACTGCCACAACTCGTACGATCCGTAAGAGGAACATGCTGCTGACGTTCCAGACGGCAGCACCTCCCGCGGCTGTGGCCTTTTTCCCCTGGGCTCTGTGCCAGTGACACTAGCCATGCGGGATCATGCTGCTCAGGAGCACGCTCCATTGGCTCAGCCCGCAGCATTCCCATCGCAGAGGCAGCTGTCGGGTGTTACAGAATACCTCTGCCCCAATCCCCTCAGTACAGCATCGGGAACCCCACACTCCCCAACTACCTGATCCTGGCCAACAAGTCAGATTCAGCGCCAGGCTATGTGGCCGATTGGGCCGTCTCGGCCGTGGGGGTGGGGATCTCGAGGGAGTAGGGTGCCTGCCTGCAGAATCCACCTCCTGCTGCTCCATCTTGCACTCAGGGGTCCCGTGAGCACCTTTTCATTTGTTCAACGCCTCACTACTGCAAATGGTTTATGATGATCTCAGTTTATTTAAAAGCAGTCATGCAGTCTGAAGCATTGGAGAAAAATTCTGTCTTACTGTTAAGCAGTTGCCATTCTTTGCACAACGTGATACTTTTACTACGTCACTGAAGTGACACAGATGCTGGCCTTTCCTTCCACAGCCACTTCCTTGTGACAGCTGGTTTGAAAATAATGTAAAGATGCTGCACTCTATGTCTGAACTTTACCAGTTCACCTGCCCAGCAAAACTGCTTTATGTAGAGGAGTGTGGAGCTCACCATCTGTGCTTTCCTACTTGAAAACCATTCAACTTTCTGTCATTGTTTCTTGTTGAATAAAAGTTTTTCTTTCAGATGTTGTTAGTAATGGTAAAAGTTGACGCAGATGGTTCATCAACACTTTATTCATCGCTGTTATTCGCTGACTGTAAGTTTAATTGCGCTTTGTTGTTGAATTTGTCCATTGCTTGTAATGTTACCTTGTCTGGCGTTCCTTGTGTTCGCAGACTGACAGGGATAGGTCCAAAATGCCTTTTTTTGCAGAGCTCTACATGCCGCTTGATTCGGTGGGTTTGATTTGGTCTGGTGGGGGGAATACGAGGTCTGGGAATTATCACTGGGACTCCAGCTGGTCTCGGGCTGCCCTGCGGCTCTCGGTGTGGATTCTCTGAGTGGCCACCACCCCTCGAATCGAGGACATCCAGGACAAAATACTACGGTTCCATGGGCACCAAGTCCAGGCTTAGTCCTTCCCAGAGGGGAACATTTTGTAGTGTCAGCTGTGGCTCAGTGGTAGCATACTTGCCTCTGTGTCAAAAGGTTGTGGGTTTAAGTCCCATTGCAGGCTGACACTACAGTACAGTGCTGAGGGAATGTTGCACTGTTAAAGCTGCTGTCTTTCGGATGTGACATTTAACTGAGGCCCTATCTGCTCTCCCAGGTGGATGTAAAGGATTGCATGGCACTATTTTGAAAAAGTGCAGGCGAGTTATCCTGGCCAATATTTATCCCTCAATTAACATAACAAAAACACAGATTTATCTGGTCATTATCACATTGCTGTTTGTGGGAGCTTGCTGTGTGCAAATGGGCTGCTGTGTTTTCCGCATTACAACAGTGACTACACTTCAGAAGTAGTTCATTGGCTGTAAAGTGCTTTGAGACGTCTGGTGGTTGTGAAAGATGCTATATAAATGCAAGCCTTTCGTTCGTTTTTAGTACGCGGCACACCATATAATCTTTGCCTCTTTATCGGGGTGTACTCTAGGACAGTTGTACCTTTCCTTAGCTGCGTTGTTGGTGATACAGATTGGAGTCATCAGCCACAGCTTCAGAAGGCAGGCCTTGCTTCCCAAGATCCACCCATCTCCTTGTCTTTCCCTATTGTTTGATTTGTGGATGGTGCAGTGGTGAAGGACCAAGGTAACGAGCCAGCTCCACTGATGCTCTGAGTTTATGTGCAGAATCCTTTGTTGGGCATTGCGGATCATTTGCATGTTTAACAAGTGGAGCCCCTTCCTGTTGATCAAGGTACCCCGCATGGAGTCTTCTGCACCATACAGCGACCATGTTCGCCCCCTGCACCCAGGGCAAAGTTGGCAAGCCTGTGGAAGTTGATGGCTCTGTCTCGTTACTCTGCGGGGAGAAAGGCCATATACGATGAATCCAATACCCTGTAGTATACCACCTATCCACATGTCGAACACAGGCCGTCCCTCACTGCTCCCTCGCTGATGCTGCAGAGGTCTCCAGTGGATGACTGGAAGGAATCAGCGCCAGAGAAATTGAGGGCCATGAACACCTTCATTTCAACTAATATAGCCCTGTCGGGAGTAGATCACGGCTTCAGGTCTTCATGCAGAATTTCGCAGAGGTGGTCAGTTGCTGCTCTGGTGAAACGTAGCCTGAGCAGGCAGAGCTCCTCCAAGAGCTGATGGTGTGACAATCACTCCTTGTGTAATAGAGTTCCACATTGTGGAGTACTGAAGTCATAACAACTACTGATGTAATAACATTAAAAGGTCATGTAGCAAAGTCATGTGATCACAGTTGTTCTTAGGAGCCATCTTATAGTGTGTGCTTGTGTAGTGGTGTCTAAAGATATTAAGTCGTGAGTTCAAAGCAGTCTCCAACCATGGCCCATCTCATAATGTGCCTCCTCCCTCTAATTCTTATGTTCTTATGTTCTATACCTCCTCCTGGTCATCCACGATGATGCAGGATAAGGGAACAATCAGAGGAATGGCCATTGCAATCCTTTGAGTTTCAGAAAACGTTGAGAGGGGCTGGAGTCCTTCAGATTCTCACAGGATGCTGGAATATCTGAAATTTATCAATTCCAGACAGTGGCGATGAAACTTCACAAATTCTCTGGTCCCCACATGAATCAGACTCATATGAGAACCATAAATCATATCGACACCAGGTGAGCAAGGTCTACTGCACTGCCATCATTTCTCAGTCTAAGTGGCTGCGGTGAGAAGCCATGTGTAAGTCCAGGAAATTCACAATAGCGTATGATTTGATTGGGGCAGAGCTGCGATAATCAACTTTTCCTATTTTAGGCAATTGTAAAGAAAATAGAAAGACTTGCATTTATATAGTGCCTTTTACAACCACCAAACATCCCAAAGCAATTTACAGCCAATGAAGTACTTTTGGAGTGCAGTTACTATTGTAATGTAGGAAACGCGGCAGCCAATTTACGCGCAGCAAGCTCCCACAAACAGCAATGTGATATTGACCAGATAATCTGTTTTCTGTTATGTTGATTGAGGGATAAATATTGGCCAGGACACCGAGGATAACTCCCCTGCTCTTCTTCAAAATAGTGCCGTGGGATTTTTTGCGTCCACCTGAGAGGGCAGCCTGGGCCTTGGTTTAACGTCTCATCCAAAAGACTCCAGCGCAGCAATCCCTCAGCACTGCACAGGAGCATCAGCCTAGATTGTTGTGCTCAAGTCCCTGGACTGAGACTTGAACCAACAATCTTCAAATTCAGAGGCAAGTGTGCTACCCACTGAGCCACAGCTGACACTTTGAAAGCATTGGTGGAGCGGTGTAAAAGTCCCAGGGTATTAGGGTGCAGCATGGCTATCTCACTGTATTTTCTCTGCCCTTTACAGGGCAAGACAATCCCAATGCCGCAGATTGGTCATTCCGAAGGCGCAAGTCAGCAAGAAATTCTGGGGTGACAGATTTGCTGTTAACACAGTGGGTGTATCTTTGACTTTGGACATTAGTGTAAAATGAGCGATATCGGATCAGCCACCCGTTGTGCATCTCTTCCGAACTCTATATCTGCCAGATTATACTATCTGCCAAAGTTAGAGGATCCCCAATTGCTGCTAATTTGAAGAGTCTGCATGTAGTTTCAGACTCTGGACAGCAGAGGTCAGCATGAAGCAGCATAAGGTTCTCAGCCTCCTGCTGCAGCAGTCACAGTTATGTTGAAAGAAGACTTGCATTTATTTAGCGACTTTCACGACAACCGGATGTCTCAAAATGCTTTACAGTCAATGAAGTACTTTTTGGAGTGTAGTCACTGTTGTAATGTAGGCAACGCGGCAGACAAATTGCGCACAACAAGCTCCCACAAACAGCAATGTGATAACAACATAAGAAGATAAGAAATAGGATCAGGAGTAGGCCATTTGAGCCCACGAGCCTGCTTCACCATTGAATAAGGTCATGGCTGATCTGATCATGGACTCAGCTCCACTTCCCTGCCAGCTCCCCATAACCATTTATTCTCCTATCACTCAAAAATCTGTCTATCTCCGCCTTAAATATATTCAATGACCCAGCCTCCACAGCTCTCTGAGGCAATGAAGTCCATAGATTTACAATCCTCTGAGAGAAGAAATTCCTCCTCATCTCAGTTTTAAATGGGTGGCCCCTTATTCTGATACTATGCCCCCTAGTTTTAGTTTTAACTATGAGTGGAAATATCTTCTCTGCATTTACCTTGTCGAGCCCCCTTATTATCTTATATGTTTTGATAAGATCACCTCTCATTCTTCTGAACTCCAATGAGAATAGGCCCAACCTACTCAACCTATCGTCATAAGTCAACTCCCTCATCTCTGGAATCAACCGAGTGAACCTTCTCTGAACAGCCTCCAATGCAAGTCTATCCTTCCTTAAATACGGAGACCAAAACTGTCCGCAGTACTCAAAGGTGTGACCTCACCAATACCCTGCACAGATGTAGCAGGACTTCCCTGTTCTTACACTCCATCCCCCTTGCAATAAAGGCCAGCATTCCATTTGCCTTCCTGATTACTTGCTGTACCTATATACTAACTTTTTGTATTTCATCCACAAGGACCTTAGATCCCTCTCTACTGCAGCACTTTGCAATTTTGCTCCATTTAAGTTATAATTTGCTTTTCTATTTTTTCTGCCAAAGTAGATAATCTCACATTTAGGAAGGATAGACAGAGAGGAAAAGGAGGCGGGGTGGCGTTGCTGGTTATAGAGGAAATTAATGCAACAGTAAGGAGGGACATTGGCTTTGATGAAGTGGAATCAGTATGGGTAGAGCTGCAGAATACCAAAGGGCGGAAAACGCTAGTGGGAGTTGTGTACAGACCACCAAACAGTAGTAGTGAGGTTGGGGACAGCATCAAACAAGAAATAAGGGATGTGTGCAATAAAGGTACAGCAGTTATCATGTGCGACTTTAACTGACATATAGATTGGGCTAACCAAACTGGTAGCAATGGTAGAGGAGGATTTCCTGGAGTGTATTAGGGATGGTTTTCTTGACCAATATGTCGAGGAACCAACTAGAGTGCTGGTCATCCTAGACTGGGCGATGTGTAATGAGAAGGGACTAGTTAGCAATCTTGTTGTGCGAGGCCCCTTGGGGAACAGTGACCATAATATGGTAGAATTCTTTATTAAGATAGAGAGTGACACGGTTAATTCAGAAACTAGGGTCCTGAACTTAGGGAAAGGTAAATTCGACGGCATGAGGCATGAATAGGCTAAAATAGACTGGCAAATGATACTTAAAGGGTAGACGGTAGATAGGCAATGGCAAACATTTATAGATCACATGGATGAACGTCAAGAGTTATACATCCCTGTCTGGAGTAAAAATAAAACAGGAAAGGTGGCTCAACCGTGGCTAACAAGGGAAATTAAGGATAGTTTTAGATCCAAGGAAGAGGCATATAAATTGGCCAGAAAAAGAAGTAAACCTGACGACTGGGAGAAATTTAGAATTCAGCAGAAGAGGACAAAGTGTTTAATTAGGAGGGGGAAAATAGAGTACGAGAGGAAGCTTGCCGGGAACATAAAAACTGACTGCAAAAGCTTCTATAGATATGTGAAGAGAAAAAGATTAGTGAAGACAAACGTAGGTCCCTTGCAGTCGGACTTAGGTGAATTAATAATGGGGAACAAAGAAGTGGCAGACCAACTGAACAAATACTTTGGTTCTGTCTTCAAGAAGGAAGACATAAATAACCTTCTGGATGTATTAGGGGACCGAGGGTCTAGTGAGAAGGAGGAACTGAAGGATATACTTATTAGGTGGGAAATTGTGTTGGGGAAATTGATGGGATTGAAGGCTGACAAATCCCCAGGGCCTGATTGTCTGCATCCCAGAGTACTTAAGGAGGTGGCCCTAGAAATAGTGGATGCAAATTGGTGATCATTTTCCAACAGTCTATCGACTCTGGATCAGTTCCTATGGACTGGAGGGTAGCTAATGTAACACCAATTTTTAAAAAAGGAGGGAGAGAGAAAACAGGAAATTATAGACCGGTTAGCTTGATATCAGTAGTGGGGAAAACATTGGAATCAATTATTAAGGATGAAATAGCAACGCATTTGGAAAGCAGTGACAGAATCGATCCAAGTTAGCATGGGTTTGTGAAAGGGAAATCATGCTTGACAAATCTTCTGGAATTTTTTGAGGATGTAACTAGTAGAGTGGACAAGGGAGAACCAGTGGATGTGGTGTACTTGGACTTTCAAAATGCCTTTGACAAGGTCCCAAATAAGAGATTTGTGTGCAAAATCAAAGCACATGGTATTGGGTGTAATGTACTGGCGTGGACAGAAAATTCGTTGGCAGACAGGAAGCAGAGAGTCGGAATAAACGGGTCCTTTTCGGAATGGGAGGCAGTGACTAGTGGAGTGCTGCAGGGCACAGTGCTGGGACCCCAGATCTTTACAATATACATCAACGATTTGGATGAAGGAATTGAGTGTAATATATCCAAGTTTGCAGATAACACTAAACTGGGTGATGGTGTGAGTTGTGAGGAGGATGCTAAGAGACTGCATGGTGATTTGGACAGGTTAGGTGAGTGGGCAAATGCATGGCAGATGCAGTATAATGTGGATAAATGTGAGGTTATCCACTTTGGTGGTAAAAACACGAAGGCAGAATATTATTTGAATGGTGGCAGATTAGGAAAAGGGGAGATGCAACGAGACCTGGGTGTCATGGTTCATCAGTCATTGAAAGTTGCCATGCAGGTACAGCAGGCGGTGAAGAATGCAAATGGCATGTTGGCCTTCATAGCTAGGGGATTTGAGTATTGGAGCAGGGAGGTCTCACCTGGAATATTGTGTTCAGTTTTGGTCTCCTAATCTGAGGAAGGACGTTCTTGCTATTGAAGGAGTGCAGCGAAGGTTCAGCAGACTGATTCCAGGGATGGCTGGACTGACATATGAGGAGAGATTGGATCCACTGGGCCTTTATACACTGGAGTTTAGAAGGATGAGAGGGGATCTCATAGAAACCTATAAAATTCTGATGGGACGGGACAGGTTAGATGCGGGTAGAATGTTCCCGACGTTGGGGAAGTCCAGAACCAGGTGACATAGTCTTAGGATAAGGGGTAGGCCATTTAGGACTGAGATGAGGAGAAACTTCTTCACTCAGACAGTTGTTCACCTGTGGAATTCCCTGCCGCAGAGAGTCTTTGATGCCAGTTCTTTGAATATATTCAAGAGGGAGTTAGATATGGCCCTTACGGCTAAAGGGATCAAGGGGTATGGAGAGAAAGCAGGAAAGGGGTACTGAGGTGAATGATCAGCCATGATCATATTGAATGGTGGTGCAGGCTCCTGCACCTATTTTCTATGTTTCTATGTTTATATTTTCCCACATTGTACTCCATCTGCCAAATCTTTGCCCACTTACTTAGCCTGTCTATATCTCTTTACAGACTTTTTGTGTCCTCCTCATAATTTGCTTTCCCACTCATCTTTCTAGCATCAGCAAACTTGGCTACATTACACTCGGTCCCTTCATCCAAGTCATTAATACAGATTGTAAATAGTTGAGGCCCCTGCACTGATCCCTGTGGCACTCCACTAGTTACTGTTTGCTAACCGGAAAATGACCCGTTTATCCCGACTCTCTGTTTTCTGTTAGTTACCCAAACCTCTATCCATGCTAATATATTATCCCAACGCCGTGAACTTTTGTTTTGTAACTTTTTATATGGCACCTTATTGAATGTCTACTGGAAATCCAAATACACCACATCCACTGGTTCCCCCTTATCCACCCTGCTCGTTACATCCTCCAAGACCTCCAGGAAATTTGTCAAACACGATTTCCCTTTCATAAAACCATGCTGACTCTGCTTGACTGAATTATGCATTTTCAAATGTCCTCCTACTGCTTTCTTAATAATGGACTCCAGCATTTTCCCAATGACAGATATTATGCTAATCGGTCAATAGTTTCCTGATTTCTGTCTGCCTCCCTTTTTAAATAGGGGTCTTAAATTTGCAGTTTTCCAATCTGCTGGGAAGGCCCCAGAACCCAGGGAATTTTGGTAGATTACAACCAATACATCCACTATCTCTGCAGCCACTTCTTTTAGGACTCTCAGCTGCAAGCCATCAGGTCCAGGGGACTTGTCCGCCTTTAGTCCCATTATTTTACCGAGTATTACTTCTTTAGTGATAGTGATTGTGTTTAGTTCCTCCATCCCTATAGCCTCTTGATTATCCACTATTGCGATACAAAATATTTGTTCAAATTCTCTGCCATTTCCCTGTAACCCCATTATTAATTCCCCAGTCTCATCCTCTAGGGGACCACCATTTACTTTAGCCATTCTTTTCCTTTTTATGTACCTGTAGAAACTCTTACAATCTATTTTTATATTTCATATTAGTGTACTTTCATAATCTATCTTCCCTCTCTTTATTATTTTTTAATGATAGTGACCAGATAATCATTTTTTTTGTTATGTTGATTGAGGGATAAATATTGGCCAGTACACCGGTGATAACTCCCTGCTCTTCTTTAAAATAGTACCATGGGATCTTTCACATTCACTTGAGAGAGCAGACAGGATCTCATTTAACATCTCATCTCAAAGACAACACCTTTGAGAGTGCAGCACTCCCTCAGCACTGCTAGCCTAGATTTATACACTCAAGTTCCTGGAGTGGGATTTGAGCCCACTACCTTCTGAAGCAAGAGTACTACCCACTGAGCCACAGCTGACACTGCCAAGGTAATGTTGGCAACAGAAAGTATTGGTATGTTAAAATGTTAAGGGGGAAATTATAACTGATTTTAAATCAATTTTATAAATTCTTGCCCACATATTGATTGATACTGTTATATATGTAAACTTGTATTTACTCTGTACAGCCACCAGAGGGCTCATCCCCTGGAGTCCCAAGGGATCCCATAATCCCTTGGGAGCACAGGTATTAAAGGAGGCCTCACAGGTTGGAGAGGCACTCTGGAGACCTGCAATAAAAGACTAAGGTCACACTTTACTTTTAGCTCACAGTGTTCAGTCTGACTCTTTCTCTACACATCACACATACAATACAATAGTACAGCACAGAGGGAGGCCATTCAGCCCATTGAGTCCCCCGGTTCTTTCCCCATATCCTTGCAATGTTTTCACTTTCAATTATTTATCCAATTCCCTTTTGAAAGCTACTACTGAATCTGCCTTCACCACCCTGTCAGGCTGTGCAAAGTCTAACCACTCATTGCATAAAAAGGTTTTTCCTCATGTTGTCTCTGGTTCTTTTGCCAATCGTCCTAACTCCATGCCCTCTGGTTATCGACCCTTCAGCCGTTAGAAACAATTTATCTTTATTTACTTTATCTAATTCCTTCATGATTTTGAATAACTCTATCAAATCTCCTCTTTGCCTTCTCTGTTCCAAGAAGAATAACCCCAGCTTCTCCAGTCTATCCCCTCATTCCTGAAGCCATTCTAGAAAATCTTTTCTGTACCCTCTCTAAAACTTTCACATCCTTCCTAAAGTAAGGTGCCCAGAATTGGCCAGAATACTCCTGCTGGGGCCGAACCAGTGTTTTATATATGTTTAGCATAATTTCCTGGCTCGTGTACTCTATGCCTCTAATTATAAATCCCAGGATCCCATATGTTTAACTAACTGCTCTGTTTACCTGCCCAAAGCAGTTGTTTGTGCTCTTTTCCTCGAGCTCCTCATGTTTTGTGTTCTAACTGAGGCTTGTAACCGAATCTGAGCTCCCATTGTCTGGAATGTTCTAGGTGAGCAGCCTTCCCTCTACTTAAGCTGTGCGTTCCATGACAATCCTTCTGGCTTCCCTTATTACCCTCCCCACACATGTGGGACTTTATATCCTCAACACCACTGGGCCCTTCTCTTAAACCAAATCCCCTGTGAGAGTCTTTATAGCCTTCCACCCCTGACATTGCACCCAGCCATCTATGACTATTGGTTGCCAGTGGCCAAAACCGCGAGAACCTTTCCACTACCACCACCCCAACCCCCCCGCCCCCCATTATATCTGTTATAGGTCCCACAACCCGATGTCTGTGTCCAAGATAGGTGGGAAAGCAAGTTATGAGGAGGACACAAAGAGATATAGATAGTCTGCTTGCAGAAAAAAATTTGGCAGATGGCGTATAATGTGGGAAAATGTGAGGTTATCCACTTTGGTATGAAAAATAAAAAAGCAAATTATTATTTAAATGGGGAGCAATTAGAAAATACTGCAGTACAGAGGGATCTGGGGGGCCTTGTACATGAAACAGAAAAAGTTAGCATGCAGATACAACAAGTAATTAGGAAAGCAAATAGAATGTTGGCCTTTTATTGCAAAGGGGATGGAGTATAAAAGTAGGGAAATCCTGCTACAACTGTACAGGGCATTGGAGACCACACCTGGAGTACTGTGCGCAGTTTTGGTACCCTTATTTAAGGAGGGATATACTTGCATTGGAGTCGGTTCAGAGAATGTTCACGAGGTTCATTCCTGAGATGAAGGGGTTATCTTAAGAAGAAAGGTTGAGCAGGATGGGCCTATACTCACTGGAGTTTAGAAGAATGAGAGGTGATCTTATTGAAAAGTATGAGAATCTGAGGGGGCTTGACAGGTTCGATGCAGAGAGGATGTTTCCCCTCGTGGGAGAATCTAGAGTTAAGGGGCATAGTTTCAGGATAAGGAGTCACCCATTTAAAATGGAAATGAGGAGGGATTTTGTTATGTATTGATGTTTGGGGTCACTAGACACCGGGGACACCACTGTTGGAGGTCATTGGGCTGTATGCACGTATGCACGGGCCCTGGTATATAAGAGCGAGTACCATGTCATGTGGCACTTTGGGCGTGAATAAAGTTGAACCAGGTTTGCACCTGAGTGAGTATACAGTAACAAGTCTTTCGAGTCATTATATGCATTACATTTGGTGATGAGGTAATTTAAGAACCTTCGCATGCACAATGGGCACCAGTGGAAATCTGGAGAGATTCGTGGATGGCAAGGATTAGGTGGATTTTATTGAGCGCCTGGATCAGTATTTCGTGGCCAACAAAATGGAAGAAGCTGGTGATGCAGTTAGACGCAGGGGGGTTTTCCTCACCGGTTGTGGTTCAAAAATCTATGACTTCATAAAGAATCTTCTCTTGCCTGCACGTCCAGTGGACAAAGAGTATGGGGATTTGTGCGCTCTGGTGCACGAACATCTCAAGCCAAAAGAGGGGATCATCATCTCATACTATCGCTTCTACACACATGTTCGTGCTGAGGGCCAGGCTGTGTCAGGATTCGTCGCCAACATAAGATGTCTGGCTGAGCCGTATAAGTTCGGAAACGCGTTGGAAGACACGCTGCAAGATTTCTTCGTGATAGGCATCAACCATGATGTGATCCTTCGGAAATTATTTGCTGCAGGAACGCTGGATTTGAGCAAGGCCATCGCGACTGCCCAGGCATGCATGGCGACTGATGAAATTTAAGGCAGATATCATCGAAGAGTCGGAGCTCCACGGCAATGACTGTAAACAAGATTGTGTCGTCATCTGGCAGAGCTGCTTATGTCAGGGCCTACTCGACTGCTTATGTGAAACCTGTAGCTGCTTAAAGTCCGGCAACTGGTACGAATCCAATTTCACCCTGTTGGCATTGTGGGGGCAATCATCGGCCTCATCAGTGTTGGTTTAAACAGTACATCTGTAAAGGCTGTTCGAAAGTGGGGCATCTTCAGCGATTGTGCCCACAACTGAGCAAGCGTGCTGCTGCTCAACACATTGATGATGATGACCAGTCCAGTGCTGGTCTGGATATGTAACCCAAGATACCCGAAGAGGAAGTGTCCAGCCTGTATTCATTCCTGACAAAGAGCCAACCAATAATGGTTAATTTGAAACTGAATGGTGTGCCTGTATCATTGGAGCGGGACACGGGTGCGAGTCAGTTGATAATGAGCCAAAGGACATTCGACAAGCTGTGGGACACTGAGGTTGTGATGCCTAAGCTGAGTCCAGTCAATGCCAAGTTGCATACTTACACTAAGGAACTCATACCGGTGATTGGCAGTGCAGTAGTCAAGGTGTCGTATGATGGTGTGGTTCAAGACTTACCATTATAGATTGTCCCAATGCATTATGCAATGCTGTTCGGCAGGAATTGACTCGAGAAAATCAAGTGGAACTGGAATGATATCAATGCATTGTCCTCGGTGGCTGACACTTTGTGTGCTCAAGTGTTGAAGAAGTTTCCTTCTTTGTTTGAACCGAGCATTGGCAATTTTATGGGAGCCAAGGTGCAGATTCACCTGGATTCTGATGCAAGACCTATTATAAAGCTCAGTATGTTCCATACATGATGAGGGAGAAGGTCGAAATTGAGCTTGACAGACTCTAAAGTGAAGGGGTCATATCACCAGTCAAATTTAACGAATGGGCCAGTATTATCATTCCTGTGTTAAAGAGTGATGGCACTGTCAGGATTTGATGAGACTACATGGTTGCAATTAACCGATTTTTGAAATAGGATCAGTGTCCGCTACCGAAGGCTGATGACCTGTTCGCCATGCTAGCTGGTAGAAAGTCGTTCACTAAACTGGATCTGGCATTGGTCTATATGACACAGGAGCTTGTTGACACTTCGAAAAAACTCACCTGCATCAACAGCCATAAAGGACTGTTTGTCTACAACAGGTGTCCTTTTGGAATATGTTCTGCTGCAGCCATATTTTCAGAGGAACATGGAGAGTCGACTGAAGTCCGTTCCTAGAACCATCGTGTTTCAAGATGACATTCTGGTCACAGGTCGCGATACTGCTGAACTTCTGAACAATCTTGAAGAAGTCCTACAAAGTGGGATTCAGGCTGAAAAGTTCGAAGTGTGTCTTCATGGCACCTGAAGTTGAATTCCTGGGGAGGAAGATTGCTGCTGATGGCATTAGGCTTACTGATTTGAAAACCAAGGCCATCAAAAATGCACCCAAACATCAGAAAGTGATGGTGCTGCGTTCGTCCCTTGGACTACTCAACTACTTTGGTAATTTTTTACCCAGATTGAGCACTTTATTAGAGCCACTGCACATGCTACTCTGAAAAGGCTACAACTGGGTCTGGGGTGTGCCTCAAGATACAGCCTTTGAGAAAGCTAAGAATCTGCTCTATTCAAACAAGTTGCTTGTCCATTATGATCTGTGTAAGCGTTTTGCATTGGCCTGTGATGCTTCATCATATGGGGTCAGCTGTGTACTCCAACAAGCAAATTGTCGCCCTCCCCATCTACCTTCCCCAGTCTCTTCTTCACCTCCTCCCCTCTCTCCCTCCCCAAATGACATTGTCCCTTCTTCTCTGCTTTCATCTTCTGCCTCTCCCCTATCTCATCTTAGTCCTTTTGAGGTCAATAAGACTTCCAGAGTGTGCTCCCTATCAGCTGATTCTTCTATTTTACATATTTTAAAGTGCTATTATAGTGTTTGCCAACTGTACATAATTCTTGTCTTTCTTAAGCTTTAAAATAAGTAAACTATAAAAACTAGCCAACAGCTGGGAAAGGCATCCTGGAAGTCCTGGTGACCTGATAGTGGCAGAGACAGATCATGGAATGCTGTTGGGAGAGGACAGGAAAGCAGGGAGGACATTTCACAGCCCAAAGAGAGAGGTTAAGCCAGATTTCAGTCCCCTTCAACCCTGCTACAACCTTGTTGCCTCTCAACACTGCCAGATTCCAGTCAGCCTAATGAAACTAGACTCTAAAGCTTCCCAATACTCACACATGCCCCAAACCATGCTAACTCCTCAAAAATACTTCCACGCCCCCTAAAAAAAATCCCAGATCCTTCAACAGCTCCCATTAGAACAACAACAACTTGTATTTATGTAGTGCCTTTAACACAGAGAAACATTATGAACTTATTTTTATAGTTCTTTACAGTAGTCATGTGCACCCTTCTCCCATGACTGCATGCATCCTGTGCCATGTGGGAGTTGAATGCATGTCCTGTGCAATGTGGGAACTCCAGGACACTTACCGTATCCTGGACAACCAGGTGTGCAGGAGGTATCGTCAGCTAGAGGAGCTTGAGCTCTGGGTTTTGGAGCTTGAGCAGCAGCTGGTGTCACTGCCGTACATCCGAGAGGCTGAGATCAGCATGTGGATAGCACGTTTCAGGAGGTGGTTACCACACAGCTAAGGAATGCACAGGCAGAAAGAGGACCAGGCAGGTAGGGCAGGAGTCCCCTGAGTGCATCTCACTCTCCAACCAGTGTTCGGTTCTGAGTACTGATGAGGGTGAAGGTTCCTCTGGGGAATACAGGCAGAGCCAAGTCCATGGCACCATGGTTGGCTCAGCTATAAAGGGAGGGGGGAAGAAGAGTGGGTGAGCAATAGTGGTAGGGGATTTGATAGTTCGGGGATCAGACAGGCGTTTTTGCGGCTGCATGTGTGACTCCAGGATGGTATATTGCCTCCCTGGTGCCAGGGTCAAGGATGTCACTGAGCGACTGCACATTCTGAGGGGGGAGGGTGAACAGCCAGAGGTTGTGGTCTATATTAGTACCAACGGCATAGGGAGAAACAGGGATGAGGTTCTGCAGACAGATTTTAGGGAGCGAAGAAAGAGATTAGGGAACTATAAGTTTGGGACTAGAAACCAAAAAATAAGTGGAACCATTAGTGTGTACATTGTAGCTCTTAAGAACCTGCCTTTTCATTGTAACTTTAGCATATTTTTGGATTGTGCATTGCAAGATTAATTTATGTGTGGATTGGTGGATGAGCGCACACAGTCCAAGTTACTGAACACTCCAAATCTAACGTTTGACATAGCATGCAAAATTGCCCCATCTATGGAGATGGCGTCTACAAATTCTAGGGAACTCCATCTGGTACTGTCATAATAAAGGATGAAATTGAGTACTGTGGACAATGAGCAAGTGTGACCTTAGCTCCTTTAATAAGACTCCAAAGCGCAGGTACCTCGTGGGTGGCCTGCTTATATATTGTGGTCTCAAGGGATGCTGGGATCCCTTGGGACTCCAACAGGTGGGCCCTCTGGTGGTCAGGTGTCATGCAGGTTACACAAGGTTAAATACATTACATCACTCCCCCGTGAAGTCAACAGTACACTTATTTACAAGGTGAGATGATCTGGGGCTTTGCGCTCCCTTGTCGATCATCTCGGTACAAATGCGGGTGCAGGTGGGTTGGTCAGTTCTTCACTGGGCTGTTGGGCAGCCGGCCTTGCCGGGCTGCTGGTGATGATGAGTTCGGCATCATGGTCAACCATGATGTCAGTTGCCACTTGTGTGTGCGTTGGAGGGTCAAAGTTGGTGGTGTCCTCTTCGGGTTGATCGTAGCTGTTGGTGAACGGCAATTTGATTTGGTCCAAATGTTTTCAGTGTGTTTGTCCGTTGGCCAAATTGACCTGGAACATCCTACTCCCCTCTTTGGCTGTGACCGTGCCAGTGAGCCATTTGGGACCATTTCCATAATTGAGCACAAACACGGGATCATTGATCTCAATATCGTGTTACAAATTTGCGCGGTCATGGTACACACTTTGTTGATGCTGCTTGCTCTCCACGTGATCATGGAGATCAGGGTGGACAAGAGAGAGCTTTGTTTTGAGCGCCCTTTTAATGAGCAGCTCAGCTGGGGGAACCCTGGTGAGTGAGTGGGGTCTGGTACATTAGCTGAGCAGCACTCGGGACAACCGGATCTGTACCGCGTTCAAGCTTTGCTTGATGATCTGAACTGCCCATTCTGCCTGGCCGTTGGATGCGGGCTTGAACGCAGCAGATGTGATGTGTTTGATCCCGTTGCAGGTCATGAATTCCTTGAATTCAGCACTGATGAAACACGGCCCATTGTCGCTGACTAGGACATCAGGCAAGCCGTGCGTGGCAAACATGGCTCGTAGGCTTTCAATGGTGGCCGTGGACTTGCTTACTGACATTATTGCACATTCAATCCATTTTGAGTAAGCGTCCACGACAACCAAAAACTTTTTGCCTAGAAATGGTCCTGCATACTCTACATGGATCCTCGACCACGGTTTGGAGGGCCACAACCACAAACATAGCGGTGCCTCTCTGGGTGCATTGCTCAGCTGAGAGCAATGCATGACTCTAAATCTGAGTCGATGCCGGGCCACCACATGGGATCTGGCCCTAACTTTCATCATTACGATGCCTGGGGGGGTGCTGTACAGTTCACATATGAACGTATCTCTTCCTTTATTGGGAAAGACCACGCTATTGCCCCACAATAGACAGACCGCCTGCAAGGACAACTCATCCTTGCATCTGTGGAATGGCTTAATTGCCTCCTGCATCTCCACTGGGACACCGGACCAGCTCCCATGGAGGACACAGTTTTTTACCAAAGACAGCAAAGGATTCTGGCTGGTCCAGGTCCTGATCTGGCAGGCCATAATGGGGGACTTTTCGTTCTCGAATGCCTCCATGACCATGAGCAAGTCCGCTGGCTGTGCCATTTCCACCCCGGTGGTGGGCAATGGCAGCCAACTGAGAGCATCTGCACAGTTCTCTGTGCCCGGTCTGTGGCGGATTATATAGTTGTATGCCGACAGCGTGAGCGCCCATCTTTGTATGTGGGCAGAGACATTGGTATTAATCCCTTTGCTCTCAGAGAACAGCGATATGACCGGCTTGTGGTCAGTTTCAAGCTCAAACTTGAAGCCAAGTATGTAATGGTGCATTTTTTTCACCCCATAGATGCACACCAGAGCCTCTTTTTCAATCATGCTGTAGGCCCTTTCGGCCTTGGACGAACTCCTGGATGCATAAGCGACCGGTTGCAAAATTCCCGATTCATTAGCCTGTTGTAACATACACCCGACCCCATATGACGACGCATCACAAGCTAGCACTAATCATTTACAAGGGTTATACAGGACAAGAAGTTGTTTGAACACAACAGATTTCTGGCTTTCTTAAAGGCAGCCTCTTGTGAATTCCCCCATACCCAGTCATCTCCCTTGCACAGTAGCGCATGTAGGGGTTCTAGCAGGGTGCTTAACCCAGGTAGGAAATTACCAAAATAGTTAGGGAGTCCCAGGAACGACCGCAGTTCCATCACATTCTGTGGTCGCGGCGCGTTCTTGATGGCCTCCGTCTTGGCATCAGTTGTTCTGATGCCTTCCGCTGCGATTCTTCTTCCCAAGAATTCGACGTTCTGTGCCAGAAAAACACACTTCGAGCATTTCAACCTGATTCCCACCCGATCCAACCAACTAAGAACCTCTTCCAGATTCTTCAAGTGCTCCATGGTGTCCCGACCTGTAACCAATATGTCGTCCTGAAAAATCACTGTGCAAGGAACCGACTTTAGCAGGCTCTCCATGTTCCGCAGGAAGATCGCCGCGGCCGACCGAATCCCGAACGGGCACCGGTTGTAGATAAACAGATCTTCGTGCGTGTTGATGCAGGTGAGGCCTTTTGAAGACTCCTCCAGCTCTTATGTCATGTAGACCGAGGTCATTTCCAACTTGGTGAACGTCTTTCCTCCATCCAGGGTCGCAAAGAGGTCGTCTGCCTTGGGTAGCGGGTACTGGTCCTGCAGCGGAAAAGAGTTAATCGTTACTTTTATAGTCCCCGCAAATTCTAACCGTGCCATCCTCCTTAATTACCGGGACAATCAGACTGGCCCAGTCACTGAATTCCACTGATGCGATGATGCCTTCACGTTGCAGCCTGTCCAGCTCAATTACCATATGCATCATGTACGGTACCACCCCTGCCTTGTGGTGGATGGGTCACGTACCAGGAACCAAATGGATCTTCACTTTCGCCCCCGAGAAGCTTCCAATGCCTGGCTCGAACAACGGTGGGAACTTGCTTGGAACCTGAGTACATGAGGTATCATCGACGAACTAAAGCTTTCAGATGTCATCCCAGTTGCAGCAGATTTTTCCCAGCCAGCTTCTGCCAAACAACGTGGGGCCATCCCCTGGCACAATCCAGAGCGTGATTTCGTGTTCTGCTCCGTCATAGGAGATTTTGACTTCAGTACTGCCAATTACAGGGATTGGTTCCTTGGTGTAAGTCCTTAGTTTAGTGTGAATGGGACTGAGCTTGGGCCTGTGTGTCTTTTTGTCCCACAGCATGTTGAAGGCCTATTTACTCATTATGGATTGACTTGCCCCCTGTCCAGTTCCATCGATACTGGAATACCGTTCATTTCAACTTTCAACATTATTGGTGGATATTTCATAGTGAATGTGTGTACCCCGTACACGTCTGCCTCCTCCGTACGAGTCTACAATTCTGCCTGATACACAGTGGATCGATCTTCCACTGCAACGTGGTGGTTTGCAGGGTTTGCAGCTCGCCTGCACATTCGTTGGAGGCGTCCCATTGTTCTGCAACCATTGCTCGCATAGAGCTTAAAGCGGCTTTGATGGAGCTGATGATCACCTCCCGAGCGCCAACAAGGTGTTAATTGCCTCGCATTAAAGATTGATGGTGAACTCTGGGTCAATTGTGGTCGGGCACAGCAGCCAGCGTGTACCTTCTGCCATGTACATTTCTGCTTGAGACCGACGTTACTTTATGTACAGTACTGGCCGAAACTTCTTTACTCTGCAAAATCTGTTCGGTTTTGTCACTGGTGGACATAAATGCCTGGGCTATCGTTATGGCTTTACTTAGAGTCGGAGTTTTTACAGTCAACAGTTTGCGAAGGATTGTTTCATGTTCAATGCCCAGTACAAAAAAGTCTCTGAGCATTTGTTCTAGGAAACCCTCAAACTCACAATGTCCTACGAGGCGACTTAGTTCCGCGACATAGCCCTCCGATCGGTGACACGTGTAGAACCGATACCTCGCCATCAAACCGCTTTCCTTAGGATTTGGGTGCTCCCGGACCAGCATACACAATTCTTCATAGGATTTCTCTGTCAGTTTTGCCGAGGCAGGAGGTTCTTCATGAGGCCATAGGTTTTTGTCCCACAGACAGTTAGGAGGATCGCCCTTCATTTGGTCGGGTTCTCGTCCCCTTCCTGCTCGTTGGCCATGAAGTATTGGTCGAGTCTCAACACGAAGGCCTCCCAATCGTCCCCTTCTGAGAACTTCTCCAGGATACCAACTTTTGTTTGCATTTTTGCGCGATTGTTCATTACTTCGTCGCCAATTAGTACACTCATAATAAAGGATGAAACTGAGTATGTGTACAATGAGCAAGTGTGACCTTAGCTCCTTTAATAAGACTCCAGAGTGCAGGTACCTCGTGGGTGACCTGCTTATACACCGTGCTCCCATGGGATCCCAGCATCCCTTGGGATTCCAACAGGTGGGCCCTCTGGTGGTCAGGTGTCATACAGATTACACAGGTTTAAATACATTACACTGTCCAACTCAAGTGACTGGCGCAGCTGAGGTCTACAGTCACAAAGCCACTGCCAAACCCAAAGCTGTGAGATCGAGTCAAAAGCATGTCAGTGAGAGGAATTCAGTGAATTGTTGTCGCTGCAATGGAAATCACTCACCACAGTCCTGCCAATATAGAAATGTGAAGTGTTTGCACCGCCAGAAGCAAGGCCATATTTCAACTGCTTGCAGAGCTAAATCTAAAGCAGGAAGTGAGAACCATTCGAATTGCAATGCAAAGCAACAACAACAAAAGGGAGTTCACAATACTGAAGTGAGCACACCTGATGTTGAAGAACTAGGCATAGAAATATAGAAAATAGGTGCAGGAGTAGGCCATTTGGCCCTTCAAGCCTGCACCACCATTCAATAAGATCATGGCTGATCATTCCATCAGTACCCCTTTCCTGCTTTTTCTCCATAACCTTTGATCCCCTTAGCCGTAAAGGCCATATCTAACTCCCTCCTGAATATATCCAATGAACTGGCATCAACAACTCTCAGCAGCAGGGAATTACACAGGTTAACAACTCTCTGAGTGAAGAAGTTTCTCCTCATATCAGTCCTAAATGGCCTACCCCTTATCCTAAGACTGTGCCTCCTGGTTCTGGACTTCCCCAACATCGGGAACAATCTAGCCGCATCTAACCTGTCCTGTCTCGTCAGAATCTTGTATGTTTCTATGAGATCCCCTCTCATCCTTCTAAACACCAGTGTGTAAAGGCCCAGTTGATCCAGTCTCTCCTCTTATGTCAGTCCAGCCATTCCGGGAATCTGTCTGGTGAACCTTCGCTGCACTCCCTCAATAGCAAGAACATCCTTCCTCAGATTAGGAGACCAAAACTGAACACAATATTCCAGGTGAGGCCTCAACAAAGCCCTGTACAACTGAGGGAGATCTCTCTGCTCCTATACTCAAATCCCTTAGTTATGAAAGCCAACATACTATTTGCCTTCTTCACCGCCTGCAGTACCTGTATGCCAACTTTCAATGACTGATGAACCATGACACCCAGGTCTCGTTGCACCTCCCCTTTTCCTAATCTGCCACCATTCAGATAATATTCTGTCTTCGCATTTTTGTCCCCAAAATGGATAACCTCACATTTATCCACATTATACTGCATCTGCCATGCATTTGCCCACTCACCTAACTTGTCTAAGTCACCCTGCAGCCTCTTAGCATCCCCCTCACAGCTCACACCGCCACCCAGTTTAGTGTCATCTGCAAACTTGGAGACATTACACTCAATTCCTTCATCCAAATCATTGATGTATATCCCAGCACTGAGCCCTGCGGCACTCCACTAGTCACTGCCTGCCATTCTGAAAAGGACCCGTTTATCCCGACTTGCTGCTTCCTGTCTGCCAACCAGTTCTTTATCCACGTCAGTATATTACCCCCAATACTATGTGCTTTGATTTTTCACACCAATCTCTTGTGTGGGACACTATCTAGTCTTAGTAGTAGTATACTATTAGGCAGTCCCTCCTATCGAGGATGACATGCTTCCACACCAAAAAGGGATGAGTTCACAGGTGTTTCAATGGGGGACCTGACATTCTCGGTCCCAAACTGCATATTGAAGGGTGTGCTTAGATTCTTTGAACGTGGAATGGCCGTGGCACACCAGCCACCACATGGGCTTGACAGAGCTAGTGGCAAGGGTTAACCAAGACGACTGGAGACCAAGCTCTGCTGCACGGACCTAGTGCGCACACATGCCCCTACTATCTATAAATCGCAGTGTGGGCTGGCCCAGGTTGTGCCTGGGCCCTCGCCTCTTCTGGGCCCTGAAGATAGACACTACCTATGCCACTAGCGACAATGTTAGCAGTTGTGAAAGACTTCAGTACAAAACTTTTGATCAAGGAGCAAAATATTGATACATGTATTGACACAGCGGCGGACTGCTCTATCATGAGCAAGGACACATGAGAGTAAGTTTAATCAAGTACCACTTACAAAGAGTACTGTAGAGTTAAAAACCTACTCCGGAGAAATCCTAGAACCACGTGGACAAATGGAATGCACAGTTGAACACAATGGCCAGTCAGTAAAGCTGCCTATTATTAGAGCGAGCTACAACAACAGGTCAACTCTCGTGGGCAACAATTGGTTGAGAAAATTAAAACTAAACTGGAAAAGCATCTTCAGTGCAGAAACTTCAAAGAAGCAACTCGACACAATGCTGAACAAGTACGAAAGCATGTTCAGACAGCATGAGGGCATCACTGGTTATGATGCCCATATCCACATCAAGTCCAACATGAAGCCTGTCTATTGTAAGGCAAGGCCGGTCCCTTATATGTTGAAAAGTCAGGTAGAGGAAGAGCTAGTGAAGCTCAGAGAGAACGGAGTGCTAGTAAAAACTGACAAAAGTGAATGGGCTACCCCAAAGCAGACAAAAATGTACGCTTGTGTGGTAACTACAAAATTATTATCAAGCAAGCAGTTAACGATGAGCAGTACCGTTACCTACATCGCAGGATTTGTATACAGCATTCTCTGGGTCAGAGGTTTTCTCCACGCTTAACCTGTCACACGCTTACACTCAGCAGAATGTTGGCAAAGAGAATCAACAGTATCTCACCATCAACACACACATACACAAGGGACTGTACTCATACACCCAGCTACCGTATGGTGTAAAGTTCTCCCCCAAAAGCTTCCAGGTTACGATGGATAAGATTTTGAAAGGAGTTCCAAATTGCTTATGCAATCAAGACAATGTGTTGATCACAACAAGCAGTGAGAAAGAAAATCTAGAAGTGTTAGATATAGTGCTTCAAACATTGAATGCTCACAATGTCAAATTGAAAAGGAGCAAATGTGCTTTTGTGAAGCCCAAGGTTGTGTACCTTGGACTGAAAGTTGATGCAAATGACTTGCAACCAGTGAAGGAAAAGGTTGCTGCTGTCATCAATGCTCCAAAGCCACAGAATGTGTTTAAGTTAAGATCTTTCCCTTGGATGGTCCAGTACTATACATGTTTCTTACCTGAGTTAGTGACCATGTTAGCTCATTGCACAAGCTCCTCAAGAAGGATATCCAGTGGAAGTGGACAAAAGCACAGCCGGAAGCTTACGATGCTTGTAAGAGAAGTCTCCCTAGCAACGCTCTAATTTTGCACTACGACACAGAACATAAGCTTAAGTTAGCGCGTGATGATTCCAGCTACAGTGTGGGAGCTGTCATGAGCCACGTAATGGATGATGGCCAAGAGAAACATATTGCATTTGCACCGTGAACCATCACAAAGATCGAAAGAAACTACATGAAAATTGAAAAAGAAGCCATAATATTTGGAATCAAAACATTCCAACAGTTCATAATCGGCAGAAAGTTTACCCTGATCACAAACCGCTCCTGCAATATTGGGGCCAATCTGCCATCCTGCAATAGCCACATCAAGAATGCAGTGTTGTTATCACAATATGACTACACGATTGAATATTGCATTTCAAAGCAGAACGGAATCTGAGATATGTTGTCCAGGTTGCCATATGAGGACTCGTGCACTGGTAGTGAAGGTGCAATTTTCACGCTAGGTGTGGTTGAATGCAAGTGAGATTGTTGATGAGACTCAAAAGGATTCAGTATTGAAAAGAATGTATGAAAACACCTTGAATGGATGGACTGATCAGTGTGTAGACACAGAGTTGAAACCATTCCGTAACCATTGTACTGAATTGTCTTGTGAGCAAGGTTGTATCAAGTGGGGAAACAGAGTGGTCGCTCCTACTTCTTTAAGAGATAGAATTATGGCCAAACTTCATACTGAACATCTAGGGATCGTCAGCATGAAATCAAGTGCAATAAGCTTTGTTTACTGGCCTGGATTAAACAGCGATCAACACCAAAACCTTCTGTAAGGAGACCAGGAAGGCTCCGCAAACCTGTTATTAAACTGGATTTGTCATTCATTTAAAAGAAGCGAAGCCAAGAGATTTTGTTATGTGGTATTTGAAATGCTGGGAAAGATGGAACCATAGTTGTGTTATATTTGAGAGGGAAATACATACATTTTTTAAGGGGGAAAGCAGTGTTATATATTATTACATGGTTTGGTATGAGCATGCTCATTTCACTGATAAAGCAAGCACATGGACTAGTAACTCATCGTGTCTCTGTCCTTCATTTGTTCTACCCACATATATTACAAGGACAGGTCAAAGAGATAGGTTTTCTGGAGCACCTTAAAGGAGAATAGAAGGATTTGAAGACAAGGATGAGAATATTAAAATCGAAGCCTTGCCAGACCAAGAGCCAATGTAGGTCAGACAGCACAAGGGTGATGGGTGAACAGGACTTGGTGCGAGTTAGGATATAGGCAGTCGGGTTTTGGATGAGTTCAAGCTAATGGAGGGCGGAAGATGCAAGGCTAGCTAGGAGAGCATTGGGATAGTCAAGTTTAGAAGTAACAAAGGCATAGATGAGGATTTCATCAGAAACTGATTTGAGGCAGGGGCAGAGACAGGCGATGTTACGGAGATGGAAGTATGCAGTCTTGGTGATGGAGTGGATATGTGGTCGGAAACTTGTTTCAGGGTCAAATAGGACGCCAAGGTCACAAATGGTTTGGTTCAGCCTCAGACAGTGATCAGGGAGAGCGATGGAGTTGGTGATTAGGGACTAAAGTTTGTGGCAGGAACTGAAGGTCGACTCACTATTTAATTTGAGTAAATTTTTGCTCATGCAGGACTGGATGCCGGACAAGCAGTGTGACAAATCAGAGACTGTGGAGAGGTTGAAAGAGGTTATGGAGAGGCAGAGCTGGGTGTCGTCAGCTTACATGTGCAATCTGACTTGTGTTTTCAGACGATGACGCCTCAGGGCAGCGTGTAGATGGCAAATATGAGAAATAAATGAGAAGTGGTGCTTGAACCTATGACCTCTGACCACTTGGTGAGAGTGCTACCACTGACTCAAGTCTGACAGTTGAGTCCAACATGTATATCATAATAAGATTCTATTACCAAATTTTCAAATCTCTATATCTTCAATATTTGGTGAGTAGAAGCTACTAAATAAATGGTTCTAAAATCATGTGCAGCACACACCCAGATCCCTAAAGTGCTCTCACAGCAGGCAAGATTGCCCATTTGGAGCACAGTTGAAAATTACATCTTTTCCTACATTGGGGCCATAGAAAGATTGGGCTAGAAATTCAGTAGCAGCCCATTTTGGGCATTAACTTTTGAAATCTTAATTTAGCGCTAATGATTCTGAGCTTCCACTAAATTGGCTGATAGCGCTCCAGGAAAGAACTGGAGTGCTAAATCAAGCGCTAATCACGTCAGTCGGGTGCTACAGGGGTTCTACCAGCAGAACAATAATGAATTTCAGGTGCAATGTAATTGGGAATGATCACTCAAATTGGCTCCTTCCAGCTCTTAAAAGGGAGATTACATTATTGTGCAGATCCACATTATTAGCATTGCTGGCTTTGAAGGAGACCTGCCAGCAACTGAATCCAGTAATTGTCATGGCTAATCCCAGTCCCATAGATGTGGCATTGGAGGCATTGGTCGCGGGAGTGGAGCGACAGAGGGCAGTGCTGTTCCCGGCCACTGGATGGAAGTCATTGCCCCAGGTCTTCAGGGCAATGTGGAAGGAAGTAGCTTAGGAGGTCTCAGCCAGCAGTGTGGTTCACAGGACACTCATACAGTGCCGCAAAAAATTCAATGACCGCCCTGGCTGGTCAAGGTGAGTACATGCTTCAACAGATCCTACTTACCAGCATCTGAACCTCAGTCTGTACACACTGAACAAAGCACCACATCCCATCACTCACCCATCAAGCATCTGCACCAACTTAAACTCACATCCACATCTCATGCCTTGCCTACAATTGCAGCTATTGAACTATGGCACGCATATCTCTCAAACATGTTGCTGCACTCTGATCACACACATTTGTTTCTCTTGCAGGCCAAGATGGCCCACAATAGGAGGGAGCAGCAGGCAGGGTTGATGAGCCGCTCCAGCAGCTCTTAGACCTTGAGGAGTGAGTGCTACGACTCATTGGGCAGCAGGTGGTGGACACCATGGCCATCAGAGACATTGACGCCCTTGGGGGGAACAACAGTATCTTCATCCCCTCTCCTTCTTTCATCCCACTTCCCCCTCACACCAGGAAGCTTTCTCACTTTCCAGCTCCTGATACTGTCTGCATTCCTTGCTCCATTCCTGCCCCCTGCACAAGGGTGATGAATTAATATTGTTGTGGTATATATGTGCTTACTGAATTAGGATAAATGTATTATTGGAATGTTGCAGATTTGGTGCTGTGTCTCATTTCAGCTTTGGGATGTGGTATGGAATGAAAAATTGATGGAATGATGGAGAACTGCTGAGCAACCGAGAAGTGACCTCAAATTCATTGGAACCAAATTCTGATGAGGTTGTCACGAACCGACCTTCCACAAGACCGATTGAGTGACTGCATCCTCCCTCGCTGCTGTTTGTGCTCCTATTCCTCCTCCTCAACCTGGTCTTCCTCCTCCTGAGGTGGTGCAGCTATGCCTCGTGGCAATGGCTGCGCCCTCATGATGGCCAAGTTGTGCAGCATGCAACAGACGATGACAAAAAGGGACACCCACTCAGCCGAGTGCTGGAGGGCTGCTCCCGAGCAGTCAATGCAGTGGAACCATTGCTTGAGCACTACGATGGTCTGCTCAATGACGTTCCTGGTGCCAGAATGGCTCTCATTATATGAACGCTGTTCAGAAGTATTGGGGTTGCGGAGGGAAGTCATGAGCCAGGTGGAGAGCGGATAGTCCTGGTCTCCCAGCAGTCAGCCACAAGCTTGACATGGTGACTGGAAGAGCTGGCACACCGGTCTGGCACAGGATGAAGGCATCGTGGCTGCTGCCAGGATAGCAGGCATTGACGGTGAGGATTCGCTGTGCGTGGTCGCACACCAACCGCACATTCGGTGAGTGGTAGACTTTGCGATTATGGAATACCTAGGGATTATTATGCGGTGCTCGAAAAGTGATGTGGGTGCAGTCAATGGCACCCTGCACCATGCGGAAGCGCGCTATCCTTCCAAAGCCACATGCACACTTGTGCTGCTTCTCTCTGATCATGGGGAAGGAACTATAGTCCCTTCTCATTCTATAGAGTGCATCTATGACCTCACAGATGAGCAATGCACAGCGAACAGTGAAATGTTAAATATATCTCCTGTTACATACTGGAAGGATCAGCTGGCATAGAAATTAAGGGCGATGGTGACCTTGAGTAGCACTGAAAGTGCCATCCTCACACTGGTCAGAGGCTCAAGATCTGGTTGCAGGAGATAGCAGAGCTCTGTGTCCACATCCTTGGTGAAGCGGAGCCTTCTAAGACATTGTTCCTCAGTGAAATTGATGCAGGCAAAGTGCTTCTAGAGTACCCTGGGAGGGTAAGGCCTCCTGTTGAGAACCCTGTTGAGTCTCCTCCCTCTGACCACATTTTGCAATAATTCTCTCTGCCTCCGCTGCCTCCAACGTTGGTGCTGGAGAGTGTGGTCCAGTGCCAGTACAGCCCTCATTGAAGTATGGAAATGCTGCACTTTGAAATCTCACCTAAATGAAACTGAATAATATTTCAGAGGCACATGGCTCCTTAATGTGAAAAACACTTAAATCGCTTAAAACACCTGCTTGCCTGTGTCAAACTGACAAGGCAGCATTCTTTGACGTGCTAACTCGCACCAAGTCCCACTCACCCATCACCCCTGTGCTCGCTGACCCATGCCCTATCTCGCACCAAGCCTCTCACCCACCAGCCCTGTGCTCGCTGACCCATGCCCTATCTCACACCAAGTCCTACTCACCCATCACCCCTGTGCTCACTGACCTATGCCCTATCTCACACCAAGCCTCTCACCCTTCAGCCCTGTGCTCGCTGACCCATGCCCTATCTCACACCAAGCCTCTCACCCATCAGCCCTGTGATCGCTAATGTACATTGGCTTCTCATCCTTATTTTCAAATCCCTCCATGGCCTCGCCCCCACTGTCTCTGTGATCTCCTCCAGTTCCCACAAACCCCCCAGATGTCTGCCTTCCTGAGCATCCCAGATTATAATCGCGTAACCATTGATGGCTATGCCTTTTTTGGCCTCGGCCCCAAGTTCTGGAACTCCCTCCCTAAACGTTTCCACCTCTCTACCCCTCTTTCATCCTTCAAGACGCTCCTTAAAACATACCTCTTTCACCTGCGCTAATTTCTACTTATGCGGCTCCATGTCAAATTTGTATCGCATAATACTCCTGTGGAGTGCCTTGGGACATTTCACTACATAAAGGGCACTATATAAATACAAACTGTTGTTGTTTTCTAAAAATAAACCGGATGTTGGTGCTTTTAAATACTGCTCCTCCAGCGGCCATCCAACTGCATACTGTCTCCTCTACTTGCCGTTGCTAATGGCAGGCGCTCAGGCGAGAGCGAATTTCTGATCCAGAGTGTTAATGGGGCGCTGCGCACCGGATGGCGTCATGATCTCCGGGACGCTAGGGACGGAGGCGATAAGTCTTAGCTCCAGCGCAAAAGCGACAGGGAATTTCGCGGCCGTCCTCAATTCGCCGTGCCCGCTCGCAAACCCATTTGCGTATTGTTATCGCACCCTGGAGGCGCTAATGGGAGGTGCAAAAGAGGCCAATTTCTCCCCCAGTGTCTGTTAGCAAAGAGATTTAGATGTGGCTGTCACTAGGTGAAATAACAGAAAAGACAAGCTGTCCTCATAACTTCAAAGGCAAATGCACCACCCTGTATGGTATTGAGCCTTCCTCTCAGGAACGGTGCCAGGTGCAATGCCTAGTCCGGGCTATGTTAGCCATTCTCAGGCAAGACCATAGATGGGAGCCTACTATTGGCCTCAATGCCTCTGTAAAGAGAAGGAACAATCACATAGGATACTCGGTATCCAGAGACCTTGGCTGGAAGTCTGCATAATTGAATTTCAGATGACGACGGAGCTGGGCCTGGCTGTGATGTTCCCCATGGTTAAATAGCCTGCTACCACTCACCGTTCAGGGTCAACCCACAACAATTGTTGGTGCTTTTTCAGGAGAGGGGGAAAAATTGGGAAGAAACAAAAATACTGAAATAATAAAAAATATTATCCAACCAGCATTAACATTATCCTATAATTCTTTAAGTACTTGCTGGTGACTATCGATGTACAATGCAGCATCGTGAGTGATAATGTTGCCACAATTGATGATCAGTTAAAACGCCATCTTCAGCAGAAATTACTATTGTGACATCTGATTTATTTTTAGTGTTTTCAGTACTTTATAACCAAGCACAATTGAATGGTATACATAATAATTGGATAAAACAGCATCCCAGGAGCTAAATTCTATGACTATTGCATTGCAAAAATGGGTTTGCTCAATATTTCACAGTGCAAGTACATTTTGCATGGCACATATTCTTGTTATGTTCTGCCTTTCCCATTTGCTTCAGTGGGTTTAACTTGACAACACTACACAAGAGCACAGAACAATGCCATTTTATCGCTACTAGTTGATTTGCCCTGGCATTGTTCATGGATCTGATGGACTGGGCTCATCGCTAATATTGGCAGTGCATGATGCTCTCGCAAGCACAGGGGTGATGTGTGAACGGGTTTTGGTGCGAGTTAAGATGCGGGCAGCAAAGTTTTGGTTTATGGAGGGACCACTGGAGGCTGCTCGGGTCAAGAAGAGCATGAATGTTCCTCACAGCTCCATAAACACTGCCCTGCCTGCTGATCGTTCCTCATGTAGCCTCCCCTCCTCCACTATCGCCTGCACTCTTCTTTAAGGTCTCCCTGCCAGCCTGATTCTGCGGAGATCCCGCTTGACTTCCCAGACCCTCTGATCAGCTGCTTCTCTCGCGCTGGCAGCTCACTGATTTTATACAAGCTGGGCTTGGTCGCCAAAATCATTTGGGCCTCCCAGGAGTGACATTGGGCTGATGCTGCAATTGCTCACCCACTGACCCCACAATGATCGCTTAACTTGAAAATCGCCCCCGACATCCAAAGTCACCAAATATTGCACCAGAATTATATTTCAATTTCGCACACCAGCTATCAAATATCCTTAAGAAGTATCTTAATAAGACTAATATCTTAACACCCTCTTGTAACTCAGACCGGGTATCAGGGAGTCGGGGGTGAGTGGCAGGCTAACCATCCGGATCCTCGGAGCATGAGGTCTTGGAATTATGTCACTGCTGGCAGGTTGAAGCCAAAATTAGTTCAATGTTAGGCCACAACTGGGGACCCATGGAAACAGACCCCATCAAGATAAGCAAGGAGTTGGGTGAAAAGAAAGACTTGCATTTATATAAGCACCTTTTATGACCACCGGACGTATCAAAGTGTTTGACAGCCAATGAAGTACTTTTGGAGCGTAGTCACTGTTGTAATATAGGAAATGTGGCAGCCAATTTGCGCAGAGCAAGCTCCCACAAACTTCAATGTGATAATGACCAGATAACCTGTTTTTGTTTTGTTGATTGAGGGATAAATATTTGCCAGGACACCGGGGATAGCTCCCCTGCTCTTCTTCAAAATAGTGCCACTTGAGAGAGCAGACGGGGCCTCAATTTAACATCTCATCCAAAAGACAGCACCTCCGACAGTGTAGTACTCCCTCCGTACCACACTGGAGTGGTAGACTAGATTTATATGCTCAAATACCTGGAGTGGGCCTTGAACCCACTATCTTCTGACTCAGAGGAGAGTGTGCTACCCACTGAGCAACAACATGGGGATCAGAAAGTACACAATCAAAGAGGGGATCCCTGGGCAGGAGAGACCCACGGTATCCTTGTTGGACCAGGAGGTGTACTCCTGCTCTTCTTGGTCCAGGAGGGCCCTTTAAAAAAAAAAAAAAATCGCTCTTACCTGGGTGTCCTGTGGCCAGGCTGCTGGTTGCCGGGTTGGAGGCTATATGGGCCTTATTTGGGCCCACAGCTAAAATGGTGTTCACGTCCTGATGATGTCATCGGGACAAGACTATGCCATTGAAATGAGGCCACGCTCCTCTTGGTTGAGAGGCCTTGCTGTACCTGAAATCAGGCGTTAAAATGGTAGGGGGAACGGGAATGCACCGGGAACCTGATGATAGCAGCATCCCCCCCTAACCCCGCCCCCCCCACTCTGCACCCCCCCCCCACCCCCCCACCCCACCCCCCCGAACCCCTGCATCATTGCCCCCAGGTGCCGAGGGTTAAAATTCCTACTTTAATGATCATTAAAGTCAAGGTATGAATGTTTTATTGTTCTAGACTCATGCCCATTAGAAACAAGTCAGAGATTATACAGATTAATTGCACAAGGGAGCCTTGTAGGAAGCAGTTTAAAATCATCAAAATAGATTGTAATTCAAGACCAGGAACTAGAGAACATAATTCTAATCCACCGCACTGCCAAATCTTTTAAGTATCTTTTGTGCAGAGTGTTTTTGTCTTGTTGCAATCTTGTAAAGAAGGTCACTGTTGATCCAAATGCATTAATTATTTGGAATAACAGAAGGAAAATTAGGTCTCATACCGAAGCTTGCATTTCTTGTGAATTTCTCCAAATACATATCTCTATGCATGTATCTTTCTGTTTTGCTTGACTAACTAATCACTTGTCAAACATAATCAATTTCAATAACATCAAAGGTGCTCTTTCATCTGTTGCATATATGTCCGATCCATCAATTAAGCTGCCATCTTCTAATTTGCTGTATCCACCCCAATAGTGATATTTCAGCAATGCAAACTAGAATAACAGCACTTAACTCTTAAATTCAGACAAGCCTGAGAGCTTTGACTTGGAGAACTAGAGCAAAGATACTTGAAACCTGAATCATAAGATTAAAGAACACAGAAGTTTAGAGTTAAATGTGCATCAAAGGTTTATGATCCTGGAGATAAATTGAGAGAAGGTTCCTTACCAACAAGTTAGTCAGTAATTATGATTAGTTTTAGAAAGGATCGGTATCACCCGTTTGTGGGAGGTAACCGAGGCGAGGCGGGACTTCCTGCGCCTGGCGCACAAGTTGCACTCTGACCGGGAAATTGGGAAGTTGCCACCCACGAGATGAAGTGGAGCAGGATATCGGGTGCTCCACTTCCTCTTGGGGGCCGGGACGGTAAGCCTACGTGGCCTCTCTGTTAAAGGGGAGGGCACGCTGCGAGCACTGCAGTGGGGCAAGGTGCTGTGGCTGCAGCCTGGCACAGAAGAGTGCCTGGATGCACCATCATGGCACAGATCCCGCTAAATGGGCAACGAGAGGCCTCACCGGTCAGTCGGCCGAGCAAAAAGAATGTCGCGCGCACCACCCCTTTATTTATCACCCCACGAGCAGAGTGCAGCCCTGTTCGTGATCCACGAGGATGACGTGGCTTCGCCCATGGCGGCCTCACGGGGCGCTGCCCAATTTCTGCCGTGGGACAAAAACGCAGTGGCCCAGGGTGACAACAGCGGGAGACGGTTTGCACCTCTGCTAAGTCCAGCACAATTATGTATGAACAGGAAGTCCCCCCACTCCCCTGGGCAAGAAATCATTTGCGCCCCATTGCATATGTGGCGATCAACATAAAACCAGTATCATTAATATCTACTTTATTGTGAACAAAAAGAATAGAAACTGTGGGACAATGAAGATGGTATGCAAAGCTAACGCAGATCTGAGATGGCTGCAAATAGATAGTGACAAGAAGCTCCAACATCTGATAGAATCTCACAGAATTTTACACCATTCAGCCCATTGCTTCCATGCTAGCTCAATGAAAGAATTGTCTGCTTAGTCCCATTTCACTGTTCTTTCCTCAAACCTTCAAATATTAATCCAACTCTCCTTTAAATGCCTTTATGGATTCTGGTAGGACATTCCTCGTCCATCAACCCTCCATGAGGAACAGAAATCTCCTAACCTCTCCTTTTATTTATTTGGTGATGATTTTAAATTCATGGCCTTCAGTTATTTATTCATTGACAGTGGAAATAGCTCTCCCTATTTATTTTATCAAAACTCTGCTTGATTTTGGACACCACTATCAGACCTCCTCTTAAATTTCTCTGTTCAATTATAAAGATTACAGGGTAAATTTCCATCTTCAGCGCCAGGTCAGGTAACATGGCAGAATGGATTGAGTGCCCTTTATAAAATCTGTCTGATTTTCTAGAAAGGGTGGGTAATCTAACCCACCAGATCACAGCCCAGGCAGTAATGACAAAAATCTCCGTTTCACTAGACTGTCATCACTACTTGTAATGTATTTGCTTCATGGGTCCTTTGCTCAAGAATTCATAGCAACACCTTGCTATTAAGAACTAGTTGGTTTATTAACAAAGGTTTAACAATCACACTACACATTACCAGTTCATTCACCAGGCTCACAACTGCATACCTCATCGTAGGTGACCTAGACCCAACTGACTGGGGTTTGATTGAGTCTCGTGAACAACACGTGACTGGCTAAGCCACTCACAATGCAACAGCTCTACAACTATTTTAGTTGAAACGTAAATCAAGTGCCCCCTTATTAACGGGGGGCACTAAAACCGACAAATAAACAAACTAACTTTTTACCACAAACTTAAATCCAATTAAAATCCCTCCGGCGCCCACCTCTCGCAGAAGGCCGCGAGCATAGCGGGCATGCTCCATCTCCAGGGACACCCTGGCTCGAATGTACCCATGGAAGAGAGGCAGGCAGTCCGGCTGAACGACTCCCTCGACCGCCCGCTGCCTGGACTGGCTGATGGCACCCTTGGCAATAGCCAGGAGCAGCGGAACAGCTCTACAACTATTTTAGTAGAAAAGCAGAAAATCAAGTGCCCTCTGCAAAAACAGCTCTACAAATCTGTTAGCATACAGTATATTACTAAAGCCTCTCATCCCTGTAATCAGGCTAATAAATCCCTAAAGGGACCACTGGAGGCCATTCAAAAAGGACCTTAAATCTTGGAAGTGTTTTATAAATTTGTGGAGCCAGGAGGAGCACTGCTAAACTACTGCAGGTCACTTCCGGCCTACTTTAGCCTCACTCTCTATCGTCTCCGCCCCCCTTGGACTTAACTCTGGCTCTCAGCAAAGGACAAAACTGGTATTACCCCACCTGGCGAGCTGCATCGGGGCACCCGATCACTGCCTACAACTTGACTGATTGATTCTTCTGAGGCTCGAAGATGCTTTTACTTCGGCCATGGGCTTTTCTCTCCAGCACACCATTGCTTTGTGATGTCAGAATTGTACCCATTTTGGGTCGCTATGGAATTTAGGCCTCAGTGGGTTTTACAGGTATTATTTCTGGGAGAATTGCAGCACAGTTGTATTGTTGCTGTAAACTACTATCATGCAAATATATATATAAACAATATTGTTGTTGTCCTTAGGGTATGGTAGCCTAGTGGTTATGTTACTGGACTAGTAATCCAGAGGCCTGCGCTAATGATACCACCACAGCAACTGGAGAATTTAACTTCTGTTACTTGATTCTAGAATAAAAAGCTAGTATCATTAATGGTGACCATGAAACTACCAGATTGTCGTAAAAACCCATCTGGTTCATTAATGTCCTTTAGGGAAGGAAATCTGCCGTCCTTCCCCGGTCTGGCCTATATATGACTCCAGACCCACAGCAATGTGGTTGACTCTGAACTGCCCTTTGAAATGACCTAGCAAGACACTCAGCTGTAACAAACTAAAGATGGATTGCAGCGGTTCAAGAAGGCAGTTCACCACCACCTTCTCAAGAGTAGTTCGGGATGGGCAATAAATGGTGGCCTTGTCAGCGACGCCCATATCCCATAAACAAATTTAAAAAATGCTAACCAGCATTAAATTAATAATAATGGATATGTGGTGTCAGTCCATCTGAATTAATTTGTAATGGTTACTGTTCCTAATAGTTTTACCTTAGCGGGAGGGGTGTGAAATGGTGAGTTGGACTTACTGATTGGACACTAAAAAATTATATTTTACTTCTGAAGCCCTCATCCATGCCTATGTTACCGCTAGACTTGACTATCCTGGTTGGCCTCTCACATTCTACCCCATGTAAACTAAAAGTGATCCAAAACTCAGCTGCCCGTGTCCTAATTCGCACCAAGTCCTGCTCACCCATCATCCCTGTGCTCGCTGACCTACATTGGCTCCCGGTTAAGCAATGCCTTGATTTCAAAATTCTCATCCTTGTTTTCAAAGCCCGCCATGGCCTCTCCGCTCCCTATCTCTGTAATCTCCTCCAGCTCCACAACTCCCTGAGATGTCTGCACTCCTCTAATTCTGCCCTCTTGAGCAAACCTGATTATAATCGCTCAACCGTTGTTGGCCGTGCCTTCTGTTGCCTAGGCCCCAAACTCTGGAATTTCCTGCCTATGTCTCTCTGCCTCTGTACCTCTCGTTCCTCCTTCAAGACACTCCTTAAAACATACCTCTTTGACCAAGCTTCACGGACAGCAACGGTTCAAGAAGACGGCTCACCACCACCTTCTCAAGGGCAATTAGGGATGGGCAATAAATTCCAGTCTTGCCAGCAATGTGAACGAATAAATGAAATAAAATTGGGCATTGTAAAGTGCACAGAGGAGGGCCATGGACTATTTACCAATATAAAGCATCTTAGTTAGCAAGATTAGAGAAGTGTAGACTTCGGAATGATTTGATTGAGGTTTATATGATAAGGAAGGGAATAGATTCTGATGCAGTTGACAGTTTGTTTCAACTAAATAGATCAACAAATTTAAGTTGCATAAGGCCAGATCTAAGTTAGACGTTAGGAGGTGGTTCTTTTCCCAGAAAATGGTGCACCTTTGGAGCAGACTGTCGTCTTGTGCTGTGGATACTGATTTGCTGAATTCCTTCAAGCAAGAGTTGGATCTGTTTCTGGCTGGGCGGGGATCACCTTTATAGAAGGGTAGTTACTGCAGAGAATTTAGGGTCAGAGTGATCCCTTGGACGAATTTCCGATCACCTAGATGGGTTGGAGAGGAATTTCCATGATTTTTGCCCACAGATTTGGCCTGGGATTTTATCTGTTTTTTCTCCTCTCCCGCGTGGTTTTAGGTGGGTTTGAGAGGATATATATTGTAATGGCACCTCAATAGTGTGGGACCGGCTAAATGAGCCAGACGGTTTTGACTGTACGTCATTGTTCATATGTCTGCAAGATAACCTCATGATATTGAAATGGCAGATAGTCATCCGTGGCTAACTAAAGAAATAAAGAATGGTATCCAATTAAAAACAATGGCATACAAAGTGGTCAAAACTAGTGGAAGGACAGAAGATTGGGAAGCTTTTAATAGCCAGGAAAGAATGACTAAAAAAATGATTAAGAAAGGGAAGATAGACTTTGAAAGGAAACTAGCACGGAATATAAAAACAGATAGCAAAAGTTTCTACAGGTAAATAAAAAGAAAGAGAGCGGCTAAAGTAAATGTTTATCCCTTAGAGGACGAGACCGGGGAATTAGTAATGGGGAACATGGAGATGGCAGAAACTCTGAACAAATATTTTATATCAGTCTTTATGGTAGAGGACACTAAAAATATACCAACAGTGGATACTTAAAGGGCTATAGGGGGGGAAAAACTTAACAAAATCACAATCGCTAAGGAGGTGGTACTCAGTAAGATAATGGGACTAAAGGCGGATAAATCCCCAGAATCTGATGGCTTGCATCCTAAGATCTTAAGAGAAGAGGAGAAGTAGCAGCAGGGATAGTGGCTGCATTGGTTGTAATTTACCAAAATTCCCTGGATTCTGGGGAGGTCCCAGCAGATTGGAAAATTGCAAATGTAACGCCCCTATTTAAAAAAGGAGGCAGACAAAAAACAGGAAACTATAGAGCAGTTAGCCTAACATCTGTGATTGAGAAAATGTTGGAGTCCATTATTAAAAGAAGCAGTAGAAAGACATTTGGAAATGCATAATTGAGTCAGGCAGAGTCAGCATAGATTTATGAAGGGGAAGTCACGTTTGACAAATTTGCTGGAATTTTTTCAGGATGTAACGAACAGGGTGGATAAAGGGGAACTAGTGGATGTGGTGTATTTGGACTTCCAGAAGGTATTTGACAAGGTGCCACATAAAAGGTTACTGCACAAGATAAAAGTTCACGGGGTTGGGGGTAATATATTAGCATGGATAGAGGATTGGCGAACGAACAGAAAACAGAGAGTCGGGATAAATGGTTCATTCTCGGGTTGGCAATCAGTAACTAGTGGGGTTCTGCAGGGATCAGTGCTGGGACCCCAACTATTTACAATCTATATTAACGACTTGGATGAAGGGACCGAGTGTAACATAGCCAAGTTTGCTGACGATACAAAGATGGGAGGAAAAGCAATGTGTGAGGACAGAAAAAACCTGCAAAAGGACATAGACAGGCTAATGAGTGGGGGCAAAAATTTGGCAGGTGTAGTATAATGTTGGAAAGTGAGATGTTATGCACTTTGACAGAAAAAATCTAATATTATTTAAATGGAGAAAAATTGCAAAGTACTGCAGTACACTGGGACCTGGGGGGTCCTGGTGCATGAAATACAAAAGGTTAGTATGCAGATACAGCAAGTGACCAGGAAGGCCAATGGAATCTTGGCCTTTATTGCAAAGGGGATGGAGTAAAAAGCAGGGAAGTCTTGCTACAGTTATACATGTTATTGGTGAGGCCACACCTGGAATACTGCTACAGTTTTGGTTTCCATATTTACAAAAAGATATAATTGCTTTGGAGGCAGTTCATAAAAGGTTCACTAGCTTGATTCCAGAGATGAGGGGGTTGACTTCCGAGGAAAGTTTGAGTAGGTTGGGCCTCTACTCATTGGAATTCAGAAGAATGAGAGGTGATCTTATCGAAACATATAAGATTATGAGGGGGGCTTGACAAGGTGGATGCAGAGTTGATCAATCCACTGATAGGGGAGACTAGAACTAGGGGGCATAATCTTAGAATAAGGGGCCGCCCATTTAAAACTGAGATGAGGAGGAATTTCATTTCTCAGAGGATTGTAAGTCTATGGAATTCACTGCCTCAGAGAACTGTGGAAGCTGGATCATTTAATAAATTTAAGACAGAGATAGAAAATTTCTTAACCGATAAGGAAATATGGGGTTATGGGGAGCGGGCAGGGAAGTGGATCTGAGTCCATGATCGAATCAGCCATAATTGTATTAAATGGCAGAGCAGGCTCGAGGGGCCAAATAGCCTACTCCTGCTCCTATTTCTTATGTTCTTATACTGAACAGATACGTTGCCTCAGTTTTCACTGAGGAGGCTAATGAAGAGAAAATGACAACAATAGAAGAAATCAAGAGGAACATTACAACAGCTAATTAAAAACAAAATAGATATTGGACAAACTAGCCAAAGTTAAGGAGGATATCACCCCGGGTCCAATTGGATTGCACTCACGGATACTAGAGAGGTGATACCAGAGGAACTATTATCGATATATAAAAATTCAATAGAAAAGGGAATACTGCCAGAGGGAAGGCGAACAGCAACTGTAATTCTTATTTTCAAAAAGTGAGATAGAACTAATCCAGGGAACCATAGACCAGTTCGCTTAACATCAGTGCTAGGAAAGACACTGGAATCTTTACTAAAAGATCGTTAACAAAACATCTAGAAATGCGGCATATAATAAAAGTAGTCAGCATGCATTTCTGATAGGAAGGTCATGTTTAGACTACATTTATTGAATTAATTGAAGAAATAACAGAAAGAGCAATGCAGTGGATCTGGTGTACATTGTCTTTCAAATGGACTTCGAAAGGTACCATAAAAAGATTCATGATAAAGGTCAGAGAGTATGGAGTTAGGGGTCAAATAGCCGAATGGAATGAAAGATGACTACAAAATAGAAAATAGAGGGTCGTAGTTAAGGGAAGTTTCTTGGATTGGCAGAAAGTGGATCCTGCAGGGATTCATGCTGGGTTCACTGTTGTTCACCAAGGCGAGCATCGGCTATGGGCAGCGTGGAGGCATACCACATCAAGGTACAGCGCGAGCTGGTGCAGGAGGGCAACGGCAGCGAAGAGTGATGTCATCAAGATCCAGGTCGGCGATTGGAGCATGGGCAGATACAGCAGGAACGGCGAGGTCGGGGTGAAGGAGCGACGAGGGATGTGATCGAGGCCCAAGGGAGGTGTAAGTTCGGGGCCAGGGGTCCAGGGGTCCAGGGGCAGCAAGGATCATCCCACACTGCGATACGTGTGCGCACTAGGTCCGTGCAGTAGAGCTGGTCTCCAGTTGTCTTGGACCAAGACCTAGCTCTGTCAAGCCCATGTGGTGGCTGGTGTGCAACGGCCACCACACGTTTAAAAAAAATCTACGCACAGGCATCTTCCACCCTTCAGCATGTCGTTCGATTCCTTCATTGAAACACCTGTGAACTCATCCTCTTTTTGGCGTGGAAGCAAGTCATCCTCGTTTCGAGGGACCGCCTATGATGAGGGGGAAATGATTTGGACTCAGAAATATGGAGTAGAAATTTGCAGATGACAGAAAGAAAGAACTTGTATTTATATTGTATCTTTCACAGCATCAGAATGTCCCAAAGCAATTTATCGACTATGAAGCACTTCTGACTTGCAGTCACTATTGCACAGCAAGGTTCCATAAACAATAATGAGATATTAACCAGATCATCTAATTTTTTTTGTGACATTGGTTCAGCGCTGCACTGAAGTGTCAGCTACATTACATGCACAAGTCTCTGGCGTGGTACCTGAATGCATAACCATGCTACCATAGAGCTAAAGCTGAGACTTAATTTGATAACAAATTGGGGGGAATTGCTCATAAGGATGAGGACAGCAGCAAAATACAGAAAGACATAAACAAGCTTGCAGAGTTGGTGGATAAATGGCAAATTAAATTCAATATAGTAAAGTGTGAGGTGATTCATTTTGTCATGAAAAAGAAGCATTTCATTTATTCCTTGGCAGATAAGAAACTAAATAGGGCAAGGAGCAAAGAGGTTTTGGAATACAGATATATAAAGCATTAAAAGTAGCAATACAAGTTGATAAGACCTTAAAAACAAAGGGTTCAATTTTCCCCAGTATTTGCTCCGTTTTTTTGGAGTAGGCTGCTTTTTCTAGCCTAACTTAAAAATCCCCAGTTTCCCCAATCAACTTGCACTGACTTAGTTATGTTTTTTTTAGGTAAGTTTTTTTTCTCAAAAGGGGGCATTACCAGCCACCTACGCCAGGTCTGGCCATTTAGGCAACTTTGGCCAGCTAATAGTTACTCCATTTCTACTTAGGCCAGTGTATGTGGCCACTCGAGAAAACCCTTGCGGACAGTTAAAAAAATCGGCGCAGGTAAGGAAATCGGTGCAGGTAAGGAAATCACCGCAGGTAAGTGCAGCAGATGCCCGGACAGCAGCAGCAGGAAAGGTGCGGGGTCCTTTCGCCCCGGGAAGGCCTGGGCTTCAGATTCCAGCCCAGCCTCAGCCTTTTTTCAGTTTCTAACTTCAGCCTTTCTGAGTGTCCCTCGTTACCCTAGCAACATCAGTTTTTGGCACAGGCCTTAAGCTCCACCCACAAAGCTTAAGGCCATTCTGCGTTGCTCCAAATTCAAAGTTAATTCCAGCGAAACTTGGATTTTTTTGGCACATTTAGGCCACTAAAAAATCATATGTACCTCTTCAACTGCGCCAAAAATTACCCATATGGGAAATTGAGTCCAAAGTTTTGGGGTTCAGTTCTAGAGAAATAGAATACATAAGCAGAGTGGAAATGTTACATTTATAGAGAACCATGGTTAGATCACTGTGAAGTACTGCGTGCAGTTATGGTCTTCATGGTGCAGCTATGGTTTTCTGCATTATAACAATGACTACACTTCAAAAGTCTTTAATTGGTTTTAATGTGCTTTGGGACGGCCTGATGTACTGAAATGCGTTATATAAATCCAAGTCTTTCTCTACAAAAAGGATGTTGAAGTACAGGAGAAAGAACAGAAAAAGATTTACTAGGATGTTACCAGAATACAGAGAATGCAACTATCAGGAAAGGTTGAGCAGGTCTTCAAAATTATGAAGTGGTTTGATAGGGTGGATTTGGAGAAACTGTTTCCATTTGTGGGAGGAGTCCAGAAAAAGGGGACATAAATACAAGATAGACACCAACAGTTCAAGTAAAGAATTTAGGAGGAATTTCTTTACACAGAAAGTGCTAACAATGTGGAACTCGTTGCGGTATGGTTAAAGCAAACAGCAATGATGCAGTTAAGAGGAGGCTTGAGAGAGGCAGTGCTAGAGGGACATGAGGACAGGGTCAGAAGAGTTGAATGAATGAAAATTAGGCATGTTCTACAACATTTAGGCAATCTGCTCCACCAGATTATTGCCCGGGTGGTGGAGATGAAAATCGACCCCAGTACAGGTAGAAGGTCCAAAATCCGCAGTTCTAAAACCTGGAACTGTCTGAAAACCGGACATTGCGCAGATAGCAAGAGTCGTTGTCCGGAATCCATATTTATTTCCCGAAAACTTGACTTTTAAACTGTACATACCTTTTTCCCCAAAAATAGGCAAACCAACGCTACCCTACCAGGCCCGGCCTCGAGGTTGCCGGATTCAGGACATCGGATTGTCTCCAAAATCCGGAAATACCCGAAACTCAGCCCATGGGTTTCCGGATTCGGAACATCAGATTGTCTCCAAAATCCAGAAATACCCGAAAATCATCCCTGAGGTTTCCAGATTTGGACCGTCGGATGTAAAGCACCAAAATCCGGAAATTCACAAAAGTCGGCCCAAGGGTTTCTGGATTCAGGGCGTCGGATTTCTTCTCCGAAATCTGGAAAAGCCCGAAAACCGGAGTGGCCTCGGTCCAGTGGTTTCCAGTTTCAGGACGTTATACCTGTATCAATGTATTTGTGAAATGGTAGAAGAGATACTACGAGAAAGCTGCACTCCTGCAGCAGAGTCTTGCTAGATATGAACATGAGTCAGCGATATGGCTATAACATTTTAGCGCTGGAGTTTCTGCTCATCGAATGGGTGGGGCATCGAGCCATTCAGCCCCGACACTTCGTTTCGCACCCTCCAAATTAGCAAAACTATACTCTGGGAGCATAGCCTCACTGAAATTTGCCCTCAAGTTCATGTCAAACGGCACAATAATATGCAAGTAAAGACACAGTCTACAATATAGAAGGTACATGGACAGATGATCCCATAACTCTTGAAGAACCACACTATCACATTCGGGCACCTGTGCAACGGTTTTGTGAAATGTGGAGCAAAACTATCACATCCAAAAAAAGTGGAGAAGAGGAAAAGAAATAACTTATGAAAATGGTTGTGGTGTCACAGTTTCTGATTCTAATGGAGAATGCTACTCTTTTAAACCAGTCATAAATTCACCAAGCAAAGGACTTTCTGCAGTTTCCTATTCTCAAGCATTAAGCAAGAAATATTCTGCAGTACATAAACATAGAAACATAGAAAATAGGTGCAGGAGTAGGCCATTCGGCCCTTCAAGCCTGCACCACCATTCAATATGATCATGGCTGAACATGCAGCTTCAGTATCCCATTCCTGCTTTCTCTCCGTATCCCTTGACCCCTTTAGCCATAACACTATAAAATCCATAACCAACTACAGGCTCGCTTTCTGAGGCTAGTAGATGGCTGGTTTAGTAGCACTTTTACAAACAGATCTATTAATTAAAATGTTTCAAATCTGAAAGCTTGTGTGAGTGTGAATGATTATTCTGAGCAGTACACAGTGTGGTGTCACTGAGCTACCACAGTAACGGCAATTAAACAAGTAATGACGATATCATGAGAAAAAATCATAAATCACAGTTTAATATCTTGGGTCGAGTTTGAATTAATCGCGTTTCAGTAGCAAGCTATCTGCTCCATCCAACTGATTAATTCTATCCCTATGGTAATCAAGTAAAATAAAAGAAAAGTACTGCAGTGATGGAAATCTGAAATAAAAACAGAAAATGCTGGAAATACTCAGCAGGTCAGGCAGCATCTGTTGAGAGAGAAACAGAGTTAACATTTCAGGTTGATGAGAGTTAGTGAAGTCTCTAACTTTTTCATTATAAATCTAGGCTGACACTCCAGTGCAGTGCTGAGGGATTCCTACACTGTTGGAAGTGGCCCGTCTGCTTTCTCAGGTAGACATAAAAGATCCCATGATCTTTTCAAGGAAGAACAGGGGAGCTATCCCTGGTGTCCTGGCCAATATCTATCCCTCAATCAACATAACAAAAAAACAGATTATCTGGTTATTATCGCATTGCTGTTTGTGGGAGCTTGCTGTGAGCATATTGATTGCTGCTTTTCCCACATTACAACATTACTTCAAAAAGTATTTAATTGGCTGCAAAAGATTTGAGACGTCCAGTGGTCGTGAAAGGTGATATATACATGCAAGTCTTTCTTTTTCTTTCTTTCTTGCCTATTGCGGGGGCATCTCTGATGCCACTTAAAGGCAGCCAACACCTCAAAGGGGAGACGCGCTCTGGTTACAGGTAAGGGAAACACTTGTGAATAGAGAAATAGCTACAGCAAGCACTGAGAGGGCACCAATGTTCCCTGATGCTGCCTTGGAGGCATTGACTTTGGTCCCCGCCACAAACCCCATTTCCTGACCACCATTTCCATCTCTCTCCCTGGCAACTGTCTGAAGCTGATTCAGACCATTCGCAACTTTGGTGTTGTGTTTGACCCTGAGATGAGCTTCCGAGCACATATCCATTCCATCATTGAGACCGTCTACATCAGGGGTGGGCAATTATTTGGGCTGGAGAGCCACTTAACAAGTTGTGGTGACTGTCGAGGACCGCACACATAAAATGAATTGTGATAACAACAACTAGCATTAAAAGTTTTTCTGGCATTTATTGTATAAAGAACCCTTAATGTCGTTTCCACATTAAATAAAAATAACAATACTTATTAACATGCTAACGAACATGATACAGGTTTACCCAAAACTTATCTTGGCCATTGATATTCTTATGACATAGTTAAAAATGTAAAACTAGTTACTCGTTAACTGCTGTAAAATTTACGTATGACTCCAGTCCCATACTATGGTATTAACTTTTAATGCTTTCTTGCGACTAGGAATGGGCAATAAATGTTTTCTTACCAGTGTTGCCCACATCACAAGAACAAATTTTGATAAATAATATTTTCGACTTAGCCAAAAGTCACGACATGACATTTTGGATCCTGTATTCACCCATTGGGCATAAAAATGACACTTGTGATTGTCACAGACTTCAGACAGTAGCAATGTTCCTGTTAAGCTGCGCAGCCACGCAGCGTTCTGGCGATTCTCGCGACAATGTTCCCTTTTTTTGGGGTTTGCGGCCACTTTAAAGGGCTGTATGGCCCATTTATTGTTTGGCGCATGCAGACGCGCACCTTTTTGGGAATGTTGTCCTGCAAATGCCGTGCACCGGCTTTTGTATGAGAAAAACCGTGCATGTCTGAACATTTAAATAGGCCACACAGCCTGCTAAAGGGCCCACGCACCGAGAACAAATATTCCACACTCGGCACAAATATTTGGTGGAACAATAGTATAATTTATATGTCAGTAAAAATAGTCAGGTAGGAAATGCAGGTTCCGACATAATTTATTTATGAGACTATGGCAACATATAGACAAGGGTTTTAACTGATGAGGAGCTCAAAAGATAAATGCAGAATACTCCTGAATATGTTACTGGTTTGGTTTGGGGATGACTCTGCAATTTTACTCTCCCTGCTTGCTCATGGAATCACCCTTTCGAACTGCTGCTGTGATGTAAGGTTCTCAGCAATGAGGAAAGTGGGAAGGGGAGAGAGAAAAGATCTTACTGAACTTATGCCAAAATTAAACTATGCTTGAAGAAGAATAAATAGACTCTGCAATGATTAATCCGTAATGGATGCATGATACAGACAAATGATTTACTAAGAAGATCACAAATTATATCAAGCTCAGCATCATGGGTACAAATGATACACTGACTCGACTTTCAAGTCAGTGTATCTTGATAAAGCCCATCTTTTATTGTGTTTCATTATAGATGCAATTGAGAATAGCATCCTCTCAACCTACTCGATTGAGTTTTACATAACAACTCAGTACATGAATTAACCACTCAGTAAATAATGCTGCAGTCTAGCTCACTGCTTAAGTCAGGGCTGGTCAGGAGTATTTGCTGAACAAGAACCCAGCCACGGCCACATGAAAGGTGGAGGAGCATTGTGGAGACGACTAATTTCACTCACACCAGCAGGAAAGCATGGGCCTTGCTCCGTCAATTTGGCGGGTAACCCCGCCTGTAAACACAGAACACCAACAGAGCGAACGCCATTGCATTCCACTTGATACAAACATCAAAGGCTCCAGTGGACAAAGAATTTCGATGCCAGGAAAAGCGGCAGTTTTCGACAAACTTGATGTTGTCACCAATATCATCAACTATGTTTGATCCATTCACCCTGGATGAACTAAAGGCAGCCCTGTTGACAACCAAATCTGGAAAAGTTGCTGGCCCAGATGGTGTTTACCAAGAATTTTTAAAACCACTGGACACAAAGTGAAGAGATGGTTGACCTCCTTCTTCTCTGAGGTACTGACAACTGGTAAAATTCCACCTATTTGGAGGGAGACTAAAATAACTGCTCTCCTGATGTAGGGGAAGAATGCTTGTGAAGCCTCCAGCTATTGCCCGACATCTTTACTTTGCACTTGTTATAAAGCACTACTACTCTACAGACTAGCCCCCGTCATTGAGCCAACCATCCTTAAGGAGCAGGTGGGCTTCTGTAGCAGCCGTAATTGCTGCAACCAAGTGGTAGCTGTAACAGCGCACATCGATGCAGGCTTCCAGTGCCAGCTTAAAACCGCCGTAGCACTCGTGGACCTGTCAGTGGCTTATGACACAGTATGGAAGCATGAACTGCTTTTCAAGCTCGCCACCATTTTACCTTGCAGAACAACAATCCATCTTCTCAACTCCATGCTTAGCAACCGAGGCTTCCGTGTGTACTCTGGCACCCAGAAGAGCAGATATAGGACATTGAACAATGAACTGCCACAGGGTTCTGTCCTGACACCCATATTATTCAACGTTTACACCAGTGTTCTGCCCAAAACAGAGTCCTGCAAGTTCGCATACTCCGATGACGACGTTTTGGCCATGTAAAACACAAATCTGTCCATCTCTGAGGAGACCCTGACCAGTGATTTACAGAGGATGGAAGCCGACTTCCGCCGATGGTGACTTAGCCAAACCTGCAAAAGACCGTTCCCTCGACATTCCACCTCAACACCCACCAATGTCCTAGGGGGAGTGTTTGCTAGTGCTGTTGGGGAGGGGTTAAACTAACATGGCAAGGGGATGGGAACCTATGCAGGGAGACAGAGGGAAGTAGAATGGGGGCAGAAGCAAAAGATAGAAAGAAGAAAAGTAAAAGTGGAGGGCAGAGAAACCCAAGGCAAAAATCAAAAACGGCCACATTACAGCAAAATTCTAAAAGGGCAAAACGTGTTAAAAAGACAAGCCTGAAGGCTCGATACCTCAATGCGAGGAGTATTCGGAATAAGGTGGATGAATTAAATGCGCAGGCAGCAATTAACGAATATGATATAATTGGCATCACAGAGACATGGCTCCAGGGTGACCAATGCTGGGGACTCAACAGTCAGAAATGATAGACAGAAAGGAAAAGGAGGTGGGGTAGCGTTGCTGGCTAAAGAGGAAATTAATGGAATAGTAAGGAAAGACATTAGCTTGGATGATGTGGAATCTGTATAAAAACAGATAGTAAAGGCTTTTACAGATATATAAAACGGAAAAGAGTGACTAAAGTAAACGTTGGTCCCTTAGAAGATGAAAAGGGGGATTTAATAATGGGAAATGTGGAAATGGCTGAGACCTTCCGTCTTCACAGTGGAAGACACAAAAACCATGCCAAAAATTGCTGGTCATAGGAATGTGGGAAGGGAGGACCTTGAGATGATCACTATCACTAGGGAGGTAGTGCTGGACAGGCTAATGGGACTCAAGGTAGGCAAGTCCCCTGGTCCTGATGAAATGCATCCCAGGGTATTAAAAGAGATGGCGGAAGTTATAGCAGATGCATTTGTTATAATCTACCAAAATTCTCTGGACTCAGGGGAGGTACCAGCGGATTGGAGAGCAGCTAATGTAACGCCTCTGTTTAAAAAAGGGGGCAGGCAAAAGGCAGGTAACTATAGGCCGGTTAGTTTAACATCTGTAGTGGGGAAAATGCTTGAAACTATCATGAAGGAAGAAATAGCGGGACATCTGGATAGGAATAGTGCAATCAAGCAGACGCAGCATGGATTCATGAAAGGGAAATCATGTTTAACTAACTTACTGGAATTCTTTGAGGATATAACGAGCATGGTGGATAGAGGTGTACCGATGGATGTGGTGTATTTAGATTTCCAAAAGGTATTCGATAAGGTGCCACACAAAAGGTTACTGCAGAAGATAAAGGTACGCGGAGTCAGAGGAAATGTATTAGCATGGATAGAGAATTGGCTGGCGAGCAGAAAGCAGAGAGTTGGGATAAATGGGTCCTTTTCCGGTTGGAAATCAGTGGTTAGTGTGCCACAGGGATCAGTGCTGGGCCCACAACTGTTTACAATATACATAGATGACCTAGAGGAGGGGACAGAGTGTAGTGCAACAAAATTTGCAGATGACACTAAGATTAGTGGGAAAGCGGGTTGTGTAGAGAACTCAGAGAGGCTGCAAGGAGATTTGGATAGGTTAAGCGAATGGGCTAAGGTTTGGCAGATGGAATACAATGTCGGAAAGTGTGAGGTCATCCACCTTGGGAAAAAAAACAGTAAAAGGGAATATTATTTGAATGGGGAGAAATTACAACATGCTGTGGTGCAGAGAGACCTGGGGGTCCTTGTGCATGAATCCCAAAAGGTTAGTTTGCAGGTGCAGCAGGTAATCAGGAAGGCAAATGGAATGTTGGCCTTCATTGCGAAAGGGATTGAGTACAAAAGCAGGGAGGTCCTGCTGCAACTGTATAAGGTATTGGTAAGGCCGCACCTGGAGTACTGCGTGCAGTTTTGGTCACCTTACTTAAGGAAGGATATACTAGCTTTGGAAGGGGTACAGAGACGATTCACTTGGCTGATTTGAGAAATGAGGGGGTTACCTTATGATGATAGATTGAGTAGACTGGGTCTTTACTCCTTGGAGTTCAGAAGGATGAGGGGTGATCTTATAGAAACATTTAAAATCATGAAAGGAATAGACAAGATAGAGGCAGAGAGGTTGTTTCCATTGGTGGGGGAGACTAGAACTAGGGGGCACAGCCTCAAAATACGGAGGAGCCAATTTAAAACCGAGTTGAGAAAGAATTTCTTCTCCCAGAGGGTTGTGAATCTGTGGAATTCTCTGCCCAAGGAAGCAGTTGAGGCTGGCTCATTGAATGTTTTCAAGTCAAAGATAGATCGATTTTTAAGCAATAAGGGAATTAAGGGTTACGGGGAGAGGGCGGGTAAGTGGAGCTGAGTCCATGACCAGATCAGTCATGAACTTATTGAATGGCGGAGCAGGCTCGAGGGGCTAGATGGCCTACTCCTGTTCCTAATTCTTATGTTCTTATGTATGGGTGGAGCTGTGGAATACCAAAGGGCAGAAAACGCTAGTGGGAGTTGTGTATAGACCACCAAACAGTAGTAGTGAAGTTGGGGACAGCATCAAACAAGAAATTAGGGATGCGTACAATAAAGGTACAGCAGTTATCATGGGCGACTTTAATCTACATATAGATTGGGCTAACCAAACTGGTAGCAATACAGTGGAGGAGGATTTCCTGGAGTGTATTAGGGATGGTTTTCTAGATTACTATGTCGAGGAACCAACTAGAGGGCTGGCCAACCTAGACTGGGTGATGTGTAATGAGAAAGGACTAATTAGCAATCTTGTTGAGCAAGGCCCCTTGGGGAAGAGTGACCATAATATGGTAGAATTCTTTATTAAGATGGAGAGTGACACAGTTAATTCAAAGACTAAGGTCCTGAACTTAAGGAAAGCTAACTTCGATGGTATGAGACGTGAATTTGCTAGAATAGACTGGCAAATGATAAATAAAGGGTGGACGATGGATGGACAATGGCAACCATTTAAAGATCACATGGATGAACTTCAACAATTGTACATCCTTGTCTGGAGTAAAAATAAAATGGGGAAGATGGCTCAACCATGGCTAACAAGGGAGATTAAGGATAGTGTTAAATCTAAGGAAGAGGCATATAAATTGGCCAGAAAAAGCATCAAACCTGAGGACTGGGAGAAATTTAGAATTCAGCAGAGGAGGACAAAGGGTATAATTAGGAGGGGGAAAATAGAGTATGAGAGTAAGCTTGCTGGGAACATAAAAACTGACTGCAAAAGTTTCTATAGATATGTGAAGAAAAAAAGATTATTGAAGACAAATATAGGTCCCTTGCAGTCAGAATCAGGTGAATTTATAATGGGGAACAAAGAAATGGCAGACGAATTGAACAAATACTTTGGTTCTGTCTTCACGAAGGAAGACAAAACTAATCTTCCGGAAATACCAGGGGACCGAGGGTCTAATGAGAAGGAGGAACTGAAGGAAATCCTTATTAGGCAGGAAATTGTGTTTGGGAAATTGGTAGAATTGAAGGCCGATTAATCCCCAGGGCCTGATAGTCTGCATCCCAGAGTACTTAAGGAAGCAGCCCTAGAAATAGTGGATGCATTGGTGATCATTTTCCAACATTCTATCGACCCTGGATCAGTTCCTATGGACTGGAGGGTAGCTAATGTAACATCACTTTTTACAAAATGAGGGAGAGAGAAAATGGGTAATTATAGACCAGTTAGCCTGACATTAGTGGTGGGAAAAATGTTGGAATCAATTATTAAAGATGAAATAGCAGCGCATTTGGAAAGCACTGACAGGATCGGTCCAAATCAGCATGGATTTATGAAAGGGAAATCATGCTTGACAAATCTTCTCAAATTTTTTGAGGATGTAGGCAGAACCAGTGGATGTGAAGTATTTGGATTTTCAAAAGGCTTTTGACAACGTCCCACACAAGAGTTTCGCACGCAAAATTAAAACACATGGTATTGGGGGTAATGTACTGACGTGGATAGAGAACTGGTTGGCAGACAGGAAGCAGAGAGTTGGGATAAACTGGTCCTTTTCAGAATGGCAGGCAGTGACTAGTGGGATACCGCAAGGTTCAGTGCTGGGACCTCAGCTATTTACAATATACATCAGATGAAGGAATTGAGTGTAATATCTCCAAGTTTGCAGATGATACTAAGCTGGGTGGTGGTGTGAGCTGTGAGGGGGACGCTAAGAAACTGCAGGGTGACTTAGACAGGTTAGGTGAGTGGGCAATTGCATGGCAGATTCAGTATAATGTGGATAAATGTGAGGTGGCAAAAACACAAAGAGAGAATATTATTTGAATGACAGCAGATTAGGAAAAGGGGAGTTGCAACGAGATGGGTGTCATGGTACGTCAGTCATTGAAAGTTGGCATGCTAGGGGATTTGAGTATAGGAGCAGGGAGGATTTACTGCAGTTGTACAGGGCCTTGGTGAGGCCTCGCCTGGAATATTGTGTTCAGTTTTGGTCTCCTAATCTGAGGAAGGACGTTCTTGCTATTGAAGGAGTGCAGCGAAGGTTCACCAGACTGATTCCAAGGATGGCTGGACTGACATATGAGAAGAAACTGGATTGTCTGGGCCTGTATTCACTGGAGTTTAGAAGGATGAGAGGGGATCTCATAGAAACATATAAAATTCTGACGGGACTGGACAGGTTAGGTGCAGAAAGAATGTTCCCGATGTTGGGGAAGTCCAGAACCAGGGGACATAGTCTAAGGATAAGGGGTAAGCCATTTAAGACTGAGATGAGGAGAAACTTCTTCACTCAGAGAGTTTTTAACCTGTGGAATTCTCTACTGCAGAGAGTTGTTGATGCCAGTTCATTGGATATATTCAAGAGGGAATTAGATATCGCCCTTACGGTTAAAGGGATCAAGGGGTATGGAGTGAAAGCAGGAAAGGGGTACTGAGGTGAATGATCAGCCATGATCTTATTGAATGGTGGTGCAGGCTCGAAGGTCCGAATGGCCTACTCCTGCAACTATTTTCTATGTTTCTATCAAGCAAACCAAGCTTTGAAAGTCTCCTTTTACAGCACAGAGGTAAACAATGCCAAAACCCCTCCTGTTTAGGAGTCACGCTCGATTGCACCCTGTCATATAGACAACATCTTGAGAACCTTGGGAAGAGTAGAGTCAACCTGATCCAGAAACTCGCCGTGTCCACATGGGGAGCAGACGCTTAAACCCTCCTTACGCAGCACTCGCCCTGGTGAACTCTACAGTTGAATACTGCTCTCCGGCATGGCTATCAAGTCCGCATCTCAAATCCATTGATGTCCAGCTGAACTCTACTATAAGAATTATCACTGATATTCTTTTATCGACACCAACATCTTGGCTGCCCGTGCTTGCAAACATCTCAGCTTCACACCTATGCAGTAAATATGCAGTCTCCAGAGAATACAAACGCTACACCAGCAAAGACATGCTGATCCAGGACAACTTGAAGAACCTACCACCTATCTCAAATCTAGAAGGCCATTTTGGACCGTCGCCGAATCTGCACCCAACCGTGATGACCGATGGCGAAATGCTTGGAAGAACTGCGACATACGGAATAGATTCCTTATGTAGGAGCCCACAGTACAAGCTGTAGGATCAAACCTTCCTCACAAACAGTGGACAACCATCAACCGCCTCAGAACCGGTCATGGTAGATGCTGCCACCTTCTCCATAGATAGAAGGTTAAATCATCCCCATCATGCGACTGGGGAGCTACTAATCAGACCCTGGAGCACAGCACTGAGCACTGCCCTCACAGGAAATTCACCGGCAACCTACAAGATATCCACACTGTTACACCGGAAACTTTGGCCTGGATATCTGACTTAGATATTGACATTTGAGTTGCTTTGCTACTACCATAAGAAAAAAAAAGAAATGGGCCGGTGTGCAAACCCATAAAGGTAGTAATATCCATAAATTTGTGCAAAATATTGTCATGTTTGTCGGTGATTCAAGAGCTAGAACAGCAGACCAATGTAATCTACTTGCCCTGGCTCGTGAATCCAGAAACATCTAAATTTTGGATAATTTTTGGAAAAGAAACACTGCTTTGTGCAAGCACGGAAAATGTACGTTATTCGCACATGCGCAAATCCGCGTTTTTTTTTTAAGATATTGCTAACTTTAGGACCCCAGTTTGAGAACCACTGCACAAGCCGGATAAAATCCATTGGCAGGCGTGGATTGTATTTTGCCCACCTCTGGTCTACTTAAAGATCTGTAACATCGCCTGATTCCGACAGAGCCTCAGCTTATCTGCTGCTGAAACCCTCATCCATAGTTTTGTAACCTCGAGACTTGACTATTCCAATGCTCTCCTGGCCAGCCTCCCATCTTCCCAAAGCTCTGTTTCCTGCATCTTAACTCGCACTATGTTCAGTTTATCCATCACCCCTGTGCTTGCTGACTTACACTTGCTCCCAGTCATTTTTAAAATTCTCATCTTTGATTTCAAATCCCTCCATGGCCTTGTCTCTCCCTATCTCTGTAACCTCCTCCAGCCCTCCAAGCCTTTGCGATCTCTGCACTGCTTCAATTCTGTCCTCGTACACACTGGTGGCCCTGCTTTCAGCTGCCTTGGCCCTTTGCTCTGGAATTCCCTCCCTAAACCTCTCTGCCTCTCTAGCTCGCTCTTCTCTGTTTAAGTTGCTCCTTAAAACCTACCGCTTTTTTGGTCATCTGTCCTGATATCTCCTTCTGTAGCTCAGTGTCAAATTTTGATGGATAATGCTCTTTTGATGCATCTTGGGACCTTTTGCTACGCTAAAAGTGCTTTATAAATGTAATGAATGTAATAACTCAAAAGACTTGTTCCTGTAAACTGTCTCAGGTGTAAACCTGATCCAACTTTATTTGCGCCCAAAGTAACACATGTGACATGCTTATATACCAGTGGCTGCGAACGTGCGTGTACAGCCCGATGACCTCCGACAGTGGTGCCCCCTGGTGTCTGGTGACCCCAAGCTTAAATACATAACAATAAATGCAATATTTTTCTATCATTCCTCTCCTATTTCAGCATTCCAAAGGGACTGTTCCCTCCGTGACACCCTGGTCCACTCTTCAATCATCCCCAGCACCCCCTCATCTTCTCATGGCACCTTCCCATGCAAGTGCAGGAGATGCAACACCTGCCCTTTTACTTCCTCCCTTCTCACTATCCAGGGCCCCCAATACTCCTTCCAGGTGAAACAACGATTAACTTGTACTTCTTTCAAGTTAGTATATTGTATTCGCCACTCATGATGTGGCCTTCTCTACATTGGGGAGACCAAACGCAGATTGGGTAACCAGTTTGTGGAGCACCTCCATTCAGTCCGTAAGCGGGACCCCGAGCTTCTGGTCGCCTGTCACTTTAATTCCCTGCTCCTCTCCCATTCTGACTTCTCCGTCCTCAGCCTACTACACTGTTCTAATGAAGCTTAATGCAAGCTCGAGGAACAGCACCTCATCTTTCGATGAGGCACTTTACAGCTTTCTGGACTCAACATCGAGTTCAACAATTTCAGATCATAACCTCTGCCCACATTTTTTCAAATGGTAGCTGTTGCTGTTAATTCTGCTGTTCCCATTTGCACTTCCTCTAGACTCACCTTTTGTTTCTTTACTTGTCCCATTACCATCTCCTTTCACCTCACACCATCATCCCTTTTATCTTTCAATCTCTCCTGCCTTCCACCCTCACACACCTTCCCTTTTGTTCTTTCCTACCCTCCCCCTTTCCCTGCCCCTACCCTTGCTTAAAACCTGTCACATCTCTAACTTTTTCCAGTCCTGACGATAGGTCATTGACTTGAAACGTTAACTCTGTTTCTCTTTCCACAGATGCTGCCTGACCTGCTGAGCATTTCCAGCATTTTCTGATTTTATTTCAGATCCACAGCAGCCACAGTGTTTTGCTTTGATATAAATGCAAGTGGTTTTTGCTGGAGGCTCTGGTGCAAGTAATGGACAGGAGGAGAGCATTCTCCCTTCTACCCGAGGGGAAGAAAGCACTTAAGGCAACAAATCTGCCACCAGTGCAAAGAGGTTGCTGAGAAGATCAATGCCACGAGCTTAGCTCTAAAGACATGGTTACAATGCCAGAATAAGTTCAATGGTTGTAATATATTCTTTATGACATCACAATGTACACAGATGACAAGATGGCTCCATTCCTTTCATTGTATTTACAGCAGCAGTTGCATTACCACAGTAGTCTACTAGGTGGAGCTGTTGTCCACTAGATGGAGCTCCATGTTACAATGGCCTCACCAGCGTTGTCAAGGTAAGAATAATACTCTTACCACTAACTATACTCCCCTCCCCCATGTCCCCTACATTCAACGCACCACATTTCACAACATCTCTTTCTCCTCACACTTAGACATTCACCATTACTGCACACCTCACTTCCCCATATCTCAAATCGGACACATTGCATATGAGCTATTCCACTATGAAAGGCATGTTCTTTAAACACCTTATGAGACTCGTACTGACACGCTTCCTTCTTTCTTGCAATATTAGGTCATACACAACTTCAGATAGCTTCCAGCAGAGGAGGATAAGGCCTCCTGCACACCCGTCGCAGTGAGCCTGCTGCTCACCACAGGCAGGGTCAGGTACATGTTGTGGGGACGGGCAATACTGGAGGAGTTATCGCACAGGGTTTCTTCACACCATATCTGCTTTTCCCTATCTTATTTCTATCTGACCCTACACACTCTGCATCACAAAATGCAGCAGCCATCACCAGCCACTTCTCTCTCTGCTCTTCCTTCACACTCAAAGCAAACCTTGCTTGCCCTCTTTCATTTCAGGTGCTGATATTGTGGACGCTCCACTGCCAGTGGAGGAAGAGGTTGCTCTGTCACTGGATCTGACCCTCGCAGGCAACAGCTCAGGAACTGGCACCACGTGTACTTTAGAGGCTCGGCTAGAGAAGGGGTTCTCATGCCGTGAACCACGGGTCATGTATGTGCAGGAGCTAGGGCAGGGAGATAAGACGTTACCAGAGGGTGAGATCCCATATAAGCTCTCCTGCAGAGTACCCAAGTGTTGATGTTGAGTGCCCAGCCTACCAAAGAATGTTGATGGGAAATGCTCAGTGCACAATGTCACAGAGCATGGAGGAGTCCAGGTCAAAATTGTGTCAAGGATTCGCACAGCGCATGGAGACCATTCTGTCCAACATAGACCGAATGGTGAGCTCCATCATCACGATAGTGACGCCCATCGTCAAGGAGCCTCACCTGACAGCTTTCAAAGCTGTCATGGGAGCTCAGGTGGCTGCGGGGTTGACTTTGAGGTTCACTGGGGCTTCGCTCCCACAGTGTCGCATCACTCTTGCACTCTGATTCTTGCGCAGAGCTGAAGGAGTGCTGAGGCACAGTCCCAAGAGACCAGCCTAGGCTCCATGGGAGAGGCATTTGCTGTTCTGTCTCAGGACAACAGCATTCCTGCACCCTCGCCACCCACTCTCTCAGTACCCTCATTAGAGCCACTCAGCCAGACTGCCCGGCGCACTCCGAGATGCTGCAGCCTGCAGCCGGACCATCAAAGCTGCTTGAGGTTGTTCACTTCCTTAATAGAAACTCAGCAATCTTCCACTGCCCAACCTGTAGCCACTGGGTAAGCATTTCATAGCAGCACTAGGATTGGGATACATGCACACAAGACAGTCACTAAGGGCTTACATAAGGGTGTTCCATAATTATTGCTGTTTACTGTTAGATACAGATGGAATTGAGATGTTTGACATATTTGATCTTTGTTCTGCATTTCGTGTTGGTGTTTATATTTGTAGTGAAGTGAAGCCTAGATTTATCAGGCTTGACTGATGGAAAGCAATCTGGTGGTAGTCAGGACCAAGCTAAGGATTGTGATTACAGTTTATAAAGTAGCTAACAACAGTGCAACACTGGAAACTCTTCTTTTCATAACCTTACATTTATCTACCCTAAAATGCGTTTACCATTCCTATCTCTTCTGTTTCTTGGTCCAGAATCCTTTGATTAGGATGGAGTAATACCTGACTTGGTACAAATTCAAACCAGTGTGAGGTGATCTCTCAGAGAAGGCCTCAATTCGCATGGGTTTAATATGCTTGATCATCTCCAGAATTAACTATTTGGAGTCATTTTTGCATGGACCTGCATCCTGTTATATATGTAAACCTGTAAATACAATGTTTAACAACCAGAGGGCTCATCCCCTGGAGTCCCAAGAGATCTCACAATCCCTTGGAAGTAAATAAGGAGGCCTCACAGGCTGGAGAGGCACTCTGGAGACCTGCAATAAAGGACTACGGTCACATACTATTTTGAGCTTACAGTATCTGGTCAGATTCTTTATTCAAGACATAACAACTGGTGATGAGATACAGATGTCAAACCCCAACGCAACAATACAGAGAACCGTGGGCTTCCTGGAGACATTTTTGGAGGGAGGTGATTGGGAAACCTTCGTGGAGCGACTCGACCAATGCTTTGTGGCCAACAAGCTGGAAGGAGAAGCCAACGCTGCCAAACGAAGGGCGATCCTCCTCACCGTTTGCGGGGCACCAAAGTGTGGCCTCATGAAAAATCTGCTCCCTCCAGCAAAACCCACAGAGAAGTGGTACGATGATTTGTGCACACTTGTCCAGGAGCATCTAAACCCGAAGGAAAGCGTTCTGATGGTGAGGTACCGGTTCTACATGTACAAGAGGTCTGAAGGCCAGGAAGTGGCGAGCTACGTCGCCGAGCTAAGGCGCCTTGCAGGACATTGCGAATTTGAAGGACACTTGGAGCACATGCTCAGGGACTTCTTTGTACTTGGCATTGGCCATGAAGTAATACTTCGCAAACTTGACCTCGGTCTACATGACACAGCAGCTGGAGGAATCATCGAAGAGTTTCACCTGCATCAACACGCACAAAGGTCTCATCATTTACAACAGATGCCAGTTTGAGATTCGATCAGCCGCGGCGATATTCCAGAGGAATATGGAAAGCTTGCTGAAGTTGGTCCCGCGCACCGTGGTCTTCCAGGATGACATCTTGGTCACAGGTCGGAACACAGTCGAGCATCTGCAGAACCTGGAGAGGTTCTTAGTCGGCTTAATCATGTGGGGCTCAGGTTAAAACGCTCGAGGTGCATTTTCCTGGCACCTGAAGTGGAGTTCCTGGGGAGAAGAATCGCGGCGGATGGCATCAGGCCCACCGATTCGAAGACCGAGGCAATCAAGAACACACCGAGACCACAGAACATGACACAGCTGCGGTCGTTTCTTGGACTCCTGAAATACTATGGTTACTTTTTATCAGGTTAGAACCCCTGCACCTCTTTGCTGCATAAAGGAGATGAATGGGTATGAGGTAAAAGCCAAGAAAATGCCTTTGAGAAAGCTAGAAAACTGTTATGTTCAAACAAATTGCTTGTGTTGTATGATCCATGTACGCGCTTGGTACTAGCATGTGATGCGTCGTCATACGGTGTCAGGTGTTTATTGCAACAAGCTAATGAATCTGGGAAATTGCAAATGGTTGCTTAGGAATCCAGAAGTCTGCCTAAGGCTGAGAGGGCCTATAGCATGATCGAAAACTACAGTTGTGCAGGGCCTTGGTGAGGCTACACCTGGAGTAGTGTGTACAGTTTTGGTCTCCTAACTTGAGGAAGGATATTCTTGCTATTGAGGGAGTGCAGCGAAGATTCACCTGACTGATTCCCGGGATGGCGGGACTGACATATCAAGAAAGACTGGAACAACTGGGCTTGTATTCACTGGAGTTCAGAAGAATGAGAGGGGATCTCATAGAAACGTTTAAAATTCTGACCGGTTTAGACAGGTTAGATGCAGGAAGAATGTTCCCAATGTTGGGGAAGTCCAGAACCAGGGGTCACAGTCTAAGGATAAGGGGTAAGCCATTTAGGACCGAGATGAGGAGAAACTTCTTCACCCAGAGAGTGGTGAACCTGTGGAATTCTCTACCACAGAAAGTTGTTGAGGCCAATTCACTAAATATATTAAAAAAGGAGTTAGATGTAGTCCTTACTACTAGGGGGATCAAGGGGTATGGCAAGAAAGCAGGAATGGGGTACTGAAGTTGCATGTTCAGCCATGAACTCATTGAATGGCGGTGCAGGCTCGAAGGGCCGAATGGCCTACTCCTGCACCTATTTTCTATGTTTCTATGTTTCTCTGAAAAAGAAGCGTTAGCGTGTGTTTATGGGATAAAGAAAATGCATCAATATCTGTTTGGGCTCAAATTTGAATTCAAAACTGACCATAAGCCACTTATATCCCTCTTCTCTGAATGTAAGGGAATAAACACGAATGCATCAGCCTACATCCAAAGAGGGGCGCTCACGTTGTCCGCATACAACTATGCCATCCGCCACAGGCCAGGCACAGAAAACTGTGCCGATGCTCTCAGTAGGTTGCCATTGCCCACCACAGTGGTAGAGATGGCATAGCCCGCAGATTTAGTTATGGTAATAGGAGCATTCGAGAGTGAGCAATCACCTGTTACAGCCCGACAGATTAGAACCTGGATGAGTCAGGACCCCTTACTGTCCTTAGTAAAAAACTGTATGCTCCACGGGAGTAGGTCTAGTGTCCCATTAGAGATGCAGGAAGAACTAAAGCCATACCAGTGGCGCAGAGATGAAACGTCCATACAGGCAGAATGCCTCCTGTGGGGTAATCAGGTAGTGGTGCCTAAAAAGGGCAGGGACACTTTCATTAGTGACCTCCACAGTACCCACCCAAGCATTGTAATGATGAAAGCGATAGCCAGATCCCACATGTGGTGGCCCGGTATCGATGCAAACTTAGAGTCCTGCATGCACAAATGTAATACATTTTCCCAGTTAAGCAATGCACCCAGGGAGGCGCCACTATGTTTATGGTTCTGGCCCTCCAAACCATGATCCAGGGTTCATGTCGACTACGCAGACCCATTCTTGGGAGAAAAGATCCTTGTGATTGTAGATGCCTACTCCAAATGAATTGAATGTGGGATAATGTCGGCAAGCACATCCGCTGCCACCATTGAAATCCTGTGGGCCATGTTTGCCACGCACGGCCTGCCTGATGTCCTTGTAAGTTACAATGGGCCGTGCTTCACCAGTGCCGAGTTCAAAGAGTTCATGACCCGCAATGGAATCAAACATGTCACTTCAGCTCCGTTCAAACCAGCGTCCAATGGTCAGGCAGAGTGAGCAGTGCAAACAATCAAGCAGAGCTTGAAGAGGGTAACTGAAGGCTCACTGCAGACTCGCCTATTTCACAAGACCTCACTCGCTCACTGGGGTTCCCCCTGCTGAAGTGCTCATAAAAAGGGCACTAAAGACAAGACTCTCGTTAGTCCACCCTGATCTACTCGAATAGGTAGAGAGCAGGCGGCTTCAACAGAAAACATATCATGATCGCGCGAATGTGTCACACGAAATTGAGATTAATGATCCTATATTTGTGTTAAACTATGGACAAGGTCCCAAGTGGCTTCCCGGCCAAAGAGGGGAGTAGGGTGTTTCAGTTCAAACTTTCAAATGGACTCACCTGCAGTGGACACTGGACATAACCAAACTAAGATTCACGGACTAACCAGAACAACCCCACAATAGACTCTACTTTTCTCGACCCCACAACACACACACAAATGGCAACCAACTCAGCGGTTGATCATGAAGCAGAACCCATCACCTGCAGCAGCCCAGCAGGACTCTCCACACCCAGCAGCCCTGCAAGGCCAGCTGCGTAGCAGCCCAGCGAGGGCCCAACAAACGACTCACCAAAACCAGCATTTGCACCGAGATGATCAACCAGGGAAAGGAAGGCCCCAGATCGACTCACATTGTAAATAGTTACACTATTGACTTTGGGGGGAGTGTTGATATATATGTAAACCTGTAAATACAATGTTTAACCACCAGAGGGCTCATCCCTTGGAGTCCCAAGGGATCCCACAATCCCTTGGGAGCACAGGTACACAAGGAGGCCTCACAGGCTGGAAAAGCACTCTAGAGACCTGCAATAAAGGACTACGGTCACACACTACTTTGAGCTTACAGTTTCAGGTCAGACTATTTATTCAATACATAACACATCCAAATATACTTTGCTTTGACAAATAAAGCTGCAATAAAATTGCACCTTAAACCTCATCACTTGCCGCCATAGTTTGGTGTTACAGGACTCAATTTTCATGAGCCCATTTTCTGGCGTACTTGCCCGAGTTGCGTCGCTTAATTACGTGAATAGATGCGCCAAGAAAAAATCTTAATAGTTTCCCCGATGTTTGGCCTCTAATCTGCAGCCACGCAGCGTGGCCAGTCGCCTCGGGGGTGGAGCCTACGGTCTGCGCTGGAAAAAGGAGCCGGGGCTTCTGTGCATGCGCGGGGAAAAAAAGTGACGTTTTTGACGTCGCTGAAATGGCTGCGCATGTGCAGTAGAGCTCCGAGTCTGGGAGACTTCCTTCAGCTTCATATAGTGAGTAACCAGTGCAATAGATTTCAAGAAGCTGTAGATTATAACATACAGTCTCTCCAAACACCCCCCCCTCCCCCCCGCCCCCTGAGCCTCTCCGGTGCCTTCCCGCCGCTCTGTGGCCCTCGATGCCGGCCAGTTCACTCCCTCCCCCACCGCCCCCCCCAGCCTCCTAGTCTGCTTCCCCGCCCCTAGCCCTGGCCGCAGAGCTTGCCGGTGCATTCTCCCGCACTTAGCCCAGGCCGAATAGCCTCCCAATCCGCTCCCCGACCCCCTAGCCCAGGCCGAGTGGCCTCCCAGTCCGCTCCCCGCCCCTAGCCCAGGCCACGTGGTCTCCTTCCTCCAGGTCCCCGCACCTAACTACACCCAAAAGGCTTTCCCCCACCTCTCTCTTCCTCCCCCATCTCTCTCTCCCCCTCTCTCTTACCTTTCCCGCTGCTGCTGTCCGGGCATCTGCTGCACTTACCTGCACCGATTTCCTTACCTGCGCCGATTTCTTTAACTCTCCACAAGGGTTTTCTCGAGTGGCCACATAAGTTGGCCTCAGTAGAAATGAAGTAACTATTAGCTGGCCAAAGTTGCCTAAATGGCCAGAATTGGCGAAGGTGACTTTGAGGAAAAAAAACTTACCTGAAAAAAAACGTAACTAAGTCAGTTACGCTGGTGCAAATTGATTGAGGAAACTGGGTATTTTTAAATTAGGCCAGAAAAAGTAACCTAGTCCAAAAAAAATGGAGCAAGTACTGGGGAAAATTGAGCCCATAGTAATTATTAGATTATTATTGTGTTCTTCAGCCCCCATTTTTATCAAGCATTGTGTCAAACATCAGTGCTTTAAAAATGAGAAAACATGCAAATCTGGATATTAACCTCTTCCGGTAATGATTCAAATATCTTTCTTAACAATAATATTAGCAAAATGCTGGTTTCACTCACCCTTTTAATTCTGAAGGTTTTTTTTGTTATTCATGAAATAAATTATTTTGAAAGTAAACATAAATTATATGAAGTAATATTTTGTATCTTTTTGTATTTATTCTTCATATGCTAAAAATGCTAGTCTGAGAACTTGTTGTCATAGCAACATATTGTTCAACATGGCGACCGTAGCAAATTGGAGGGCAATTTGTTTTTTTCTATGTGTTTAGGCTGCAAGCCTAATATGCCAAGCCCATTGTCGCTGCAACATAAGTAACATGAAGATTCTGCAGTCTCACGTGTTTTCAATTGACTAACTTTCATTTTCTATTTATGTCATGTAATCACATTTCTTTTTTGCACACTATACTTGCTTTTGTCCTCTGCCTTCACTGACTTGCTCTTCAGTATAGATCTGGGAATTGTGGCCTAGATATTTGTGGACACTGCGCTCGTTTAACAGGCATAAAACGGCATTTAAGAGGCCAATAGAATCAAAGAAATTTACAACATGAAAGTGTCCACGCTGGTCGCGGAAGGCTGTGTGGCGAGTGCATATTCTGCACATTCCCTACCGGAACTGCGCCATCCGCCATATTAGTATAAGCTGAAGTACAGGCCTCCCGGGCCCGCATCTCAAACAGTCATTAGGCCCTTTGAATGGACAAACAGGGAGCCAAATGCCTGTTTCAGGTCCTCTTACCCGAATTAGGCTGCCTATCCCTTTCAGTATAACCAAGTGCTACCTGCGGCCTAACAGCAGTCCGTAAAGGGAGTGCTCCTTCCACAACAGTCCTGGACACCATCGTCAGGCCCCTGCAGGGCTCCCTGCTGATTCCCGCCCAGGAACTACCCGATGGCTAGTGCCAGTCACGGAGGAGCCCTGAACTAAAATTGACTTCGCTAGCCAGCTGTACAGCAGGCAACCACAGCTTGTCGATCTAATTTAAATGAGGCCTGAGGCCCAATATCAGGTGCCCCTCGGGCCTACCCATTCCAGTGCGGGGATCACACCCTGCGCCCAGTTCACGCTGGCAATCCGCCACTCTCTGATCTCCCGGCACCACTCCCCAGACCACCACACACACCCCACCAATCCCTTAAATTAAGTTATTTTTTTATTAATTCATGGGATGTCATCATCATCATAGGCAGTCCCTCAGAATTGAGGAAGACTTGCTTCCACTCTTAGAATGAGTCCTTAGGTGGCTGAGCAGTCCAATATGAGAGCCACAGTAACTGCCACAGGTGGGACAGACAGCCGTTGATGGTAAGGGAGGGTGGGACAAGTTTGCCGCGCGTTCTTTCCGCTGCTTGCGCTTGTTTTCTGCATGCACTTGGCAATGAGACTCAAAGCGCTCAGTGGCCTCCCGGATGCACTTCCTCCACTCAGGGCGGTCTTTGGCCAGGGACTCCCAGTATCAGTGGGGGTGCCGCACTTTATCAGAGAGGCTTTGAGGGTGTCCTTGTTGCTATGTATGTAAACCTTACTAGTGTGTGAGAGATCCCTAGATCTGAGCAAGGCCATCATGATAGCCCAGGCTTTCATGTCTACGTACGATAACACTAAACAGATATCTTTGCAGCACTGAAGCTCACCGGCAAGTACTGTGCATAAAATAACGCCTTCAGCAGGCAGAACTGTGCATGGCAGGGCCTACATGCCTGCAGAGGCCAGACCTAGGATGACTCAGAGTCCGCTGTGGGGCATGAATGCGAATCCATGAACAGCATGTTGGCGCTGCAGGGGTAATCATCGAGCCCATCAATTTCAATTTAAGTACTACATGTACAAAGGCTGCGGAACAATGGGGCACCTCCAGCAAATGTGCAGACGTGCTGCGACTCACCATGTGGCAGAGCCGGCAGAAGATGACCGATCTGGCGCGGATCATGCTGAACGAGTAAGAGAGGCAACTCAACCCGAAGCTGAAGAGGAAGTGTATGGGGTACACACCTTCTCCACCAAAAGCTCTCCGATAACGTTGAAAGTCAAATTAAATGGCATTCCAGTTTCCATGGAATTGGACACGGGGGCGAGTCAGTCAATTATGAGCAAGAAGGCTTTTGCGAAATTGTGGAGCAGCAAGGCACAAAGGCCAAAACTAAGCCCGATTCACACCAAGCTATGCACTTACACCAAAGAACTCACACCAGTCATTGGCAGTGCAGCAGTGAAGGTATCGTACGATGGAACTGTGCAAGATCACTATGGATTGTACCAGGTGATGGTCCAACGCTGTTTGGCAGAAGCTGGCTAAGAAAGATCCGATGGAACTTGAATGACATCAAAGCACTGTCTTCGGTGGATGACGCCTTATGCACCCAAGTGCTAAACCAATTCCCGTCGATATTTGAGCCAGGCATCGGCAACTTCACAGGCGCCAAAGTGCAGATTCATCTAGTCCCTGATGCATGACCCGTTCATAACAAGGCCCGAGCGGTTCCATACATGATGCGAGAGAAAGTCGAGATTGAGCTGGACAGACTTCAACGAGAGGGAATCATATCGCCAGTCTAGTTCAACGAATGGGTCAGTTCAATTGTTCCGGTGTTGAAAAGTGATGGGACAGTCAGAATCTGCGGGGACTACAAGGTAACGATCAACCGAGTCTCGTTACAGGACCAGTACCCACTACCCAAAGCGGATAACCAAGTTCGCAATGCTAGCAGGGGGGAAGTCGTTCACCAAGCTGGATCAAACCTCTGCTTACATGACACAAGAGCTGGCTGACCCTTAGAAAAAATTGACATGCATCAACACGCACAAAGGACTGTTCATATACCACAGATGCCCTTTTGGGATTCGCTCGGCTGCGGCCATCTCCCAGAGGAACATGGAGAGTCTGCTGAAATCGGTTCTGCGCACGGTGGTGTTTCAAGGCAACATCCTGATCACTGGTCACAACACCACCGAACACTTGCACAACCTGGAAGAGGATCGAAAGCGATTGGACAGAGTGGAACTCAGGCTGAAATGCTCCAAGTGTATTTTCCTGGCGCCAGAGACAGAGGTCGAATTTCTGGGGAGAAAGATTGGGGCGAACGGCATCAGATCCACGGACTCCAAAATGGAGGCCATCAAGAATGCACCCAGACCACAGAATGTGACGGAGCTGCATTCGTTCCTGGGACTCCTCACCCATTTTGATAACTTTCTACTGGGGTTGAGCACTTTGCGGGAACCTTTGCAATTATTGCTACGCAAGGGTGATGACTGTGTTTGGGATAAATTTCAAGAGACAGCCTTTAATAAGGCCAGAAACCTGCTATGTTCTAACAAGTTACTTGTATTGTATGACCCGTGTAAATGTTTAGTACTAGCTTGTGATGCATCTTCGTATGGGGTCGGTTGTGTGTTACAGCAAGCCAACATGTCAGGCAAACTGCAACCGGTTGCATATGCAACCAGAAGTTTATCTAAGGCTGAAAGAGCCTACAGTATTGTTGATAAATAAGCATTAGCATGCGTATACGGGGTTAAGAAAATGCACCAGTACCTATTTGGACTCCGGTTCAAGCTCGAAACCGACCACAAACTGTTCATCTCGCTGTTCTCAGAAAGCAAAGGTATTAACACCAATGCTTCATCGCGCATCCAAAGATGGGCACTAACGTTATCTGCGAATGACTATGTAATCAGCCATAAATCAGACAATGAGAACTGTGCTGAATCCCTCAGTCGGCTACCATTGCCCACCACCGGGGTGGAAATGGCGCAACCCTCAGACTTGCTTCTTGTAATGGATGTTTTTGAGAGCTAGGGTTACCCATCACGGCTCACCAGATCAGGACCTGGACTAGCCAGGACCCTGTGCTATCACTAGTAAAAAGCTACATCCTCAATGGGAGCTGGTCGGCGGTTCCCAGGGAAATACAAGACGAAATTAAGCCATTTCACCGATGCAAGGATGAAATGTCCATTCATTCGGATTGTCGCCTATGGGGGAATCGCGTAGTTTTGCCAAAAAAAGGCAGGGAAACGTTTATACGCGACCTTTACAGTACCCACCCAGGCATAGTCATGATGAAGGCTATCGCCTGGTCGCACGTTTGGTGGCCCGACATTGAATCAGAATTGGAGTCATGCGTACACCAATGTAACACTTGCTCACAGTTGAGCAATGCACCCAGGGAGGCCCCACTGAGTCTGTGGTCATGGCCCTCCAAACAGTGGTCCAGGGTCCACATAGATTTCGCTGGCCCCTTTCTAGGAAAGATGTTCCTAGTAGCATTGGACGCTTACTCTAAATGGATTGAATGTATAATAATGTCATCATGTACGTCCACTGCCACCAATGAAAGCCTCCGGGCCATGTTCGCCACCCATGGTTTGCCCAACATCCTTGTTACTGACAATGGACCATGTTTCACCAGCTCGGAATTCAACGAGTTCATGACCCGCAATGGCATCAAGCATGTCAAGTCTACCCCGTTTAAGCCTGCATCCAATGGTCAAGCGGAATGGGCAGTCCAAACTATCAAGCAGAGCTTGAAACACATGACGGACGGTTCCCTGCAGACCCGGTTATCTCGGATTCTGCTCAGCTACCGGACGCGACCCCACTCGCTTACTGGTGTTCCCCTGCAGAATTTTTAATGAAGAGACCACTCAAAACCAGGCTCTCCTTAGTCCACCCGGATCTCAATGATCATGTAGAAACCGGCATCACCGGCATAACATGTACCACGATCGCGCAGCTGTATCACGTGACATTGATGTTAATGACCCTGTGTTTGTTCTTAATTATGGTCATGCTCCCAAAGGGGTTGCTGGCACTGTGTTAGCCAAGGAGGGGAATAGAGTGTTTGCTGTCAAACTTTTGAATGGACAAACATGCATAAAGCACTTAGATCAGACAAAACTGTGATTCATTGACAGCCAAGAACAGTTTGAAGAGGACATTACCATCATTGATCCACCTACACACACCCAACCAGCAATCGACCTCGCAGTTCACCATGCCCGACAGTCCGATCAGACCAGGCGCGCTGCAGTGTAGCAATGATCCGACCAACTCACCCATGCCAGGACTTCAACTCAGGCGATCAACCCGGGAACGTAGAGCCCCGGATCGCCTCAACTTGTAAATAAGTTGTATCTAAGAATTTGGAGGGAAGTGATGTTATGTATGTAAACATTACCAATGTGTAAGACTTGTCACCTGGGGGCGCACCTGTTGGAGATCCAAGAGTCACCTGCACATCCCGGGCGAGCAGGTATAAAAGGCAGTCTACTATGCTGCTTCCTCACTCTGGAGTTACATTAAAGAGACCAAGATCACGACAGTTTGAGCTTACAGCACACAGTCTTCTGGAGTTATTTTGAACATAACACTTGTAACGTTTCCTCTGTCCACCCTTGGATCATTTGCCACGAAGGAGTTCCGAGTAGAGCACTTGCTTTGGGAGTCTCGTGTCTGGCATGCGGACAATGTGGCCTGCCCAGAGGAGCTGATCAAGTGTGGTCAGTGATTCAATGCTGGGGATGTTGGCCGGGTCGAGGATGCTAATGTTGGTGTGTCTGTCCTCCAAGGGGATTTGTAGGATCTTGCAAAGGCATCATTGATGGTATTTCTCCAATGACTTGAGATGTCAACTGTACATGGTCCATGTCTCTGAACTATATAGGAGGATGGGTATTATTACAGCCCTGTAGACCATGAACTTGGTGGCAGTTTTGAGGGCCTGGTCTTCGAACACTATTTTCCTCAGGTGGCTGAAGGCTGTGCTGGCGCACTGGAGGCAGTGTTGAATCTCGTCATCCATGTCTGCTTTTGTTGATAAGAGGCTCCCGAGATATGGGAAATAGTCCACGTTATCCAGGGCTGCACCGTAGATCTTGATGACTGGGGGGTCAGTGCTGTGCGGCGAGGACAGTCTGGTGGAGGACCTTTGTATTACGGATGTTTAGCGTAAGGCCCATGCTTTCATATGCCTCAGTAAATATGTCAACTATATCCTGGAGTTCAGCCTCTGAATGTACGCAGACGCAGGCGTCGTCCGCGTACTGTAGCTCAACAACAGAGGTTAGGGTGGTCTTGGGCCTGGCCTGGAGGTTAAACAGCTTCCCACTGCTTCTGTAGTTTAGTTCCACTCCAATGGGGAGCTTGTTGACTATGAGGTGGAGCATGGCAGTGAGGAAGATTGAGAAGAGGGCTGGAGCGATGATGCAGTCCTGTTTGACCCCGGTCCGGACGTGGATTGGGTCTGTAATGGATCCATTGGTAAGGAGCACGGCCTGCATGTTGTCATGGAGCAGGTGAAGGATGATGACGAACTTTTGGGGGCTCCGAAATGGAAGAGGACACTCCATAGGCCCTCGCGGTTGACAGTGTCAAAGGCATTTGTAAGGTCGAAGAAGGCCATGTATAAGGGCTGGCGCTGTTCCCTGCATTTTTCCTGTAGCTGTCGCACTGCAAAAATCATGTCCGTTGTGTCCCGTAGGGACGAAGTCCGCACTGAGACTCCGGGAGGAACTCGTTGGCTACAGGGAGAAGACGAATGAGGAGGACTCGAGTGACAGCTTTCCCAGTGGCTGATAGCAGGGAGATTCCCCTGTAGTTGCCACAGTCGGACTTGTCCCCTTTTTTAAAGATGGTCACGATCACTGCAGCTCTGAGATCTCCCTCCAGATGAGAGAGATGAGGTCATGTATTTGCGTCAGTAGTGCCTCTTCACCATACTTCAGTGTCTCAGCAGAGATTCCATCTGCTCCCGTAACCTTGTTGTTCTTGAGCTGTCTTCTGGATTTTCCTACCTCATGCAACGTTGGGATTTCACTGAGGTGGTGGCGGGTCGCATGCTGTGGGATGGAGTCGAGAACATAGAAACATAGAAACATAGAAAATAGGTGCAGGAGTAGGCCATTCGGCCCTTCTAGCCTGCACCGCCATTCAATGAGTTCATGGCTGAACATGCAACTTCAGTACCCCACTCCTGCTTTCTCACCATACCCCTTGATCCCCCTAGTAGTAAGGACTACATCTAACTCCTTTTTGAATATATTTAGTGAATTGGCCTCAACAACTTTCTGTGGTAGAGAATTCCACAGGTTCACCACTCTCTGGGTGAAGAAATTCCTCCTCATCTCGGTCCTAAATGGCTTACCCCTTATCCTTAGACTGTGTTCCCTGGTTCTGGACTTCCCCAACATTGGGAACATTCTTCCTGCATTTAACCTGTCTAACCCCGTCAGAATTTTAAACGTTTCTATGAGGTCCCCTCTCATTCTTCTGAACTCCAGTGAATGCAAGCCCAGTTGATCCAGTCTTTCTTGATAGGTCAGTCCCGCCATCCCGGGAATCAGTCTGGTGAACCTTCGCTGCACTCCCTCAATAGCAAGAATGTCCTTCCTCAGGTTAGGTGACCAAAACTGTACACAATACTCCAGGTGTGGCCTCACCAAGGCCCTGTACAACTGTAGCAACACCTCCCTGCCCCTGTACCCGAATCCCCTCGCTATGAAGGCCAACATGCCATTTGCTTTCTTAACCGCCTGCTGTGCCTGCATGCCAACCTTCAATGACTGATGTACCATGACACCCAGGTCTCTTTGCACCTACCCTTTTCTTAATCTGTCACCATTCAAATAATAGTCTGTCTCTCTGTTTTTACCACCAAAGTGGATAATGTCACATTTATCCACATTATACTTCATCTGCCATGCATTTGCCCACTCACCTAACCTATCCAAGTTGCTCTGCAGCCTCATAGCATCCTCCTCACAGCTCACACTGCCACTCAACTTAGTGTCATCCACAAATTTGGAGATACTACATTTAATCCCCTTGTCTAAATCATGAATGTACAGTGTAAACAGCTGGGGCCCCAGCACAGAACCTTGCGGTAGCCCACTAGTCACTGCCTGCCATTCTGAAAATGCCCATTTACTCCTACTCTTTGCTTCCTGTCTGACAACCAGTTCTCAATCCATATCAGCACACTACCCCCAATCCCATGTGCTTTAACTTTGCACATTAATCTCTTGTGTGGGACCTTGTCGAAAGCCTTCTGAAAGTCCAAATATACCACATCAACTGGTTCTCCCTTGTCCACTTTATTGGAAACATCCTCAAAAAATTCCAGAAGATTTGTCAAGCATGATTTCCCTTTCACAAATCCATGCTGACTTGGACCTATCAGGTCACCTCTTTCCAAATGCACTGCTATGACATCCTTAATAATTGATTCCATCATTTTACCCACTACCGATGTCAGGCTGACCGGTCTATAATTCCCTGTTATCTCTCTCCCTCCTTTTTTAAAAAGTGGGGTTACATTGGCTACCCTCCACTCCATAGGAACTGATCCAGAGCCAATGGAATGTTGGAAAATGACTGTCAATGCATCCACTATTTCCAAGGCCACCTCCTTAAGTACTCTGGGATGCAGTCCATCAGGCCCTGGGGATTTATCGGCCTTCAATCCCATCAATTTCCCCAACACAATTTCCCGACTAATAAGGATTTCCCTCAGTTCCTCCTCCTTACTAGACCCTCTGACCCCTTTTATATCCGGAAGGTTGTTTGTGTCCTCCTTTGTGAATACCGAACCAAAGTACTTGTTCAATTGGTCCGCCATTTCTTTGTTCCCCGTTATGACTTCCCCTGATTCTGACTGCAGGGGACCTACGTTTGTCTTTACTAACCTTTTTCTCTTTACATATCTATAGAAACTTTTGCAATCCGTCTTAATGTTCCCTGCAAGCTTCTTCTCGTACTCCATTTTCCCTGCCCGAATCAAACCCTTTGTCCTCCTCTGCTGAGTTCTAAATCTCTCCCAGTCCCCAGGGTTCGCTGCTATTTCTGGCCAATTTGTATGCCACTTCCTTGGCTTTAATACTATCCCTGATTTCCCTTGATAGCCACGGTTGAGCCACCTTCCCTTTTTTATTTTTACGCCAGACAGGAATGTACAATTGTTGTAGTTCATCCATGCGGTCTCTAAATGTCTGCCATTGCCCATCCACAGTCAACCCCTTAAGTATCATTCGCCAATCTATCCTAGCCAATTCACGCCTCATACCTTCAGAGTTACCCTTCTTTAAGTTCTGAACCATGGTCTCTGAATTAACTGTTTCATTCTCCATCCATATGCAGAATTCCACCATATTATGGTCACTCTTCCCCAAGGGGCCTCGCACAACAAGATTGCTAATTAATCCTCTCTCATTACACAACACCCAGTCTAAGATGGCCTCCCCCCTAGTTGGTTCCTCGACATATTGGTCTAGAAAACCATCCCTTATGCACTCCAGGAAATCCTCCTCCACCGTATTGCTTCCAGTTTGGTTAACGCAATCTATATGCATATTAAAGTCACCCATTATAACTGCTGCATCTTTATTGCACGCACCCCTAATTTCATGTTTGATGCCCTCCCCAACATCACTACTACTGTTTGGAGGTCTGTACACAACTCCCACTAACGTTTTTTGCCCTTTGGTGTTCTGCAGCTCTACCCATATAGATTCCACATCATCCAAGCTAATGTCCTTCCGAACTATTGCCTTAATTTCCTCCTTAACCAGCAATGCTACCCCACCTCCTTTTCCTTTTATTCTATCTTTCCTGAATGTTGAATACCCCTGGATGTTGAGTTCCCAGCCCTGATCATCCTGGAGCCATGTCTCCGTGATCCCAATCACATCATATTTGTTAACATCTATTTGCACAGTTAATTCATCCACCTTATGGCGGATACTCCTTGCATTAAGACACAAAGCCTTCAGGCTTGTTTTTTTAACACTCGAGTCAAAGGCAGAGTCTTGATTGAGGAGATCTTCAAAGTGCTCCTTCCAGCGGATGTCGGCAATGCTATTAAGGCCAGCATTTATTGCCCATCCCTACTTGCCCTTGAGAAGGTAAAGGTGAGCTGCCTCCTTGAACCACTGCAGTCCGTGTGGTGATACTTCTTTGTAGCAGTTTGGTACAACTCAAGAGGACTGTTAAGAGTCAACTACATTGCTGTGGGTCTCGAGTGACATATAGGCCAGACCGGTAAGGACGGCAAATTTTCTTTCATCTGCCGTGGTGGGATTTGAATTCACGTCTCTGGATCATTAGCCCAGGCTTCAGGATTACTGGTCCAGTAACACTACCACTATGCTACCATACTTGCGATTGTTGATTGGCTTAATCCAGTTCCAAGGATTGGTTTTCCAGTGTTCCAGATTGGGACTGGTACATGGTACAGTTGATCTGCTCATGCTATTAAAGTGACCAGTTTAGCATTTGAATATTTTTTTCAAAGGACATCAAACACTCCCGCCACTTCCCAAGATGTGGCATTAGCACCCCAGCAGTGCAGGCACAGATTAAACATTTTATTTTGTTACTGCTGCCCTTAATGGGCTAATATTAACAGAAATAAGGGGGGCAAAATTGCCCCTTTTTATAGCCCCAATAGTGCATCTGAGAAGGGCAGTTTTTGCCCAGGGGAGTGGGGGCGCTACCGCATCCCGGGAAATTGTCCTAGTGATTTGGGAGAAGCTGTCCCAACAGTACTGCGCTCCGCAATTAGTGCCCGGGCCGCCACTCAACCACTGATGATGTCATCACCATTCGCGGCTATTGTTTTCCGAACACAGATGAAACTGCACACAAGGAGGTTAAAGTAACAGTGACCTCAGTCTTTATTAAGACACTCCAGAGTGAGGAACAGGCCTTAGGGGCCGGCTTATATACAGTGCTCCTAAGGGATGCTGGGACTTCAGGAGATGCGCTCCCTGGTGGCGGAACATGGGAGTGCATGCTTTACAGATACACAACATCACTCCCCCGCAAAGTCAAAGTGAAAACTATTTACAAGGTGAGGCGGTCAGGAGTCTTTCTTTACCTGGTGGACTGCCTCGGTACAAATGTCTGTTCTGGTGTGTTGGCTCTGCCCTCGCTGGGCTGGCGTGTTGTTGGCCCTGCAGCGCTGCTGGGTGAGCCTAGCTTTGCTGGGCTGTTGGGCGTGTTGGATTCGATTTCCTGGTCCGGGGTGGTGTCGTTGATCCTTTGGGTGTGTGTTGTGGGCTCGAAAAAGGTGGTGTCTGCTGTGGGTTGTTCAGGACAATCTGTGAACCGCAGCCTCGTTTGGTCCAGGTGCTTTCTGCAAATTTGTCCGTTGACTAGTTTGACTACAAACACCCTACTCCCTTCTTTAGCTATCACCGTGCCCGCGATCCATGTGGGACCATGTCCATAGTTTAGCACATACACAGGGTCATTCAGATCAATTTCCCGGGACACAGTGGCGCGACCATTGTTTACATTTTATTGCTGCCGCCTGCTCTCTACCTGATCATGCAGGTTGGGGTGAACCTGCGAGAGTCTGGTGTTAAGTGTCCTTTTCATGAGTAGCTCAGCCGGGGGCACCCCTGTGAGCGAGTGGGGTCTTGTGCGGTAGCTGAGCAGTACTCGGGACAGGCGGGTTTGGAGTGAGTCTTCTGTGACTCATTTAAGCTCTGTTTGATTGTTTGTACTGCCCACTCTGCCTGCCCATTGGAGGCTGGTTTAAACGGGGCCGAGGTGACATGTTTGATCCCATTGCGGGTCATGAATTCTTTAAATTCGGCACTGGTGAAACATCGCCCATTGTCACTGACCAGTATGTCAGGCAGGCCGTGCGTGGCAAACATGGCCCTCAGGCTTTCAATGGTGGTGGTGGTGGTGCTTCCCGACTTCATTTCACATTCAATTCATTTTGAAAATGCATCCACCACCACCACCAGGAACATTTTACCGAGAAACGGGCCTGCATAGTCGCCATGGATCCTCGACCATGGTCTGGAGGGCCAGGACCACAAACTTAGTGGTGCCTCTCTGGGCGCGTTGCACAACTGAGCACACACGCGGCATTGCCGTACATAGGACTCTAAGTCAGAGTCGATACCGGGCCACCACACGTGGGATCTGGCTATCGCTTTCATCATTACTGTACCCGGGTGTGTGCTGTGGAGATCCGAGATGAACATCTCCTTGCCCTTTTTGGGTAGCACTGCGCGGTTACCCCACAACAGGCAGTCTGCCTTAATGGAATGGCTTGATTAGCTCTTGCATTTCAACGGGGATGCTGGTCCAGCTCCCATGCAGTACACAGTTTTTTACTAGGGACAGCAGAGGATCCTGGATGGTCTAAGTCCGAATCGGGCGGGCCGTGACAGGTGATTTATCATTTTTAAACACTTCCATGACCATCATTATGTCTGCGGACTGCGCCACCATCAACAAGTTTGCAGACTGCGCCATTTCCATCCCCGTGGTGGGCAATGGTAGCCGACTGAGAGCATCCGCACAGTTCTCGGTGCCTGGCCTGTGGCGGATGGTATAGTTATACGCTGATAGCGCGAGTGCCCACCTTTGTATGCGGGCTGAAGCATTAGTATTTATCCCCTTGTTTTCAGCGAACAGGGATATGAGGGGCTTGTGATTGGTTTCCAGCGCAAATTTGAGGCCAAACAGGTACTGATGCATTTTCTTTACCCCGAACACACACGCTAATGTCTCTTTCTCAATAATGCTGTAGGCCCTCTCGACATTAGACAAGCTCCTGGAGGAATAGGCAACAGGTTGCAACTTCCCCGCAACGTTAGCTTGTTGTAATACAAACCCGACTCCGTACGACGACGCATCACATGCTAGCACAAATCTTTTACACGGGTTATACAATACAAGCAGCTTGTTGGAGCATAAAATGTTTCTGGCTTTCTCAAAAGCAATTACTTGCTTTTTTTTCCATACCCAGTTCTCACCTTTGCACAATAGCACATGTCGGGGCTCTAAGAGGGTGCTTAACCCCGGTAGGAAGTTACCAAAATAGTTGAGGAGTCCCAGGAATGACCGCAGCTCTGTGACGTTCAGTGGCCTGGGTGCGTTCCTGATAGACTCTGTCTTGGCGTCTGTGGGCCGAATGCCGTCCGCCGTGATCTTTCTCCCCATAAACTCAACTTCTGTTGCCACGAAGACGCATTTCGACCTCTTCAGCCACAGCCCTACGCGATCCAGTCGGGTATTGGTCCTGTAGCGAGAAACCATTAATAGTTACTTCATAATCACCGCAAATCCTGACCGTGCCATCAATTTTGAGTACTGGAACAATCGGGCTGGCCCACTCGCTGAATTCCACTGGGGAGATGATACCCTCGCTTAGCAGCCTGTCCAGCTCGATTTCCACTCTCTCTCTCATCATGTGAGGTTCCGCTCGCGCCTTGTGGTGAATGGGTCGTGCCTCTGGGACCAAGTGGATCCGCACCTTTGCCCCGGAAAATTTCCAAAGCCTGGCTCAAAAAGGGAAGGAAAATTTTTAAGAACCTGGGTACATGAGGCCTCATCGACATGTGATAGCGCTCAGATGTCATCCCAGTTCCAGCGGATTTTGCCCAGCCAGCTTCTTCCAAGCAGTGTGGGGCCATCGCTCGGGACAATCCAGAGTGGCAGTTCGTGTACCATGCCCTCGTAGGTGACCTTGACCATGGTGCTGCCCAAGACAGTGATGAGCTCTTTGGTGTACATTCTCAGTTTCGTATGGATGGGGCTCAGGGCTGGTCTGAATGCGTTGTTGCACCACAATCTCTCAAACATCTTCTTACTCATGATGGATTGGCTAGCGCCAGTGTCCAGTTCCATGGCTACGGTAAGCCATTCAATTTTACATTTCGCATTATAGGTGGACATTTCATCGAAAATGTGTGCACCCCGTGTACTTCAGCATCTGCCTCCTCTCTCTGAGGCTCGACATTGCTTTGATGCACCATGGACCGATCTTCCTCTGCCACGTGGTGGTTAGCAGGTTTTGCAGAGCTTGCAGCTCATCTGCAAGCTCATTGGAGGTGCCCCATTGTTCCACAGCTCTTGCAAACATACCCTTTGAAGCGGCATGAATAGGCTGAATGGAAGCCTCCACAATGCCAACAAGGTGTGAATTGCCTTGCAGTCTGAGTCATCTGGGTCATCTGAGGCCTGCTGGCAGTTGTAGACTCGTGGTTTCTGCCCTGTACATTTCTGCTCGCAAACACAGCTCCAGCCAATCCATGAACATTGCGAGCACTTGTGTGCTGAGAGACCTGTTCGGTGTCATCACTAGTGGACATAAACGCCTGTGCAATCGCAATGGCCTTACTGAGGATCGGTATCTCTACAGTCAAAAGTTTTCGCAGGATGGTCTCGCGGCCAATGTCCAGTACAAAAAAGTCTCTGAGTATCTGCTCCAAGTAGCCATCAAACTCACATTGTCCTGCAAGTCGCCTTAGCTCAGTGATGTATCTCGCGACTTCCTGACCTTCAGATCGCTGGCATGTGTAGAACCGATACCTGGCCATCAGCACGCTCTCCCTCGGGTTAAGATGCTCCTGAACCAGTGTATACAGCTCCTCATACGATTTATCTGTGGGTTTCACCAGAGCCATAAGATTCTTCATGAGGCTGTAGGTCGGTGCCCTGCAGACCGTGAGGATGACCGCTCTCCTTTTTGCAGCGCTTCCTTCTCCGTCCAGCTCGTTGGCTACAAAGTACCCGTCTAGCCGTTCAACATAGGCTTCCCAGTGCTCACCCTCCGAGAACCTCTCCAGGATGCCCACAGTTTGCTGCATCCTTGCATTGGATTTGTATTCTTGTCGCCAGTTATTGTGTTCCTAACACAGATGAGACTGCACACAGGGAGGTTAATATAACGGTGACCTCAGTCTTTATTAAGACACTCCAGAGTGAGGAACAGGCCTTAGGGGCCAGCTTATATACAGTGCTCCCAAGGGATGCTGGGATCCCTTGGGACTTCAGGGGATGAGCTCCCTGGTGGCGGAACATGGGAGTGCATGCTTTACAGATACACAACAGGTGCGAACTGTTACCACTCTGCACTGACCCCTTAATGCCCCATGGGGGAAATTGCTTTGCGGATCCTGTGGCATTCTTGAAAGAGGAGGCCTGCAGTGCCCCAGGCTGCCATCTTTCTTGGTCAGCCAACTCTTGGGTCAGCCCGACCTTGGCGACCCAAGCATGGACCAGGCCACCCGGACCTCCGTCTTGGGTGCAAGGCTGCTGGCCCAGTTGATCGCATCCCTGGTGGCCCAGTGGTGGCCACCATAAGGCCTGCAGAATGCACGGTGGCCCTCCCCTTTATTGGAAGGGGCGGGTCATTTTAATACACCAGCACTATGCGGAGACTGCTACTGCCCCAGGAGCGCCCCTCAAAGCAAGCGGAATGCCAGAGACAGTGCTCCGCTTCCTTTGAGTGGCGTAAGGCCCAATTCCGTGTCGGGGGCGGGACTTCAGGGCCAGGCGATAAAAGTCTGCCCCCGGAAGGTTACCGCCCCTAATTGAGGCGTTGGGCAATTTGGCCCCCAAAGTATTTTCCTTCCTTCCCTGAAGTAATTTCATATATATGCAGCATCATTGAAAAATGTCAGTAAAGACATTTGAAGCTGATTCCCCTCTATCATCAGCCTATTGGATTCATCTAAGTGACTTGGATATGGCAATGCTAGTAAATGAGGAAGTATCTGAACTCATATTATGTCAACGAGTTTGCCTTACTGCTGGGCTGGATTTCCCAGCTTAGTATTTTTTTATGGCATTTGACTGGATTTGATTTCACGGAGGAAGTCACAGATAGGTGTAGCTCCTATGGACTGTCAACTTGATGTTGTGCATTTGCCATGAAATTATCATGCCATGCCAAGAAAATCTGATACACTAAGGCTGCACTGTCACACAGTAGGGAGAGAATGATGCATTTAATAATGATAATAATCTAGGAGGATCAATGGAGAATGCACAGAGAGAGCAGTTCAATGAAACGGTGCCAAAATATTGCTGCAGTAACATTCTTCATCAATCCTGCTGCAAACTTTGATATTCCCAATAGGCCATTCTTTATGTACAGTCATTTCCTGCTTGCATGCCAAGAATTACAGGACACTACTCACTTAATGAGGGATTTGCTGGAGATACAATGATAAGGAAGCACTTCATTGCTGAAATATTTGCATACTTGTCTCAGTGAGGAGGATTGCAGTCTGCATAAATAGACTGCAGTTGCTTTCATTAAAAAAAAAGTAAATTGCTGTCAATCCTGCCATTCACAGAGACTGAAAGTCCTTTCGATCCACTGTAATATAGCTCCACCCATTGGACTACTGTGCCACCTAGTGGACTACTGTAGTAATGCAACTGCTGCTGTAAATACAATTAAGGTCACATGATGATTGGAGCTATTTTATAAAATCTGTGTGGTTGTGATGTCGTAAGGAAGATATCCACCAAACGTAAGGATCCAAAATCAAATAAGTCTGGACAATATTAACCCAGTTCATGGAGAGGAGGAGGTGCGAGAGGCTGACACCTGCTTGCTATGCACCATTTCAGTCTGTCCAGTTCTAGTGCACCAAAAGGTTTCTATTGTGACTCTCAAAATGTCTTGAAATGCATTCATGATTCTGTTATCGCTGCTTTCATGTAATTTACGCAATATATTTCATTTAATTTGCAATGCACTATGAGGTCTTCTTGAACCTCGGGCACGATTTGAATTCCTGTCGATGCTTCTCCAATCTGAGTAAATCATATTTGCTCACTTGTAGAACAAACAAAGTTTCTTAAAGGGGCCTGTGACTGTCACCAGGCAGGGAGAAGACTGAAAGACACCATATAATTTTAGGCATGAGGTTATTACGCTCAAGGGAAATACATTTTTGTGACACAGCAAGGAGACTGCACCTTTAAAAGAGGATGGAAGATAATGGGTTAGGGGGCAAGGGAGAAGGTTAAAAATATAATAATCACATCTTAGTTAGATTGCTCAAGTTTGTTCAATAATTTTGTTTTTAGTTCATATTGATGACAAGGCATATTAAAATCAAGATTTAAAAATGTTTTAATCTTATCAATTAAATAAGAGCATAAGAACATAAGAAATAGGAACAGGAGTAGGCCATATGGCCCCTCGAGCCTACTCCGCCATTCAATAAGATCATGGCTGATCTGATCATGGACTCAGCTCCACTTACCCGCCCGCTCCCCATAACCCTTTATCCCCTTATCGTTTTCGAAACTGTCTATTTCTGTCTTAAATTTATTCAATGTCCCAGCTTCCACAGCTATGATCATGGCTGATCATGCAACTTCAGTACCCCACTCCTGCCTTCTCTCCGTACCACCTGATCCCTTTAGCCGTAAGGGCCACATCTAACTCCCTTTTGAATATATCTAACTAACTGGACTCAATAACTTTCTGTGGTAGAGAATTCTATGGGTTCGAAATTCTCTGGGTGAAAAAGATTCACTCATCTCGGTCCTAAATGGCTTACCCCTTATCCTTAGACTCTGACCTCTGACTCTGGACTTACCCAGCATCGGGAACATTCTTCCTGCATCTAACCTGTCCAATCCCGTCAGATTTTTATATGCTTCTGTGAGATCCCCTCTCATTCTTCTAAATTCCAGTGAATATAAACCTAGTAATTCCAGTCTTTCTTTATATGTCAGTCTTGCCATCCTTGGAATCAGTCTGGTGAACCTTCGCTGCACTCACTCAATAGCAGGAATGTCCTTCCTCAGATTAGGAGACCAAAACTGCACACAATACTCAAGATGTGGTCTCACCAAGGCTCTGTACAACTGCAGCAAGATTTCCCTGCTCCTATACGCAAATCCTCTTGTTATGAAGGCCAACATGCCATTTGCTTTCTTAACTGTCTGCTGTACCTGCATGCCTACTTTCATTGAGTGATGTACCATGACACCCAGGTCTCATTGCACCTCCCCTTTTACTAATCTGTCACCATTCAGATAATAATCTGCCTTCCTGTTTTTGCCACCAAAGTTGATAACCTCACACTTATGCACATTATACTGCATCTACCATGCATTTGCCCACTCACCTAACCTGGCCAAGTCACCCTGCAGCCTCTTAGCATCCTCCTCACAGCTCACACTGCCACCCAGCTTAGTGTCATCTGCAAACTTGGAGAGATTACATTCAATTCCTTTGTCTAAATCATTAATATATATTGTAAATAGCTGGGGTTCCAGCACTGAATCTTGTGGTCCCCCACGAGTCACTGCCTGCCATTCTGAAAAGGACCCATTCTCACTCTTTGCTTCCTGTCTTCCAACCAGTTCTCTATCCATGTCAATACTTTACCCCCAATCCCATGTGCTTTAATTTTGCACAATAATCTCTTGTGTGGGACCTTGTCAAAAGCCTTTTGAAAGTCCAAATACACCACATCCACTGGTTCTCCCTTATCCACTGTACTAGTTACATGCTCAAAAAATTCTAAAAGATTTGTCAAGCATGATTTCCCTTTCATAAATCCATGCTGACTTGGACCGATCCTATCACTGCTTTCCAAATGCGCTGCTATTACATCTTTTATAATTGATTCCAGCATTTTCCCTACTACCGATGTCAGGCTAACCGGTCTATAATTCCCTGTTTTCTCTCTCTCTCCTTTTTTAAAAAGTGGGTTACATTAGCTGCCCTCCAGTCCATAGGAACTGATCTAGAGTCCATGGAATGTTGGAAAATGACCACCAATGCATCTACTATTTCTAGGGTCACTTCCATAAGTACTCTGGGATGCAGACTATCAGGCCCTGGGGATTTATCGGCCTTCAATCTCATCAATTTCCATAACACAATTTCCTGACTAATAAGGATTTCCCTCAGTTCCCTCAGTTCCTCCTTCTCGCCAGACCCTTTGTCCCCTAGTATTTTCGGGAGATTATTTGTGCCTTCCTTAGTGAAGACAGAACCAAATTATTTATTCAATTGGTCTGCCATTTCTTTGTTCCCCATTATGAATTCACCTGGTTCTGACTGCAAAGGACCTACATTAGTCTTCACTAATCTTTTTCTCTTCACATATCTATAAAAGCTTTTGCAGTCAGTTTTTATGTTCCCTGCAAGCTCACTCTCATATTCTTTCTCCCCCCTCCTAATTAAACCCTTAGTCCTCCTCTGCTGAATTCTAAATTTCTCCCAGTCGTCAGGTTTGCTGTTTTTTCTGGCCAATTTACATGCCTCTTCAATATCTGCCATTGCCTATCTACCATCAACCCATTAAGTATCGTTCTCCAGTCTATCCTAGCCAATTCACGTCTCATACCATCAAAGTTACATATCTTTAAGTTCTGGAACCTAGCTCTGAATTAACTGTGTCACTTACCATCTTAATAAAGAATTCTACCATATTTTGGTCATTCTGCCCCAAGGGGCCTCGCATGACAAGATTGCTAATTAATCCTCTCTCATTACACAAGACGCAGTCTAAGAGCAGGAGAAGGCCATTCAGCCCCTTGCGCCTGCTCCACCACGCTATCAGATCATGGCTGATCTGTACCTCAACTTCAATCCCTAGCCCTTGATATCCTGACTGAACTAATATCAATCGATCTCAGTCTTGAATGCCCCATTTATCACAGCATCTACAGACATTTGGGAGAATTCCAGATTTCTACTACACTTTGTGTGTGTAATGTATGCACCTGTGAGCACCAGGTTTGTAGAGCTGTGAGTGGCTTAGCTAGTCACGTGATATTCACAAGACTCAATAAAACCACAGTCAGTTAAGTCCAGGTCATCCACGATGAGGTATGCAGTTGTGAGCCTAGTGGATGAATGTATAGTTTGATTGTTGAACCTTTGTTAATAAACCAACTAGTTCTTAATGGCGATGTGTTGCTATGAATTCAAAAGCAAAGAACCAGTGAAGCAAATACATAAGTGTGATTTCCCTCTAAAATGGCCTGGCTCTAATTTTAAGATATCCCCCCCTCATTCTGGATTCCCCCTACCAGAGGAAATAGATTCTCTATTGATCCTATCGAATCCTTTTAAACCTTTAAACACCTTGAATAGATCACCACTAAATCTTCTATATTCAAGGGTATACATGTCAAGTTTATTTAGCCTATCCTCATAATTTAACTTTAAAGCCCCGATTTAAGCCTGGTGATTTTGTCCGGTACCTCTTAAACAAGAGGTCACAACCAGTGAGCAGTAGTCAAAAATCCCCGAGATCGTTTTCTGAATTCAAGTTGGCCTGAGATTGCTACAATCTTACACTACAACTTTAACAAAACGGTCACATTTTTGTTTTCATTTATTTGACCTTTTCAGCTGCTGTGATGACCTAATACGCAAAGACGGTTCCAGGTTTCAACTCAGATCTCCGCCAGGGTAGTTGCTGGGGCACGACAATGTGTGTCGTGTTCCTGAGCTAGGAAGAGGAATGATCGAAGGCGTGGTCCATTCCTGATGGCTAAAGGCTTTAACTGAGTCACAAATTCTGTCAGGGTAGTCTGAAACTTTACTGCCCAAATGGTTACCTGGTGCAGCCATTTGCCTGGCAGTCGTAGAACCTGCCCGATTTACGTTCCTTTGAAATTAACGGGATAAAAATCAGGCACCTTCTATAAAGGATAGGCGATGTTCTCAGGCCACCTTGTTCAAAACTAATTCCAGCCATTTTAATGGATTTTTTGTTGCACAGGGGGACCCTCTAAGCAACATGATCATCCGCTCCAGTACTAGGGTTCCCAGCTCTCCTGGAATAAGCAGCATTTTCCCAGAATCAGGGATTCCTCCCGCGATTACTGCCTCCAGCAGCCCGGGAGATGGGAGATTTAAATTTCCCACCACAGTGCGCTACACTCCACCCCCCCGCGCCCCCCCCACCTCACCCCTGCCATGCCCCGTAACATTACTCTCAAGAGAGAGCTGGGACAGTGTGCAGTGCAATCGGGAGAGGGCTGAAGTGCTGGGGTTTGGGAGGGGGCTCGTGATGGTGGGTGTGAGCAATTCTACCTCAGCAATCAAGGAGTCTTGGTGTGACTCACAGGGCTATCTCGATGTTGTGTTTGTGGAACTTCTACAGCCGACTCCCGCTAAAGCAACATTATTATAAAGCTGAGATCACAGGCACAAGCAAGGGCAGGCTGCCGTGTGTATATTAACTCACCGAGATTTGGAGATCAGGCTCTGCTCTCCTATCAGATCAGGTCAACAACTGTCAGCTTTTTGACTGGATGCTCTGGTTTCTGTGAGCATTGCTTGGAATTGTCTAAAATGTAATTCAGACACCAACAGAGGGTTTCCTCAGTTTCCCTTCTTCCCCGCCCTTCGTTTCCCCTCTTCCCCGCCATTAGTTTCCCCCTTTCCCCACTCTCAGTTCCCCCTTTCCCCACCCTCGTTTTCCCCTTTTCCCTGCCCTCATTTTCCCCCTTTCCCCATCCTTGGTTTCCCCCTTTCCCCACCCTCGGTTTTCCCATTTCCCCATTCTTGGTTTCCCCCTGCTCACGAGTGACCTCCTGGTTCATGGCACAACAGCTACAGGCACGAAATCACGCGCAAAAATACTCAACTACACGGGACCCAACTTTTTCAAGGCAAATGCAATAACATTTATAGCAGTCATGTGAACAAAGGTCATGTGATCAGGCATCGCATGGGCAGAATATCATGTGATCAATCCTCCAGGAATGCCTATAACCAGAGTTGGGATCCCTATGTAGCAGCCAACACCTCCTAGCTTTATGGACCTCTTGCTCTAGCTGCCCTTCGAGCAGCACGAAGAAGTGAGTGTATCCACTCCAGTGATCCCTCCCTTCAGTAATGCAGGTGCCAAGCCTGGAGTCTGCAACCTCAGCTGGCTCACCGCTGTTCAGCTGCACACCGGACCCCATTCAATCCGACTCCCTCACTGCCCTTGATAGAAAATCCAACTAAGTGTTGCAACTAGGAATCCCTCAGCTCGTAACATCCCACCAGTAGATCCGCTTGATGAAGCAAGCATTAAGGAAAAAGAAACAGGCAACATGCAAAACTGCGAGCAGCAATAAGAAAGCATGAGGCAAATTGACGGGCAGGAAAAGCCCAGCCAAACTCCAGCAACTGCTCCTCCCTCATTAAACCAGAGCCTGCCTAAGACAGCAGTACAACTGTTCAGCTTGGTCTCAGTGGCAATTTATATCCCCCAAAGACTGTCTAACCAATACCTGCTGTAATCTATTTGCTTCATGGGTTCTTTGCTTAAGAATTCATAGCAAAACATTACTATTAGGAACTAGTTGGTTTATTAGCAAAGATTCAACAATCACACTACACATTATCAGTTCATCCACCAGGCTCACAACCACATATAATCATAGAATCATAGAATGGTTACAGTACAGGAGGGCATTTGGCCCATCGAGCCCGTGCTGGCTCTTTGCAAGAGCACCTCAACTGGTCCCACTCCCCCGCCCTTTCCCCATAGCTCTGCATTTTTTTTTCGTTCAGGTACTTATCCAACTCCCTTTTGAAAGAAGTGATTGAGTCTGCCTCCACCACACTTTCAGGCAGCGCACTCCAGATCCTAAGCACTTGCTGCGTAAAAAACATGCCTCATCATGGTTCCCCTGAACTCAACTGACTGTGATTTTATTGAGTGTTGTGAACATCACGTGACTGGCTAAGTCACTCACAATGCAACAGCTCCACAAACCCGTGATGCATACATTACACCTGCCAACTCTCCCTCCACCTTTGAATGCCCTCAACCCGCACTCCCACGCTGACAACATACGCTAAAATGTTACCACTGCAAAATGAGAGCCCTGCTGATCTTATCGAGGAAGTGCTACTAGCAAGTGTGCATGCAGTAGACATCAGCCGAGAATGGCATCAGGCTCAGCCATGATGCTTTCACAGTTAAAAAGCCTGCTGACACGCATGAAAGATGGTACTAGAGGTGCCCACAGAACCAGAATGCCAACGATAGTCAGCACCTTCACGAGTGGAGGGGATAAAATTGGATGGGAGGAGGGAATAGTCAAAAAGAAATGATCAGAAATTAGTCAGATGACCAATCTGACTGGGAAACTTGTTCAAATGTAACTCAAGGGCATCCCTTCGAGGAAAACTTCCCTCAGGATCAGCCTCGAATGAGTTTAAATTCGACACTATGTTTGGAAGATTCTGCTCGAGAGTGAAGATATCCTCTTTGAAACAGAAAGCAAGTGGTTAAGCTTGATTTGTAAATATGGTAAAATAAGTCCGTGTCTTTTGTTACGTATAACCATGTAAGTTATGTATGATGATTATTTTGTTATAATTACTTCTTCATTAAGGAGGGAGAAGTGTAATATATATAACTCCACCTGCACTACCTTCCTTGCAGTTCTCTTCCTGTTGGTCTTCCATTCCCTATCTGGCTGTGGACCCTTTATCTGCAGTAAGACCAACTCACTAAACATGCTATTCATGTCATTCTCAGCATCGTGCATGCTCCAGAGTGAATCCACCCGCAGCTCCAGTTCCACAACATGGCCTGTCAGGAGCTGGAGGCGGATACACTTCTTGCACATGTAGTCGTCAGGGACACCGGAAGCATCCCTGACTTCCCACATAGTACAGGAGGAGCATAACACCTGTCCGAGCTCTCCTGCCATGACTTAACCCTTAGATACACTTAAATTGGCAACAACAATGCTAAAGGTTACTTACTGATATTGGAAAAAAAAAAGAAAAAGTACTCACCCATCACCAGCCAATCACTTACCCCCTTGGCTGTGACATCACCTTTCAATTTCTTTCTACTTCTTTTTTGCCTTCTCTCCCAGCTGCAGCTGCACTGGTACGCCTCTCCGTCGACCCCGGACCCGCGATGCTCCGAGCTCCAGCCTCCTCGACTGACTGCTCGAACTGCCCGACTCCCGCTGGCCTTTATAGGCCTCTCCGTCGACCCTGGACTCGTGCTGCTCCGAGCTCCTGCCTCCTCGACTGACTGCTCGAACTGCTCGACTCCCGCTGGCCTTTATAGGCCTCTCCGTCGACCCCGGACTCGCGATGCTCCGAGCTCCCGCCTCCTCGACTGACTGCTCGAACTGCTCGACTCCCGCTGGCCTTTATAGGCCTCTCCAACAACCCCGGACTCGCGCTGCTCTGAGCTCCCCCCTCCTCGACTGACTCCAGTACATTGGATGAAGGGTATGCTACTGGTGTATCAAAGCTATCTGATGAGTCAGAAATAATTGAATCAATCCCACCTTCAACTACTTTCATGTCTGTAGGTAAAATATGATCAATGTGAACAAACCTAATCTGTCCATGATCAAACGTCTTGACCAAATATATGTGAAGACCACCTATCTTCACCACTCTTCCTGGTAACCATTTTAACCATTTATGGTGATGGTTCTTCACTCTCACCTTCTGATTCAATTTCACACTTCTCTCTCTTACTCTGCCTCTATCTCTTTCTGTCTTAATTGTGTCTCTTCTACGGACTGTGCCAAATTTGGTTTTAACAACGAGAATCTGGTTTGTGGCTGTTCTTTAAGAAACAACTCTGCTGGTGTTCTACCGATAGTTGTGTGAGGAGTATTTCGATATGTAATAAAAAATATGTATCACAATATGTAATTAGAAAATTAGCCAATTTGTGGTCCAATGACAACTGTCGTTCCTTTGGATTTGAATCCAACATCTGTTTTATGAGGGCACATTTTACAATTTGTACAGTGTGCTCTGCTACACCATTTGAAGCAGGGTGGTACAGTGGAACCTTGGTATGTTTCACCCCATTTTTTCTTGTGAATTGTGCAAATTCTTCTGAACAAAATTCTAGTCCATTATCAGGAACAATTTCTTCTGGGAGGCTAAATGAAGAAAATAATCTTCGTAAAATGTCTGTTTTACTTGTTGTTATTTTCCACATTGGAAACACCTCGACCCACTTCAAATGACTATCAATCACAAATAACAATTATTGTCCTTCTAGCTCAGCAAAATCAATATGTAGCCTTTGTCACACCCTGGGAGGCCATTTCCATGGCTGTAATGGTACTGATGGTGGGTTCTTGCTTACCGATTGACATGTCGTACACTGACTCACGATGTACTCTATATCTTTATCAAGACCTGGTCACCATAAATACCTGCGTGCAAAACTCTTGGTCAAGCACATTCCCAGGTACTGGTCATGGAAGTCTCCTAATAATTTGGACCTGAGTTTATTTGTTATAACCACTCTTGCACCCCACATGATACAATCTTTATCGACTGATAATTCATCCCTACGAGTGAAGAATGGATGTGTATCTTTGTCTGTTACCTGGTTTTGCCATCCATTTGCAATATAATTATACACCTTTGACATAACTGGGTCATGTTTGGTTGCTCTGCCAATCTCTTCAGCTGTGATTGGCAGTTCATCAATGTATGAAAAATAGAACACTTCTTCCCGATCAGGTGTAACTTGAGATGGGGAAGACAATCGCAACATAGCATCAGCATTACTGTGATCAGCTGATCGTCTCTGTTCAATATCACATGTATATGCTGACAAAATCAAAACCCATCTCTGCATTTGGGCTGCAGCTAATGTTGGATCTGGGGGCTTTGGATAGAGGATTGCTGTCAGGGGTTTATGGTCCATAACGATGGTAAACTTATGACCATACAAGTATTTGTGGAACTTCTTGACCCCAAAAATTAATGCCAAAGCTTCCCTTTCGATTTGCGCATATTACGCTCACTGACACTGAGATTCCGTGAAGCAAAAGCAATAGGTCTCTCCTCCCCAATATGTAATACATGAGAGATCACTGCCCCAACTCCATACGGAGAGGCATCACATGCTAGTTTGATCTCCTTAGATATGTCATAATGAACTAACATGGTGCTCTCCACCAATTGGCTTTTACATTCCTTGAATGCTGTATCGCATTCTTCTGACCACTTCCAATGGACCTGTTTTTTCAATAGTTCATTCTGTGGATGTAATACTATTGCCAAATTTGGTGGGAACTTCCCATAATAGTTCAAAAGACCCAAAAATGATCGAAGTTCAGTTGCATTCTTGGGAGGGGGTTGCATCCAGCTTTCCCTTGGTTGGATGTGAACCATCTTTGTCTACTCTGTACCTAAGTACTCCATGGAGCTTTGAAATAACTCACACTTGCAAACAGACACACGTACACTGTGCTTCTCTAGCCGTTTGAGGACTTCATTCAATATGTTATTATAAATTTGCCTATTTGTTGATGCAATTAGAATATCATCTAAATAACATATTGCCCCTTAAATACCTTGCAAAATCTGGTTCATCATCCCTTGGATTATGGCAAGGGTGGAAGATACTCCAAATGATAGCCTATTAAATTGATATAGGCCTAGATGATTATTTATCATCAAGCATAACTTGGACTCTTCATCTAGTTCAAGCTGCAAGTAGGCATTTGTAAGATCCAACTTTGAGTAGATCTGACCACCTGTCAGTGTTGTGAACAAATCTTCTACATTTGGCACTGTATTGGGGACATTACCCTCTAGAAATTGGTTTACGGTTACTTTATAGTCACCACACAATCTTCCCTTACCATCGGACTTAGGTACAACAACAATGGTTGTCGCCCAATTACATCGATCTATCTTAGAAATAACGTTTTCAGTCTCTAGTCTTTTGAGTCCTTGTCTATGTTTCTGTGCTCAACTTTCTCCTTGAGTGCATATTGTATGGAAAGTGGCTTGCAGTAAACCGATCTTGCGTCCTTCTGTACCGACACTCGCCTTGAAACCTTGGATCAGACCGCCTGTTTCGCAGAACACCTTCGGATAATTCTTGATGACATCATCCTTTGATGCAAATCTCGCTTCAACACAAAAATCTCACTCCAATCCAGTTTCAGTGATCCCAACCAATTTCTTCCTGGTAAGGCAGGCTTTTCTCCTGCCACTACTAATAGAGGCAAGCTCTGAAATTGATCCTTGTATTTCACCGGTACGGTGATTTGACCTACCACAGGAATGTTCTCTCCCGTGTAGCCTGCAGCTCTATCTTGGAATTCTCCACTGGGAAATCATGCAATTTGTCGAGGTATAGCGACTCCGGTACTAAACTCATGGATGCACCAGTGTCGATTTCCATGGGTATCTTGGTTCCTGCACATCTATGTGGATTATGATACTTTTCGAATCATGCTCCTGACGATGTGTAGCTCTAAAACCTCCTTGTCCTGTTGTTTTTCTTCCATGCTATGTAGTCTACTCCTGCACCTATTTTCTATGTTTTTCTATGTCTTTGGGGATTTCTACTCATCGTTTTGAAAGCTGGTTTACCCTGCAGTTGACATGCTTTCACAAGATGTCCAGTTTTCCTGCAGATAATACACTCTATCTTCACATATGGACAACTTTGAGCAATGTGTTGTCCCAGGCACCGATAGCAGGACTTCAATGCTCTTGTTACCATTGCTAGTTTCTGAAACTTTGGGACCCAACTGCCTTTTACTTTTAACCTGCAGACGATTCAGCTCGGTTGTCTGACGATTGAAAATAGAATGAAATTCTCGGGAATATTGGTTGGCCATTTTCTTTGACATAGCTGTCTGACAAGCTAAATTAAAAGTCAAGTTAGGAGTTTTCAATAACTTTCTACTGATCGCATCATTTTTTATCCCACAAACAAAGCGGTCATGCACTGCTCGGTCCTGAAAGTTTCCGAAATTACAGTGAATGAATAGCTTTTTTAATGCTACAATGTACTCACTGATATTTTCTTTGGTTAACTGATTTCGTATTCCGAAACAATAACTTTCAGCAATTTGCAGGGGCTCAGGACTGTCGTTTTGTTCTCATCTGCTTAAGAGTTGTGTCCTTTGGCTTGACAGGCACAAGCAAATTTTTCATGGTTTCTTACACCTTGGGCCCTGCTTCAGTTAAGAAAATAACCCTTTGTTGTTCCAACACCACCTGGTTATGGTTTTCATCATTGGGGACTTCAATGATATTATTTGGGGTGAAAAACATTTCTAGCCGCTCCACATACGCTCTGAAACTTTCACGGTCATGTTGAAACTCCCCCAAATGCCCTATTATTCCCATAGGCACGGCCATCTGGACTCTGGAAGTTCAGACAAGTGTGCTTGCAATTTATCTCGAATTTGTAGCTGTTAATCAAAACAGAGAAGCTCTCAAAGTCTCTCTCTGGATTTTGTTGGCTGAATCCTCCACCAACAAAAATTTCAGCTTTTTTTTTCGCTAAACCCATCTTCGTCACCATTGTTATATTTTCAGTAACTCACAGACACACACCCAAGCCTTAAGATGGCAGAATATACCGGAACTCACCAGAGTTTGGTGACCTGTTCCCTTTATTATAAACAGCACTGGCTGCAGTGTTACAGGAGTCCACAGGTGGAGCTATATATATTACACATCAGCACAAAGATTCCTGTACGCGTATAAAGACTGCTCCAACGCCAGTGTATGTTCAAATTTTTTTTTCATTTATTCATTCAAGGCCAGCATTTATTGCCCATTTCTAATTGCCCTCGAGAAGGTAATGAGCCACATTCTTGAATACAACTGAAGAGCTTGCTAGGCCATTTCAAAGGACAGTTAAGAGTCAACCACATTGCTGTGGGTCTGGAATCACACATAGGCCAGACCAGGTAAGGACAACAGATTTCCTTCTCTAAAGGACATTAGGGAACCAGTTGGGTTTTTAAGACAATCTGGTAGTTTTGTGGTCACCATTACTGATACTAGCTTTTTATTCCAGATTTATATAGATAACTGAATTTAAATTTCCCCAGCTGCTGTGGTGGGATTTGAATTCATGTCTCTGGGTTATTAAACTATCTCAAATCTAGAAGGCCATTTTGATCTGTCACCGAAGACCTTCAGCGATCTCCCCTCAGCCGATGGCGAAATGCTTGGAAGAAATGTGACATACTGAATAGATTCCTTATAGAGGACTCCACAGTATAACCTGAAGGATCAAACCTTCCTCGCAAACAGTGGACAACCATCAACTGTCTCAGAACTGGCCATGGTGGATGCTGCCACTTTCTCCATAGATGAAAGATGAAAGCATCCCGATCATGCGACTGTGGAGCTACTAATCAGACCCTGGAGCACATCATGGAGCACTGCCCTCAGAGGAAATTCATAGGCAGCCTACAAGATATCCACACTGTTATACCGGAAGCTTTGGCCTGGAATCTGACTTAGATGTTGACATTTGATTTCCTTTGTTACTATCATATGAAAGAAGAAGATTGTATGGTGTCTTTATGAGTAACTCTCTGGCTGTCCCACTTGGAGGAAGAGCATCAGAGGAGGCATGTAAAATGAATACCTTTGCTCAATAATCACCAGCCTTTATTTGCTACCTGGGTATACAGGGCCACACAATCGTACCTGGACATGTCCAGAGGCACCTATATGCGGAGCCTACAATTCCCTAAGGAGGCCCATTTGACATTTGACGAAGGGTCAGCGACCTGAAACATTAACTCTGTTTGGGGCTGAAATTGCCCACCGCTGGTAACGGAGCACACCTACCGTGTTTCATCTGTTTTTACCGGTGCGGTTGATGTGGCAGTCTCTTGAGCGAAATTTCCCTCTTTGCCGTTTTTTTTCAGCGGACCGGAAGTCAGTCATAATGGGACGGATGTGTGGTGATGAGCGGAAGTTCGCACACTAGAGGGGTGGAAGTTACGGGGCGGGCAGAGTGGCCGCCGCTGTCAGTCATCAGCATAGCTCTGATGACGTCATCATGGTGCCGCATCACCACAGCACTCCTCTTTACTTAAAGGGGAGATCGGTGCAATAATTAAATTCCATCCACTGGGCCACCAGGGAGGGTTTTAGCCGGGCCATCAGCCTGGCACCTGTTGGTGGCCCGGTCGAAGCCGGGGACATCATTTTCGGTCCGACACAAAAAAAACATGGCAGTAGGTCCTCCGCTTTAATGTCAGCCGCACCGCAATTTTTCAAGCACTCCAAACACAGTGCAACGGCAGAAAAAGCAACTGGAGACACCGAGCGGCAGCAGCAAGATATTTCCGGTGGAATTTCACTGGAACACCGACGGTGCGCACTTTGATGACGCATTTAGGACGGATCGGCAGCAGCGGAGCGGTAGTCGGGGGAGCGCATCACTACCGGGATACCACAGCAGCGGAATTTTCAAAATGGCGGCCATTACACAAAAAATGGATGCTTCATGAGAGGGGCAATTTCAGCCCCTTTCTCTCTCCACAGATGCTGCCTGACCCGCTGAGATTCCCAGCATTTTCTGTTTTTATTTCAAATTTCAGCATCCGCAGTATTTTTGAATACAGGCTCTGGATTACTAGTCCAGTAACGTAACCACGATGCTACCGTACCCGTGTAGCATCATAGGCAGTTCCTCGAAGCGAGGATGACTTGCTTCCATGCCAAAAAGGCGCGTAGCATAAAATCACGAGCTAAGCATCTGATATACATTGGAGACAGGCAAGAGTTATCTCCTGCTAGAGCATAATTGAAAAATTACTCCGATAATGTGCTCTATCTCACAATGGTCACAAATCGAAATCAACATTGTCTGTACCTGTGTATTTTGTGACTTACACATAATAATAGAAAGAATAAATCAAACTGTTTCTGTGCTTTTCTTCTCCATCCTCACTCTTGCACATACAGGATTTCATCTGTATTTTGGAGTTATATTGGGGAATAGGGAACATGGAATTCAATTATTTCAATATATCTTTAATATAAAGATCAGAACCTTTTCTTGCAGCAGAGTGATCTGTAAGCAAAGACAGTGATGCATTTTTTGATAGCATTTAAACAAATCCATATATTAGAGGGAGGAACAGCAGACCAAGAACTGGAAAGGTAATTGAAGTAGCAGCCTAGGTCATTTGACTCATCAAGAATCTATTCATGTGTGGCTCCTCAAGATCACATATGAAGATAGTTGACTATTTGAAAATCTGTCATCTGCTGACATATCATCATAAGGCTTTGAGTGGTAGGACAAGCAGTACAGGTGGAACATCTTATATGCAGGTCTTTTGTTTTTGACTTGCTATGCTTGATATTTCCTTTGGCTCAGTATCACTGGCCACTCCTGTAAGCTGACCTCGTGTCCCGTATGAACCGGAATGTGCCTCTACCCATCCAATATTTAGACAAATGTACTGAGATCCAGAAGTCAGACAGAGAACCTTTGTCACACTACTCCTTCCTATTAAAATATATCATGTGGCACCACAGAATTGAGAGATGGTATAAAATTAAAAGGGCTGACGTGAATGCAAAGAAGAGTAGAGAACCCGAGGAATGGGGAAATATGAAGAACAGAAAAGGAATAGTAAGAGCTGCAAAATGGGAATATGAGAAACAATTTGTGAGGGATAATCAACACGAAAGGTGTTTAAAAGTATATTAAGAGAAAGAAGGTGGCGAAGAGTAATATGGCCCCCTTAAAGATAGACACAAGTGATATTGTAATGGAAAATTAGAAAATGGCAGACTTGCTCAATATTTACTTTGTATCGGTCTTCACAATGGAGGATGAAGATATAGTACAAGAGAAAGGAGGAAATGTAAAAATAAATCAAGGGGAGCTAATTGTCCAATTTATTTTAAGTAAAATAATAGTAATGGAGAAAATAATGAGAATAAAGATAGACAAATTGTCAAGAATTAATGGTTTCCACTCCAAGATATTAAAACAAGTTGAGGAAAGTCTACAAAATTCTAGTCATAAACTTCCATAAGTTTCTGGATTCAAGAATTGTCCCCTTGGATTGGACATTTTTCAATGTCACTCCAGTGTTTAAAATGGATAAAAGAGATAAACTAGGAAATTATAAACTGTTATGCTTTCAGTACGAGCTCACAAACACACAAGCTGTAACGTTGCTGATAACTTAAGGAAGCCTCTCAGCTGACCTGAACATTTTACTCTTATAAACAGTAATGGCTGCAATGCCACAGTAGTCCACTGGGTGGAGCTATATATATCACACTTCTCCCTCCTCAATGAAGAAGTAATTATAACAATCATCATACATAACTTGCATGGTTATACATAACAAAAGATACGGACTTATTTTGCCATATTTACAAATCAAGCTTAACCACTTGTTTTCTGTTGCAAAGAGGATATCTTTGTTTTGGAACAGAACTTTCCAAACATGGTGTCAAACTTACACTCATTTGAGGCAGATCCTGAGGAAAGTTTTCCTCCAAGGGATGTCCTTGATTTACATTTGAACTCTCTATAACTTCATGCTATTTGTCTGCCTGACTCAGGCTCAGACTTAAATTCTGACTTTCTCTTGGACTTGTTTCCAGTACATTTGATGCAGGATATGCTACTGGTACTGTACTTGTATCAAAGCTATCTGATGAGTCAGATCAATCAAAGCATTCCACCTTCAATTCCTTCCACATCTGTAAGTAAAATATGATTAATGTGAACAAACCTAACCTGTCCATGATCAAACATCTTGACCAAATATGGCCGAGGGCCACATATCGTCACCAGTCTTCCTGGTAACCACTTTAACTATTTATGGTGATGGTTCTTCACTCTCACCTTTTGAATTAATTTCACACTTCTCTCTTTTACTCTACCTCTATCATGATTCTCTTTCTGTCATAATTATTTCTCTTCTACGGACTGTGCCAAGTTTGGTTTCAACAACGAGAATCTGGTTCGTGGCTGTCGTTTGAAAAACAACTCTACTGGTGTTCTACCAGTAGTTTTATGAGGTGTATTATGATACATAATTAGAAAGTTAGCCAATTTGTGGTCCAATGACAACTGTAATTTCTTTGAATTTAGATTCAACAGCTGTTTGATGAGAGCACGTTTTACCATTTGTACTGTGTGCTCTGCTGCACCATTTGAAGAAGGGTGATACAGTGGAACCTTGGTATGTTTCATACCATTTTTGCTTGTGAACTGTGCAAATTCTTTTGAAAAAAATTGTGGTCCATTATCAGAAAAAAAATTTCTGGGAGCCCAAATGAAGAAAATAATCTTTGCAAAATGTCTAATGTTTTACGTGTTGTAAAACACGTGTTGTAAACTGCAAATGTAACACCACTATTTAAAAAAGGAGGCAGACAAAAAGCAGGAAACTCTAGACCAGTTAGCCTAACATCTGTGGTTGGGAAGATGTTGGAGTCCATTATTAAATAAACAGTAGCAGGACATTTGGAAAAGCAAAATTCGGTCAGGCAGTGTCAGCATGGATTTATGAAGGGGAAGTCATGTTTGACAAATTTGCTAGAATTCTTTGAGGATGTAACGAACAGGCTGGATAAAGGGGAACCAGTGGATGTAGTGTATTTGGACTTCCAGAAGGCATTTGACAAGGTGCCACATAAAAGGTTACTGCACAAGATAAAAGATCATGGGGCTGGGGATAATATATTAGCATGGATTGGCTAACAAACAGAAATCAGAGAGTAGGGATAAATGGTTCATTTTCGGGTTGGCAATCAGTAACAAGTGGGGTGCCGCAGGGATCAGTGCTGGGACCCCAACTATTTACTATCTATATTAACGACTTGGAGGAAGGAACGGAGTGTAACATAGCCAAGTTTGCTGATGATACAAAGATGGGAGGAAAAGCAATGTGTGAGGAGGACACACAAAATCTGCAAAAGGACATAGACAGGCTAAGTGAGTGGGCAAAAATTTGGCAGATGGAGTATAATGTTGCACTTTGGCAGAAAAGAATCAAAGAGCAAGTTATTATTTAAATGGAGAAAGATTGCAAGGTGCTGCGGTACAGTGGGACCTGGTGGTACTTGTGCATGAAACACAAAAGGTTACGATGCAGGTAAAGCAAGTGATCAGGTCGGCCAATGGAATCTTGGCCTTTATTGTAAAGGGGATGGAGTATAAAAGCAGGGAAGTCTTGATACAGTTATACAAGGTATTGGTGAGGCCACACCTGGAATACTGCATGCAGTTTTGGTTTCCATATTTACGAAAGGATATACTTGCTTTGGGCACAGTTCTGAGAAGCTTCACGAGGTTGATTCCGGGGATGAGGAGTTTGACTTATGAGGAAAGGGCCTCAACTCATTGGAATTCAGAAGAATGAGAGGTGATCTTATCAAAATGTATAAGATTATGAGGGGGCTTGACAAGGTGGATGCAGAGAGGATGATAGGGGAGACTAGAACTAGAGGGCATAACCTTAGAATAAAGGACCGCCCATTTAAAACTGAGATGAGAAGAAATTTCTTCTCTCAGAGGTTTGTGGATCTGTGGAATTCGCTGCCTCGGAGAGCTTTGGAAGCTGGGACATTGAATAAATTTAAGACAGAAATAGACAGTTTCTTGAACAATAAGGGAATAAGGGGCTAGACTTTCCACTTTCAGGCTGAGGCCGAAAAAAATGGGCCTTGTTCCAGCGATGCGGGACCTATCGCCCGTGCTGATCGGCGACTCAAGGCCCATTTTTTTTTTGCGATTTTCCACGTGGCCTTAGCCTAGCGATGTCAAATGGGCGATGTTATTTCTCGGCGAACGGAAGTGAATGAAAAAATAAGCTTCTCTAGCAACGCATTACTGCGCATGTGCAGGTTGATTTTTTTTTTCAGGTTGATGCTTCTTCCCGCGTTTTGAGAGGTCAAGGATCTTCACACATGCTCAGAAGCTCTGGATGGTCTGGGAGAGAGAGAGAGAGAGAGGAGAAAGGAAGCAGGTCAGAAAGTCTTATCCAAATGACAGATAAATTTAAAGAATGGAGGGAGGTGCAGAAAAGAGAAGGGCCAAACCCTTCAGCGAAGAGGCAAATGAGACCCTCGTAAATGCTGTCAGCTCCAGGTGGGAGGATCTGACATGGGGTGGGCAGGGGAAACCTCCACCCCGTGCATATCGCAGGATTTGGTCTGAAATAGCCGACGTAGTCACATCAGCCCCCAATGAAACGTGCACACCGGACCAGTGCCGCAAACAGTGGAACAGCCTACTGGCAGCTGCGAGAGTAGTTGAAATTTATATTTATGTATTATTTAATGATCTAAATAGTAACTAGAATCTGCAATGTTATTGGGTTACATTTAAACATAACTACATTTTACGCAACCCAGCAGAAAGTTAAATGTTCACTTGTTCACTTGTTATCATTACTTAACTGTTTCCTTTCCATTCTTTCTGAAATGGTCACTTGTTGTCATGACTGAAATGGTCACTTGTTATCATCACTGAAATGGTCACTTGTCATCACTGAAATGGTCACTTGTTATCATCACTGAAATGGTCACTTGTCATCACTGAAATGGTCACTTGTTATCATCACTGAAATGGTCACTTGTCATCACTGAAATGGTCAATTGTTATCATAACTGAAATGGTCACTTGTTAGCGTGACTGAAATGGTCACTTGTTATCATTACTTAAATGGCCACTTGTTCTGTAAAATGTTAATTTCTTCTTCTTGTAACGTTTTGGGGATTTTGAGGGAAGGGTGGGTTGGTGCGGGGGGTGGGGGTGGGAGGGAGGGTGTTGTTCATTAGTTCTTTGTTTGTTAATAAAAAAAAAAATTCTACAACTTTTGAAGCTTCTCTCTTTGTTACATAAGTTTTACAACGTACAGTTCTTCATGCAGATTTGTTTGTTTATTCTGTTTCCCCACGGAATATCATTGAATAACTTCACTATGTAAAAGCTATTTAATAAATAATTCCAATATATGCATAAATAAGGTGATAATACCTATTTATATTCCCTGTCCCAAATTTCTGAGTACAATTTGCATCAATTTTACTCTCTAAATAACTCAGAACAATTCGCCCTTCCTCAGAGGCCTAAAATGGCGTCCGTAGTGCCCATTTCCCTCTCTAAGACCCTGAAAAAGCAACTATTTTTGAGCACTCTTTTGGGCCTTGCATCGGCCCAGCAAAGTGCATGCTAAGTGCTGAAACTTGGGATGGGCCTTGTGTGGGCGATCATCTCAGCGATCAAAGTGGAAACTTGGAGGCTTATTTTTCCGGCGATATTTTGGGCCAAGTTTCCACTTTTTGCTCAAAATGTGCGATAGAGGTCCATTTTGGGCCATAGATGGGCCTTAGATGGGCGATGTGAAGTGGAAAGTCTAGCCCAAGGGGTTATGGAGAGCAGGCAGGGAAGTGGAACTGAGTCCATGATCAGATCAGCCATCATCGTATTAAATGGCAGAGCAGGCTCGAGGGGCCATATGGACTTCTCCTGCTCCTATTTCTTATGTTCTTATGTTGTTTTTCACATTGAAAAGACCTCGAACCACTTTGAATGGCTATCAATCATAATGAACAATTGTTGTCCTTCTAGCTCAGCAAAATCGATGTGTAACCTTTGCCACACCCTGGAATGTCATTTCCATGGTACTGATGGTGGTTGCTTGCTTACCGATTGACATGTCTTACACTGACTGACGATGTACTCTATATTTTTATCTAGACCTGGCCACCATAAGTAACTGCTTGCAAAACTCTTGGTCAAGCACATTCCCAAGTGCTGGTCATGAAGATCTCCTAATAATTTGGACCTGAATTTATTTAGTATAATTACTGTTGCACCCCACATGATACAATCTTTATCAACTGATAATTAATTCCTACAAATGAAAAATGGATGAATAATTTTGTTTGTTACCTGGTCTGGCCAGTTATTTGCGATGTAATCATACACCTTTGACATAATTGGGTCATGTTTGGTTGCTGTGACTGGCAGTTCATCAATTTATGAAACATAGAACACTTCTTCCCTATCAGGTGAAACTTGCAATGGGGAAGGCAATCTAGACATAGGATCAGCAGGGACTGAGTGTAACATAGCCAAGTTTGCTGATATAAAGATGGGAGGAAAAGCAATGTGTGAGGAGGACACAAAAAATCTGCAAAAGGACATAGAGAGGCTAAGTGAGTAGGCAAAAATTTGGCAGATGGAGTATAATGTCAGAAAGTGTGAGATTTTGCACTTTGGCAGAAAAAAAATCAAAGACCAAATTATTCTTTAAATGGAGAAAGATTGCAAAGTGCTGCAGTACAGTGGGACCTGGGGGTACGTGTGCATGAAACACAAAAGGATAAGTATGCAGGTACAGCACGTGATCAAGAAGGCAAATGGCATCTTGGCCTTTATTGCAAAGGTGATGGAGTATAAAAGCAGGCAAGTCTTGCAACAGCTATCATCATCATCATCATCATCATAGGCAGGCCCTCGGAATCGAGGAAGACTTGCTTCCACTCTTAGCATGAGTTCTTAGGTGGCTGTACAGTCCAATATGAGAACCACAGTCTCTGCCACAGGTGGGACAATAGTCATTAAGTGAAGGGGTGGGTGGGACTGGTTTGCCGCACGCTCCTTCCGCTGCCTGCGCTTGATTTCTGCAGGCTCTTGGCGACAATACTCGAGGAGCTCAGCGCCCTTCCGAATGCACTTCCTCCACTTAGGATGGTCTATGGCCAAGGACTCCCAGGTATCAGTGGGGATGTCGCACTTTATCAGGGAGGCTTTGAGGGTGTCCTTGTAACGTTTCCTCTGCTTGCCTTTGGCTCGTTTGCCGTGGACCAGTTCCGAGTAGAGCGCTTGCTTTGGGAGTCTCGTGTCTGGCATGCGAACTATGTGGCCTGCCCAGCGGAGCTGATCAAGTATGGTCAGTGCTTCAATGCTGGCGATGTTGGCCTGGATGAGGATGCTAATGTTTGTGTCTCTGTTCTCCCAAGGGATTTGCAGGATCTTGCAGAGATATCGCTGGTGGTATTTCTCCAGCGACTTCAGGTGTCTACTGTACATGGTCCACGTCTCTGAGCCATACAGGAGGGGTGGTATTACTACGGCCTTGTAGACCATGAGCTTGGTGACAGTTTTGAGGGACTGATCTTCAAACACTCTTTTCCTCAGGCAGCCGAAGGCTGCTCTGCACACTGGAGGCGGTGTTGGATCTCATCATCAATGCCTGCTCCTGTTGACAGGGGAAGTGGTCCATGCCATCCAGGGCCACGCCATGGATCTTGATGTTTGGGGGGCAGTGCTGTGCGGCGAGGACAGACCAATGGAAGACCCCTGTCGTATTAATAGTTAGCCTAAGGCCCATGCTTTCATACGCCTCGGTAAATACGTCGACTACGTCCTGGAGTTCAGCCTCTGTGTGTGCACAGACCAGGTGTCGTCCGCGTACTGTAGCTCGACAACAGAGGTTGAAGTGGTCTTGGACCTGACCTGGAGATGGCGAAGGTTGAACAGCTTCCCACTGGTTCTGTAGTTTAGCTCCACTCCAGCAGGGAGCTTATCAACTGAGGTGGAGCATGGCAGCGAGGAAGATTGAGAAGAGGATTGGGGCAATGATGCAACGTTGGTAAGGATCATGGCTTGCATGTTGTCGTGGAGCAGGCGGAGGATGGTAACACACTTTTGGGGCATCTGAAATGGAGGAGGACGCTCCATAGACCCTCACGATTGACAGTGTCGAAGGCCTTTGTAAGGTCGAAGAAGGGCATGTATAAGGGCTGGCGCTGTTCCCTGCATTTTTCCTGCAGCTATTGCACTGCAAAGATCATGTACATTGTGCTCCGGAGGGGATGAAATCCGCACTGCGACTCCGGGAGAAGGTCCTCGGCCACGGGGAGAAGACAGTTGAGGAGGACTCTAGCGACGACTTTCCCAGTGGTTGATAGCAGGGAGATTCAGCTGTAGTTGTCGCAGTCGGACTTGACCCCTTTTTTAAAGATGGTCACTGTTATATATGTGGACTTGTATTTACTCTGTCCAGCCACCAGAAAGCTCATTCCCCGGAGTCCCAAGGGATCCCATAATCTCTTGGGAGCACAGGTATTTAAGAAGGCTTCACAGGTTGGGGAGGCACTCTTGAGAACTGCAATAAAAGACTAAGTTAACACTTTACTTTGAGCTCACAGTGTTCCATCTGACTCTTCCTCCATACTCAACAACTGGCGATGAGATACAGATAGCGAACCCAAAGATGCAGAAAACACTGGGCATCCTGGAGAAATTTTCGGAGCGGGATGATTGATAAACTTTTGTGAAGCGACTCGACCAATACTTCGTGGCCAATGAGCTAGATGGGGAAGAGAGCACTGCCAAATGTAGAGTGATCCTCCTCACCATCTGTGAGGCACCAATGTATGGCCTCATGAAGAATCTACTCATCTCCAGCGAAACCCACAGAGAAAGCTTACGACGATTTGTGCACACTGGTCTGAGAACATTTGAACCCGAAGGAAAGCGTTCTGATGATGAGGTATGGGTTCGACACCTAAAAAATGTCTGAAGGCCAGGAAGTGGTGAGTTATGTCGCCGAGCTGAGACGCCTTGCAGGACATAGCAAATTTGAAGGACATTTGGAGCACATGCTCAGAGACTTTTTCGAACTTGGCATTGGCCACAAAACCGTACTTTGCAAGCTTTTGATTGTAGAGATCCCAACCTTGAGTAAAGCTATAGTGATAGCCCAGGCGTTCATTGCCACCAGAGGCAATACTAAGCAAATCTCTCAGCACACAAGTGCTGCTACAAGTACTGTGAACAAAGTGATGTTGTTTTCGAATCATAACGTACAGGGCAGGTCACACATACCTGCAGCTACACATCCGCAGATTTCTCAGAGTCCACCATCAAGGGTAATGAATGCAAGGCCATTAAAACCTTGTTGGCGTTGGGGAGGTGGTCATCGTTTCCATTCATGCAGATTCAAAGGATACATTTGCAAGGGCTGTGGAACTATGGGACACCTCCAACGAGTGTGCAGGTGAGCTGCTAAGCCTGTTAAACCTACAAAACACCACATTGCAGAGGAGGACAGATCCATGGAGGATCACTATGAACCAGAGCCTCAGATAGAGGAGGCAGAGGTACATGGGGTGCACACATTCACCACGAATTGTCTCCTGATAATGCTGAATGTTGAACTAAATGGGCTCCCGGTGTCAATGGGCAAAAAGACTTTCGAAAGGTTGTGGTGCAAGAAGGTCTCAAGGCCAGTCTTAACTCCAGTTCGCACGAGACTAAGAACTTACACTAAAGAACTGATTCCTGTAATCAGCAGTGCTACCGTAAAGGTCTCCTATGATGGAGCAGTGCACAAGCTACCACTCTGGGTGGTACCGGGCGATGGTCCCATGCTGCTCGGCAGGAGCTGGCTGGGAAAGATACGTTGGAACTGGGACGATGTCTGAGCGCTATCGCCCGCTGACGACACTTCGTGTGCCCAGGTCTTAAACAAATTTCCTTCGCTGTTCGAACCAGGCATCAGGAAATTCCAAGAAGCAAAAGTGCAGATCCACCTAATTCTGGGGTGCGACATATCCATCACAAGGCGAGAGCAGTACCGTACATGATGAGAGAAAGGGTAGAGATCGAGCTCGACCAGCTGCAACGCGAGGGCATCATTTCACCGATCGAGTTCAGCCAATCGGCCAGCCTGATCATTCCAGTCCTCAAGGGAGACGGCACTGTCAGAATCTGTGGCGATTACAAAGTAACTATCAATCGTTACTCCCAGCAGGACCAATACCCACTATGCAACGCGGGAGGAAAGACATTCACGAAGCTGGATCTGACTTCAGTCTATATGACGTAGGAACTGGAAGAATCATCGAAGGCCCTCACCTTCATCAACACGCACAAAGGTCTTTTTGTTTATAACAGATGCCCTTTTGAATCCGATCAGTGGTGGTGATATTCCAGAGAAAGATGGAAAGTTTACTGAAGTTGGTCCCACACACCATGGTCTTCCAGGACGACATCTTGGTCACAGGTCGGAACACAATTGAGCACCTGCAGAACATGGAGGAGGTTCTTATTCGACTCAACCACGTGGGGCTCAGATTAAAACACTCGAAGTGCGTTTTCCTGGCGCCTGAAGTAGAGTTCCTGGGAAGGAGGATTGCGGTGGATGGCATCAAGCCCACCAACGCGAAGACGGAGGCAACCTAGAACGCACCGAGGCCACAGAACGTGACGGAGATGCGATCGTTTCTGGGACTCTTGAACTACTTTGGTAACTTCTTACCGGGTCTCAGCACCCTGCTAGAAACAGTACATGTCTTACTACGAAAAGGGGGCGAATGAGTTTGGGTCAAAAGCCAAGAAAATGCCTTTGTAAAAGCGAGAAGATTGTTATGCTTAAACAAATTGCTTGTGTTGTATGATCCATGTAAGCGTTTGGTACTAGCATGTGATGCGTTGTCATATGGCGTCGGTTGTGTATTGCAACAAGCTAATGATTTTGGGAAACTGTAACCAGTTGCTTATGCATCCAGGAGTCTGTCTAAGGCCGAGAGAGCCTACAGCATGATTGAAAAAGAAGCATTAGCATGTGTCTATGGGGTAAAGAAAATGCATCAATAACTGTTTGGGCTAAAATTTGAATTGGAAACTGACCATAAGCCACTTATATCCCTGTTTTCCGAGAGTAAAGGGATAAATACCAACACATCGGCCCGCATCCAGAGATGGGCGCTCACATTGTCCGCATACAACTACGCCATCTGCCACAGGCCAGGCACAGAAAACTGTGTCGATGCTCTCAGTAGGCTGCCATTGCCCACCACGGGATTGGAAATGGCGCAGCCCACAGATCTAGCCATGGTTATGGAAGCATTTGAGAATGAGCAATCACCCATTACTGCCCGGCAGATCAAAACCTGGACAAGCCAGGACCCCTTATTATCTCTAGTCAAAAGCTGTGTGCTTCACGGGAGCTGGTCCAGTGTCCCAGTTGAAATGCAGGAAGAGATAAAGCCGTTCCAGCAGCACAAAGATGAAATGCCGAATCAGGCAGCCCCCCTTTTGTGGGGCAATGAAGTAGTGGCCCCCAAGAAGGGCAGATACACCTTCATCAATGATCTTCACAGTACCCACCCAGGCATCGTAATGATGAAAGCGATAGCCAGATCCCACATGTGGCGGCCTGGTATCGATCCGGACTTAGATCGATACCAGATCTTAGTATCGATCTACGTTCACAGATGTAATACATGCTCGCAGTTAAGCAATGTACCCAGGGAGGCGCCACTAAGCTTATGGTCCTGGCCCTCCAAACCATGGTCTCGGGTACTCGTCGACTATGCAGGCCCGTTCTTGAGTAAAATATTCCTTATGGTTGTAGACGTGTACTCCAAATGGATTGAATGTGAGATAATCTCGGCGAGCACGTCCGCTGCCACCACTGAAAGCCTGTGGGCCATGTTTGGCACACACGGCTTACCCGATGTCCTGGTGAGCGACAACAGGCCAGTGCTGAGTTCAAAGAATTCATGACTCGTAATGGGATCAAACATGTCACATCTGCCCCGTTTAAACCAGCGTCCAATGGTCAAGCAGAGAGAGCAGTGCAAACCATCAAGCAAGGCTTGAAGAGGGTAACTGAAGGCTCACTGCAGACTCGCCTATCCCGAGTCCTGCTTAGCTACTGCACGAGACCACACTCACTCACTGGGATCCCACCTGCTGAACTGCTCATGAAAAGACCACTTCAGACAAGGCTCTCGTTAGTTCACCCTGACCTACATGAACAGGCAGCGAACAAAGTGCATACCATGATAGCGCAAATGTGTCACGCAAGATTGAAGTCAGTGATCCTGAATTTGTATTAAATTATGGACAAGGTCCCAAGTGGCTTCCCGGCACTGTCGTGGCCAAAGAGGGGAGCAGGGTGTTTTGGGTCAAACTTTCAAATGGACTCATTCACTGGAAACACTTCGACCAAATCAAACTCAGATTCACGGACTAGCCTGAGCAACCCACCTGGACCGTCCCTTTTTTGATCCCCCAATACACACACCCGTGGCAACCGGCACCACGGTTGACCACGAAGCAGTACCCATCATCCACAGCAGCCCTGCAGGGCTCAACACACCAGGTAGCCCAGCAAGGCCAGCTGCACAGCAGCCCAGCGAGGGCCCAACAAATGATTCAACAATACCAGCTTTCACACCGAGATGATCAACCAGAACAAGAAGGGCCCCAGATCGACTCACATTGTAAATAGTTACACTATTGACTTTGGGGGGGAATGTTGTTATATAGGTGGACTTGTATTTATTCTGTACAGCTACCAGAGGGTTCATTCCCCTGGATTCCCAAGGGATCCCATAATCCCTTGGGAGCACAGGTATTTAAGAAGTCTTCACAGGTTGGAGAGGGGCTCTGGAGACCTGCAATAAAAGACTAGGTCACACTTTACGTTGAGCTCACAGTGTTGAGTCTGACTCTTTCTCCATTATCAACAGTCATGATCACTGCATCTCTAAGATCTCCTGGCATGCCCTCCTCCCTCCAGATGAGAAAGATGAAGTTGTGTATTGGTGCCAGTATTGCCTCTCCACCATACTTCAGTGCCTCAGCAGTGATTCCACCTGCTCCCGTAGCCTTGTTGTTTTTTAGCTATCTTATGGCTTTTTCTACCTCATGCAGTGTAGGGTTCTCACTGAGGTGGTGGCTGGTAGCATGCTGTGGGATGGAGTTGAGGACACTCGAGTCAAAGGCAGAGTCTCGGTTGAGGAGATCTTCGAAATGTTCCTTCCAGCGGGCCCTGACTGCCTCGGTGTCCTTGATAAGTGGTGAAGAAGTGGGGTGGCCAGGAGTGGGGTGGGGCCTTGGGAATTTGGTCCGTATGTGGCCTTGACCGCGGTGAAGAATCCTCGCACATCATGGCTGTCGGTCAGCTGCTGTATCTCTTGTGCTTTCTCCATCCACTACCTGTTCTTTAGGTCCCGGGTTTTTTGTTGGACCTTAGCCTTTAGCTGTCTGTAATGCTGCTTTGCTGCTCCCAGACCACCGCCTAATCTGATCCATCATTGACATCAACATAGCCCCAAAGCGAAAGGGGCAGCAGAAGGAATGTCGCAAAAAAGTCAATGCCAGGGCACTTAAGGACCCAGCTAAGAGATCCCTTTCCAGTCAGCGCCTCACAGCTAACCTGGCGTGCCTTGATGACCCCAAGACGCAGAATGCCCACGGCGCTTGATCTGCCCTCCAGGCCTCCATAACCAGTTCCTGCAAGGAGATGTTCGGTCACTCAACCAAGAAACACCAGACTGGTTTGATGAGAATGATCAGGAGATTCAAGAACTAATAGACTTCAAGCTCAGGGCATTTCTGAGCCTTAAACAGCAACCCAACTCGGGAGCAGCCAGGCAGCATTTCAGACAGCTACAGCTATGTAAGGTATTGGTGAGGCCACAACTGGAATACTGCGTGCAGTTTTTGTTTCCATATTTACGAAAGGATATACTTGCTTTGGAGGTAGTTCAGAGAAGGTTCACTCGGTTGATTCCGGGATGAGGGGGTTGACTTATGAGGAAAGGGTGAGTAGGTTGAACCTCTACTCATTGGAATTCAGAAGAATGAGAGGTGACCTTATCGAAATGTATAAGATTATGAGGGGGCTTGACAAGGTGGTAGCAGAGAGGATGTTTACAGTGATAGGGGAGACTAGAACTAAAGAGCATGATCTTAGAATAAGGGGCAGCCCATTTAAAACAGAGATGAGGAGAAATTTCTTCTCTCAGAGGGTTGTAAATCTTTGAATTCGCTGCCTCAGAGAGCTGTGGAAGCTGGGATATTGAATAAATTTCAGACAGAAATAGACAGTTTCTAAAATGATAAGGGGATAAGGGGTTATGGGGAGCGGGTAGGGAAGTGGAGCTGAGTTCATGATCAGATCAGCCATGATCTTATTGAATGGCGGAGCAGTTTCGGGGGACCATATGGCCTACTCCAGTTCCTATTTCTTATGCTCTTATGTTAGTCTATATTCAATATCATATGTATATGCTGACAAAATCAAAGCCCATTTGGGCTGCACCTAATTTTGGAACTGGGGTTTGGGATGGAGGATTGCTATCAGGGACTTATGGTCTTCAACGATGATAAACTTACAAACATACAAGTATTTGGGGAATTTCTTGACCCCAAAAATTAATGCCAAAGCTTCTTTTTCGATTTGTGCATAATTACATTCACTGGCACTGAGTGTGCGTAACACAAATGCAATTGGTCTCTTCTCCCCACTATGAGAGATCACTGCCCCAACTCCATAAGGAGAGGCGTCACATACGAGTTTGATCTCCTCAGAAACATCATAGTGAACTAACATGGTGCTCTCTACCAATTTGCTTTTACACTACTTCAGTGCTGCGTCGCATTCTTCTGACCCCTTCCAATGGACCTGTTTTTTCAATAGTTCATTTAGTGGATGTAACACTGTAGCCAATTTTGGGAGGAACTTCCCATAATAGTTCAAAAGACCCAAAGATGATTGAAGTTCAGTGACATTCTTAGGAGCGGGTGCCTTTCTGATTGCATCCAGCTTTCCCTTGGTGGTTGCTTGCTTACCGATTGACATGTCTTACACTGACTCACGATTTATTCTATATCTTTATCAAGACCTGGCCACCATAAATAACTGCGTGCAAAACTCTTTGTCAAGCACATTCCCAGGTGCTGGTCATGGAGCTCTCCAAATAATTTGGACCTGAATTTATTTGGTATAACCACTCTTGCACCCCACTGATAATTCATTCCTACGAATGAAGAATGGATGTGTATCTTTGTCTGTTACCTGGTTTGGCCATCCGTTTGCAATATACTCATACACCTTTGACATCACTGGGTCACATTTGGTTGCTCTACCAATCTCTTCAGCTGTGACTGGCAGTTCATCAATGTATGAAAAATAAATCACTTCTCCCCTATCGGGTGTAACTTGTGATGGAGAAGGCAATCTAGACATTGCATCAGCATTACTGTGATCAGCTGATCATCTGTATTCAATATCATATGTATATGCTGACAAAATCAAAGCCCATCTCTGCATTCGGGCTGCAGCTAATGTTGGAACTGGGGACTTTGGATGGAGGATTGCTGTTAGGGGCTTATGGTCCATAACGATGGTAAACTTATGACCATACAAGTATTTGTGAAACTTCTTGACCCCAAAAATTAATGCCAAAGCTTCCCTTTCAATTTGCGCATAATTACTCTCACTGGCACTGAGTGTGCGTGAAACAAAAGCAATTGGTCTCTCCGACCCACTACTTAATACAAGAGAGATTACTGCCCCAACTCTATATGGAGAAGCATCACATGCTAGCTTAATCTCCTTAGATATGTCATAGTGAACTAACATGGTGCTCTCTACCAATTTGCTTTTACACTCCTTGAATGCTGTATCGCATTCTTTTGACCACTTCCAATGGACCTGTTTTTTCAAAAGTTCATTCAGTAGATGTAATACTGCAGCCAAATTTGGGAGCAACTTCCCATAATAGTTCAAAAGACCCAAAGATGATCGAAGTTCAGTGACATTCTTGGGAGCGGGTGCCTTTCTGATTGCATCCAGCTTTCCCTTGGTTGGATGTAGACCATCTTTGTCTACTCTGTACCTTAAGTACTGCACTGAGTTTTGAAATAACTCACACTTGCGAGCAGTCACTCGTACTCTGTGCTTCTCTAGCCATTTGAGGACTTCATTCAATATGTTGTTATGAATTTGCCTGTTTGGTGCTGAAATTAGTATGTCATCTAAATAACATAATATCCCTTCAATACCTTGCAAAATCTGGTTCATCACCCCTTGGAATATGGCGGTGGCGGAAGACACTCCAAATGGTAGCCTATTAAATTGATATAGGCCTAGATGAGTATTTATTGTCAAGCATGACTTGGACTCCTCATCTAGTTCAAGCTGTAATTAGGCATTCATAAGATCCAACTTTGAGATGACCTGACCTCCTGTCAGTGTTGTGAACAAATCTCCGACATTAAGCAATGTATTGGGGAAATTACCCTCTAGAACCTGGTTTACGGTTACTTTATAATCACCACACAATCTTACCTTACCATTGGACTTAGGTAAAACAACAATGGGTGTAGCCCAATTACATCAATCTATCTTAGAAATAATGTTCTCAGTCTCTAGTCTTTTGAGTTCTTCCTCAACCTTCTCCTTGAGTGCATATGGTATGGGACATGGCTTGCAATAAACTGGTCTAGTTTCCTTCTGTACCCTGACACTCGTCTTGGATCGGACTGCCTGTTTCACAGAGCATCTTCGGATACTTCTTGATGACATTATCCTTTGATGGAAATCTTATTTCAACATGAAAAATCTCACTCTAATCCAGCTTCAGTGATCCCAACCAATTTATTCCTAGTAAGGCAGGCGTGTCTCCTGCCACTACTAAGAGAGGCAAGCTCTGAAATTGATCCTTGTATTTCACCGGTACGGTGATACGACCTACCACAGGAATGTTCTCTCCTGATTAGCCTCGCAGCTTTATCTTGGATTTCTCCAATGGGAAATCACACAATTTGTCGAGGTACAGTGATTCTGCTACTACACTCACAGATGCACCAGTGTCAATTTCCATAGGAATCTTGGTTCCTGCAACTTCTACATGGATGATGGCACTTTTCAAATCGCTGTAAGTTACCCTCGTACTCCTGATGATGTGTAGCTCTAAAACCTCCTCGTCCTGTTGTTTTTCTTCCGTGCTATGTAGTCACTGGGGATTTCTACTTATAGCTTCGAAAGTTGGTATATTTTTCATTCGGCGTGCCTTCGCAAGATGCCCAGTTTTCCTGCAGAAGAAACACTCTGCCTTCACATATGGACAACTTTGAGCAATGTGTTGTCCCAGACACCAATAGCATGACTTCAATGCTCTGTTACCATAGCCAGTTGCTGAGACATTGGGGCCCAACTGCCTTTTACTTTTAACCTGAAGGCGATTCACCTTGGTTGTCTGACGACTGGAAATGGTACGAAATTCTCGGGAGTATTGGTCAACCATGTCCATTGAAATAGCTGTCTGACAAGCTTAATCAAAAGTCAAGTTAGGAGTTGTCAATAACTTTCTTCTGATCACATCATTTTTCATCTCACAAACAAAGCGGTCACGCAATGCTCAGTCCTGAAAGTTTCCGAAATTACAGTGAATAGATAGCTTTTTTAATGCTGCCATGTACTCACTGATACTTTCTTTGGTTAACTGATCTCCTATTCCGAAACAATAACTTTCAGCAATTTCCATGGGCTCAGGACTATTGCGATGTTCTGCTTAAGTGATGTATCCTTTGGCTTGACAGGCACAAAGCACATTTTTCATGGTTTCATACACCTCGGGCCCTGCTTCAGTTAAGAAAATTGCCCTTTTTCTTTCCAACACCACCCGGTTATAGTTTTCATCATTGGGAACTTTGATGATACTATTTGCAGTGAAAAATGATTTCTAGCCGCTCCACTTATGCTCCGAAACTTTCACGATTGCATTGGAACTCCCCCAAGCGCCCTATTATTCCCATAGATGCAGCTATCTGGATTCTGGCAGTTCAGCCAAGTGTGCTTATAATTTACCTTGGATTTGTAGCTGTTAATCAAAACAGAGAAGCTCTCAAAGTCTCTCGTCAGTTGGCTGAATCATCCACCAATGAAAATTTCAGCGTTGTTATCCGATTATCCCATTCTCATCGCCAAATGTTATGTTTTCAGTATGAGCTCACAAACACACAGGCTATAAGATGGCTGATAACTTCAGGATGCCTGTCAGGTGACCTGAACTGTTTATTCTTGTAAACAGCACTGGCTGCAATGCCGCAGTAGTCCACTGGGTGGAACTATATATATTACATAAACCTATTAGTTTAATGTCAGTTTGTGGTGAAGTTACTAGAATCTATTATTGAGGACAGCGTGACTGAGAACTTGGACAAACATGAATTGATCAGAGAGAGGCAGTATTCATTTGTAAAGTGTAAGTCATGTCTAAAAAACCTAGTGGGATTTTTCAAGGAGGTAGCTGACGTGGTAGATAAGGGAGTGTCAATGGATGTTACTTATATGGACTTCCAGAAAGCTTTCGATAATGTTCCACATAAGAGACTTCTAATGAAAATAAGAGCGCATGGAATGGGAAGCAACCTATTCACATGGGTAGGGATTTGGTTTGGACGGAGGAGACAGAGAGTAGGGAAAATGGGTATAAAAACTGAAAATGCTGGAAATCTCAGTGGGTCAGGCAGCATCTGTGGAGAGTAAGCAGAGTTAACCTTTCGGATCGAAGACCCTTCGTCAGAATTGGAGAGTGTTCAGAAAGAACAGATTCTTAACGGGCACTGGAAAGGGGAGGGGCAGAAGGAACAAAAGGAAAGGTCTGTGATAGGGTGGCTGGCAGGAGAGATTCGACAGATGATGGGCTGAATTGAAATGGTAATGGCCGGTGTTAGAGAAACATTAGTCAAGATAGGGTATGAATGGCGGAATAATGAGCAGCTGTCATTAGAGACAAGAAGACAAAAAGAAACAGGCTCTAGGGCGAGGAAAGGGAGCCAAAGATTGGCAGCAGCTATGCTCTGCAATTGTTGAACTCGATGTTGAGTCCAGAAAGCTGTCAAGTGCTTAAATGACAAATGGAGTGTTATTCCTCAAGTTTCATTGGAACAGTGTAGGAGACCGAGGATGGAGAGGTCAGAGTGGGAGTGGAGTGGAGAATTAAAGTGATAGGCGACCGGAACCTCAGGGTCACACTTGCGGACTGAACGGAGATGCTGCACAAAGCGTTCACCCAATCTACGATTGGTCTTCCCAATGTAGAGGAGACCACATTGTGAGCAGCAAATACAGTATACTAAATTAAAAATACAAGTAAATTGCTGTTTCTCCTGGAAGGAATATTTGGGGCCCTGGACAGTTGGAAGGGAGGAGGTAAAAGGGCAGATGTTGCATATCCTGCACTTGCATGGAAAGATACCATGGGAAGGGGAGCGTGTGCTGGGGGTGACCAGCGTGTCGTGGAGGGAGCGGTCCCTTCGGAATGCTGAGAGGGGACGGGAGGGGAAGATGTGATTGGTGGTGGGATCACGCTGGAGGTTGCGGAAATGGCAGAGGATGATCCTTTGAATGTGGAGGTTGGTGGGGTGAAAGGTGACAACAAGGGGAACCCTATCATGGTTCTGAGAGGGAGGGGTGGGAGCAGAGGTGCTGGAAATAGAACGGATACAGTCGAAGGCCATGGCGGAGGGGAATCCTTTATTGAGGAAAAAGGAAGACATGTCAGAGGCACTAGTGTGAAAGGTGGCGTCATCAGACCAGCTGTGACGGAGACGGAGAAACAGTGTAGATTGGACGTCCATGGTGAAAAGGATACGTGTGAGGCCGGGAAACTGGAAACTGTTAAAGTGATGGAGGGCGTCGGAGGAGTCGCGGATGTCGGTGGGAAGAGAGAGGACAAGGGGATAATGGATATGCGCTCAAATTGGCAGGATGTTCACCAGAGATCTATACTAGAATCTCAGCTTTTAAATGAATGATTTTTGTTTAAAGAAAGAATAAAGAGCAGTATATCCAAGTTTGGTGCAATATGCAAACTTGGATATACTGATTTTTACAGCTAATATTGTAGATGGGAGCAGAAAGTTGCAAAAGGACATTGAGAGATTACGTGAGTGGGGAAAACTGTAGTAGATGTGAGTTCACTGTAGGGAAGTGTGAGGTCATTCACTTTGGACCTAAGAAAGATAGATCAGAGTATTTTCTACATGGCGAGAAGCTAGGAACTGTGGATGATCAGGGAGATTTAAGGATTCAAGTACAGAAATCACTAAACGCTAGAGGACAGGTATAAAAAATAATGTAAAAGGCTAATGGAATGTTGGGCTTCATCTCAAGTGGGCTGGAATACAAGTGAGTAGAAGTTTTGTTACAGTTAAATAAAGTTCTGGTTAAACCCCATTTAAAGTATTGCGTTCAGTTTTGGACATTGCACCTCAGGAAGGATATGTTGGCTTTGGAGACTCACCAGAATGATATCGGGACTACAAGGGTTAAATTATGAGGACAGGTTGCATAGATTAGGCTTAGATTCCCTTGAATATAGAAGATTAAATGGTGATCTAGTTAAGTTGTTAAAGAAGTTTAAAGGAAGTGATAGGGTAGACGGAGATAAAGTAATTTCTCTGGTGGGGGAGACCAGAACAAAAGGACATAATCTTAAAATTAGAGCTCGGCCGTTCAGGGGTGATGTCAGGAAACATTTCTTCACACAAGTGGAAATATGGAACTCTCTCCCCAAAACAGCTGCAGAGGCTGGGAGACAATTCAAAATTTTAAAACTGAAACTGATAGATTTTTTTAGGCAAGGGTATTAAGCGTTACTGAAGCAAGACAGATAGATGGAGTTAAAATACTGATCAGCCATGATCTCATGGAATAGCGGAACAGATTTGAGGGGCTGAATGGCCTACCCCTGTTTCTATATTGCTATGACGTGACATTCTCTACCCCAGTGGGCTAAGGATGCTTAGTCATTGAGTATATTCCTAGAGGAGTGCAGCTCCAACAACACTCAAGAAGCTTGACACCATCCAGAACAAAGCAGCCCACTTGATTGGCATCCCATCCACCACCTTCAACATTCAATCGCTCCACCACCAATGTACCATGGCTGCAGTGTGTACCATCTATAAGATGCACTGCAGCATCTCGCCACGGCTTCTTCGGCAGCAACTCCCAAACCCGCGACCTCTACCACCTAGAAGGACAAGGGCAGCAAGCACATGGGAGCACCATCACCTGCAAGTTCCCCTCCATGTCACACACCACCTGACTTGGAAATATATCGTTCATCGTTGCTGGGTCAAAATCCTGGAACTCCCTCCCTAACAGCACTGGAGAAGTACTTTAACCACTCGGACTGCAGCGGTTCAAGAAGGCAGCTCACCACCACCTTGTCAAGGGCAATTCAGGATGGCCAATAAAAGCTGGCCTTGACAGCGACTTCCACATCTCGGAACAATTAAAAAAAATATTCAAGACTAAGATAGATAGATTTTTGGACTCAATGAGCTTGAAATTCCGTAGCGATTCCAAGAGCGCAAAAGTATCGCCGGGCGCTGCACAATTGATTCGAACGGGAACTTCTGCTTTAGCACTCCTAGAGGGAAGCAATGTGATAAATCAAGCACTAACACTTCCCTTAGAGCTCTAAATGGAATGAGAGAGGTGGTATAGGCAGATCACTGTGCAATGTTCGGTGTAGCGCTGCAGGTTTTACAAGCTCCTTCCCTCCCTTAACAGAATGGGCCAATGTTGCGGTCATTCAAGCCTAAGGCTATGGATGTTGGTCGACAGCACCTGCGATACGCGCATAGCAGCCCCAAGCACTCTAAGAGAGCGCAGGGCTGATCAATCGTGAACTGGAAAAAAATTAAAATTTAGCACACGAGGGACATTATTGCATTTTGGCCTACCCGACCACCACTGCTTTAATTAGCGTTCCTCAAGTGGCCAGCCGAGGTGACAATGTCTCCCACAACTGCCGTTGTTGACGCCCGGTGATGCTGCAGGGGGCGGGTGTGAATTTTACATCCGGGGCAGTAACGAGGCGCTGCGCACCGGATGACATCATGATCTCCGGCACACAAGAGATCAAGGCGGTAAGTTTCAGCGTCAACGCTAACCCGCCAGGGAAGTTCGTGGGCGCGGTGATTTTGCCAAGCCCAGTCAGTAAGCCACGAGCGCCCCATTATTGCCCCCCGGCGGCACTAACGAGAGCCACAAGGGAGGCCAATATCCCCCCCTAGAGAAATTAAAAGATGTGGGGATCAGGCGGGAAAGTGGAATTGAGGTCAAAGATCAGCCATGATCTTACTGAATCACAGAGCAGGCTTGAGGGGTCATATGGCCTATTCCTGCTCCTATTTCTTATGTTCTTATGTTCTTAATTGAATGATGGATAAGGGAGTGCCTATGGATGTTGTCCATATGGACTTCAAGAAGGTATTTAATAAGGTTCCACATCAGAGATTATTAGCAGAATTGTGAGTGCACAGAATCAGAACCTTGTGACATGGATCATTAATTGGTTGAGAGGTAGAAGACAGAGATTTGGAATAAAGGTCGGAATTTCCTGTACTTGGGCGGGTCGGGTGCGGGCGGTCGCCGTGGTGGGTTGCGACCCCATTGTTCATACAATTCTGCTCCAGAAATCGATTTTCCGTTAATGGTGCCTATTAAGCCTGCCCTGCGCGTTACCCGGCACAATTAAATGGGGCGGGTTTGATGACATTAGCAATGATGCGTTTTCAGCCAGATGATTTAAAGGAGCCATGCACACTTTGCATTTCAAGTTTCATCTAGGATTGTGCAGCCACTGCACTGCAACATTGAAGTGTTCCAAACACTAGCAAACATGATTGCACAGAGGCAGAAAGCTGCACCCAAGTTCTCACATGACTCCCTCCATGGAGGGAGTGAGAGCACTCACGGAGGTCCTCTTCACTTCGGATGAGTGGAAGAGACCTCCCCAGCAGACCAAAGGAGACTGGTTCCAAATAGCAGAGGAGGTCAACAACAGGGATATTGTAAGGAGGATCTGGGTGCAGTGCTGGAAATGCTTCAATGATCTCATTAGATCAGGAAAGGTGAAGTGGCCGTACTCACCTTCATCCTGCCATGCTTCTCATCACATCCCCATCCCTCTGCCTTCCCAAACCTGCTCCTACACATTATTACTCACACCAACACACCTTGCACGTCCATTCATCACTCTCTATCTATATTATCACATCCCCATCTGACTCATCACCCCTTACACTCACTCTTATCCTAATACAATCATACCAAATAACAACACACAAGTAGGCCATTTGGCATTGACACAACACTTCCTCACTTCTAAAGATGTTACACATCTAATCCTTACACCCATTCCATCACACACACTCAACCTTCTCTTCTTTCCCTCCTTGCAGGAGAAGAGAGCCCAAAATAAGAGGGAGAGGGAGAGAACCAAAGGTGGCCTTCCATTATTGGCCATCTTAACTCCAACTGTGGAGGCTGCCCAAGAAGTCTATGGGGTAGCCAAGCAGCTGGAGGTGGGAGACGGAGAGAGGGGGACATCTCAATAACCTGGTAACAGAATTATCTCACATACAACCACATGGCATACAGCTGAGCCTCATATGGGGACTGATGTAAGCAGCCAGTGAAATGTTCATCATATGCATAATGGTATCGCTATCCATTCTTAATATGACATTTCAAAATCATCTCTTTACTCTCCCACAGCAGGTCCATCAAGAGCCACCTCCCCCCGTCCCGACTGTCCAGGAGGAAGAGGAAGGCAACTCCTCAGAGGAGCCTCCAGCTTCTGAGGGTGAACAGTCACCAGGCACCCAGCACCAGTGCAGATATGCACACCTTGGTGAGTCCCACGCGAGATAGAGTAGTAGTGTTTCACAAGTGAGCAACAGCAGATCAGAGAATCATAGAATGGTTACAGCACAGAATGAGGCCATTTGGCCTGTCGAGCATGTGCTGGCTCTCTGCAAGAACAATTCAGCTAGTACCACTCCCCTGCCCTTTCCCTGTAGCCCTGCAATTTTTTTTTCCTTCAGGTACTTATCCAATTCCCTTTTGAAAGCCACAATTGAATCTGCCTCCACCACCCTTTCAGGCAGTGCAGTCCAGATCCTAACCACTCACTGTGTAAAACCTTTTCCTCACGTCGTCTTTGGTTCTGCTATCAATCACTTTAAATCTATCTCATCTGGTTCTCAATCCTTCCGCCAATGGGAACAGTATCTCTCTATCATCTCTGTCTAGACCCATCATGATTTTTAACACCTCTATCAAATCTCCTCTTAACCTTCTCTTCTCTAAGGAGAACAACACCAGCTTCTCCAGGCTATGCACGTAACTGAAAACCCTCATCCCTGGAATTATTCTTGTAAATCTTTTCTGCACCCTCTCTAAGGACTTCACATCCTTCCTAATGTGTGGTGCCCAGGATTGGGCACAATAGTCCAGCTGAGGCTGAACCAGTGTTTTATAAATGTTCACCATAACTTCCTTGCTTTTGTAATCTATGCCTCTATTTATGGAGCCCAAGATCCCGTAAGCTTTTTTAACTGCTTTCTCAACCTCCTCTGCCACCTTCAACGATTTGTGCACATATACCCCTAGATCTTCTTGTTCATGCACACCCTTTAGGATCATACCCTTTAGTTTACATTGCCTCTCCTCATTCTTCTTACCCAAATATATCACTTTGCACTTTTCAGCATTGAATTTCATCTGCCACGTGTCCACCTATTTCACCAGCCTGTCTATGTCTCCTTGAAGTCTTTCACTATCCTCCTCATTGTTCACAATACTTGTGCCCTGTACACCCAATTCTAAGTCATTGATATGTATCAAGAAAAGCAGTGGTCCTTCTCCAGTCTGAAAAACAACCATTCACCACTACTCTGTGTTTCCTATCACTTAGCCAATTTTGTATCCATGCTACCACCATTCCTTTTATTCCATAGGCTTCAACTTTGCTGGCAAGCCTATTATGTGGCATTTTATGAAATGCCTTTTGGAAGTCCCATTTACACCACATCAACTGCATTGCCCTCATCAACCCTCTCTGTTACTTCATCAAAAAACTCAATCAAGGTAGTTAAACATGATTTGCCTTTCACAAATCCATGCTGGCTTTCCTTAATTAATCCACACATGTCCAAGTGCTGTTTCTTTCGTCCCGGATTATCATTTCTAAAACTTCCCCACTATCGAGGTTAAACTAACTGGCCTGCAGTTGCTGGGTTTATCCTTACACCCTTTTTTGAACAAGGGAGTAACATTTGCAATTCTCCATTGTGGAAACAGGGACAGCAGTGGAGACTTCTCGCTGGATGCTCCCAGCTCTGCTCAGCTGCATGCAGACACTGAGCCTCGGGGACCATCCTGAAAGAGGGTGATTCTGGAGCTGCAGAAATAAGTGCAGGAGGCTCTGACAGTTTTTGAGATCACAATGTCTCATGGGCCACCTTCACGGAGCAGCTAATGTGCCACTCAGGAGCACATGGTCTCTATGGAGAATAGATGGCAGTTGCTCATAGACCTGCTGTCTTGGAGGGATGTCAACATAGACTTAGGTCCCCATGGCCCTACTGCTGTGCAGCATGATGTTCTCCTGTGCGGGTGACCCATGACAGGGATAATAGTGAGAGGGGACATGAAAGTGGAGGCTCCACTCAAAGTGCTCACACTTCTCCCCCATTGTCTCCCCCCCCCCCGCAGTCAGAGTCCCACATGCCTCCTGGGATCGCGATGGCCAAATCTGCCCCAGCACAATGGCAGGAGCAGCAGACTTTGGACGGGCCACCATAAGCTCCAAGAGCCAGAGGATAGCCACTAAAAGTGTTTATGCAGTCGCAACAGGGAACTCATCAGGCTGCCACTACCTCTGCTGAAGCCACAGGGGTAGCACTTTGTAGATGCATGTGTAAGAGAAAGATGACACACAAATAGTTGCACAAGGGTAAGCACTTGGGTGTTTTAATAACTGTTTGTGTGAAGTTTCCAATAATGTGAAGTCACAGATATAAATGTTTATTTTCACCACTTTCCGGTCATGGTCAATTGCGTCTGCAACTTTGGAAGTGGCTTAGTGAGTTGGAGTGAATGCTGAGACATAACATTACCTCCAGCAATGGTGGTCTGTGTGAAAGAAATTACCTGGTCACTGTAGGGAGCCTTTATGGTGTTGCTGTGGGGTGTTGGGAGCCTGGCGCAGAATGTGGCAGCCATGTGGGTGTAATGCCTGAAGTTAAGTAAATCTGACCATGGTGAGGCTATCCCTGGTCTCCCAGGCAGCAATGTGCTCAGGTGCTGGTGGGATCTGGACTATAGATTCCTCCTGCTCCTCGTTATCGTCTTCCAACTGATGCTCATCCTGCTGTTCTTCCTCTGAAGAGGCTGTCTGCTCAGAGCCTTGCTCCTGATACAATGCTAATCCTTATTGCTATATTATGTTATGCAGGGCGCAGCAGATCATGACAATTATGGAGACCCTGGCTGGTGTGTACTGAAGGGCTCCTCCAGATCTGTCAAGGACTAAAGTGCATTCTCAGCATGCCTATTGTCTGCTCTGTGACACATCTGGTGGAAATGTGGCTTTCACCATATCTCTCCATGCCCTCAGTACTTGGTCTCCTCAAGGGTGTCATGAGTCTTCAGTGAATGGCCCTTGTCTCCAAGCAGCCAGCCAGAAAGTTTGTTCGGCGGTGCGAAGAGCTGAGGGAGAGTAGACTGGCACAGGATGAAAGAGTTATGATTGTTGCCAGGGAATTTGGTGCATACATGCATGATGATCTTCCTGTGGTTGCAGACCAGCTGCACATTGAGGGAGTGGAAGCCCCTGCAATTGACAAACACTCCTGGGTTATGATGGGGTACCCTGATGGCCACATGTGTTCAGTCGATGACGCCCAGCACATTTGGGAAACCAGTCAGAGTGGTAAAGCTGACCGTGATACACAGACTGCGAGATGCCGCAAATGTTTGCTGCAGGCCCCTGGAAGGAGCCTGAGGTGAAGAAGCTAAGGGCGCTGGTGACTTTGACAGCCACAGGTAAGGCATATCCACCAGTTCCTCTGGGCTGCAGGTCTTGCTCCAGCAAGCTGCAAATGTCTGCGATGATCTGGTGCGATAGCTTGAGCCTCCTCAAGCACTGTTGCTCAGGCATGTTGAGGAAGCTCATCCTCTGCCTGTATACCCTGTGTTGGGGGTATCGCCTCCGGCTTGATGCAGCATCAGGGCATTGAGGAGAAGGTTGCTGGTGTTGGGGCTCATCGTGGTCCAATTCTGAGGACCAAGGTAGGGCAGTATAAACGGCACCCATGCTGATGGAATAGATGGCAGGTCAAGTTGAGATGACAGAAGCAATCTGTCAATGGTGGGAGAGGTTCTTCCAAATCAGGTGAGACTGGATGAAGACTTTGCTGGAAAGACTTGAAGCCTGCAGAATCTGTGCTGGGCATGCAGTCAGCAACAGCTTCTGCCTGAGGAAAGTGATCAGCTGTGAGGGTGGGAACTTTTAAACTACATTAGATGCTGTAAACTAATCAGCTGGATAAAGGGCACTCAACTCTCACCTCAGATTGACAGACGTGGTTCCTAAACAGCGTGTGCATCCAGCGAAATTAAAGATGTGTGGTTAAAAAGACTCCTAAGGGTGTGACAACAAGTTAATAATCCTTTAAATTAGATCACCCACCTCTGCCAGTCAGGTCGCTGCCGCACTGACAGACACACCCGACGGAAAGGCATGTGGGGGGGGGGTGGCGAGATGACGGCGGATTCCCGACCCGCTGCATGAAATGTCACCGACCCGCCTCCAATCACACCCACACGGACCTTGGAAAATTCCGGCCAACATGATCATTCTCTGATTGACAGGATGTGATCATTGGTGTCCCTCAGAGATCTGTACTGAGGCCTCAGTGTTTCATCATATGTCTTAATGCCATTTATTCCTTCAAATAAGGAATAGAGAGCTGTATATCCAAGTTTGCAGATGGTACCAAATTAAGAAGCACAGAGCACAGTAAGTTGTGCAGAAAGGAGCAGGATATTAGAAAGAGATATACGCAGACTAAGTGAGTGTGCACAACTGTGGCAATTTGTCGTGGAGAAGTGTGAGGCCATCCAGTTTGGATCTGAGAAAGACAACTCAGAATATTTTCTTAATGGTGAGTGTAATGACTGAAGATTCTTGTTACTGTAAACGGCCTCAGGTGTAAACCTGATCCAACTTTATTCATGCCTAAATTACGCACGTGACATGACACCTGCTCTTATATACCAGTGACCGCGCACATGTGCGTACAGCCCGATGACCTCTGACAGTGGCGCCCCCTGGGGTCTGATGATGCCAAGCATCAATACATAACAACATCCCCTTTCAAGATCTTAATATCAGTCTCTTTACAAATTAAGACGGTCTGGGACTTTCCTCTCATGAGTTAATCGTTTCAGTTCAACTTTCGTTCTAGGCGAGCATTCTGAGCCAGTTGTGACTGAAGGCTGAGTAACCGATCTGATGGGAGTGGTAATGACCACATCAGAGATTGAAGGTCCAGGTTCAGTAATGACAGCATAGTCCTCTGATAAATGAACATTGGTTGGTTGTTCACTGACTGCATCTTCCTCAAACAGTTCCAGTTCATCCGTGTGACGCAGTTTTACCTGATCAACATGTTTGACCATTCTTGAGCACGACACTAAACACTCTGTTACCCTCCTTGGCTGTAACAGTACCAGCGATCCACTTTCGACCTTGACAGATCATTGACAGAGCTGTCACGTGACATAGCAGTACGATCATGATACCATTGCTGACTTTGACGTCTGTTTTCAACACAATCATTCAGATCAGGATGAACAAGTGAAAGCTTGGTCTTGAGATTTTTCTTCATCAGTAGTTCAGCAGGGGAAACCCCAGTAAGAGTATGAGGTCGTGTCCTGTAACTGAGCAATATACATGACAAATGAGTCTGCAGTAAAGCCTGATTTACACGTTTCATATTCTGCTTGATCGTTTGAACAGCACGCTCTGCTTGACCATTAGATGCAGGTTTGAATGGACCTGACCTCACATGTCTAATAGCATTGAGTTTCATGAACTCCTGAAACTCAAAGCTTGTGAAGCAAGATCCGTTGTTGCTCACAACAATATCAGGCAAAACATGAGTAGCAAACATGACATGAAGGCTCTCAATAGTAGCTGTAGATGTACAGGATGACATAATAATACACTCTATCCACTTTGAATATACATCCACCACAACAAAAAACATCTTTCCCATGAAAGGGCCTACAAATCGATTTGGATCCTCGACCATGGTTTAGATGGCCAAAGACTCAGCGGAGTTTCCGCTGGTACTTTACTTAGCTGCATGCAAGTATTGCACTGATGCACACATGATTTCTGATCAGAGTCAATTCCAGGCCACTATACATGAGACCTAGCAATGGCTTTCATCATAACAATACTGGGATGAGTGCTATGTAGTTCACATACAAATTTTTCTCTACCTTTCTTAGGCATAACAACACAATTACCCCACAGTGGACAATCTGACTGAATGGATAGTTCATTTTGAGACGGTTGTAAGGTTTGGTCTCATCAAACATTTCCATAGGTATTGCAGACCAATCACCACTGAAGACACAATGTTTCACAACCCATAATATATGATCATGGCTGGTCCAGATCCTAAATTGTTGAGCAGTGACAGGCATTCCTTCACTCTCAAAAGCATCTATTGCTAACAGTAGATCTGCAGGCCGAGGCATCTCCACTTCAGGTGTGGGCAAAGGCAAATGATTCACTGCATCGGCACAATTCTCAGTGCCCAGTCTATGATGAATAACAACCATAGGCAGACAATGTCAATGCCCACCTCCGGGACAATGCATTGGTATTAAAACCTTTGTTTCTGAAAACAATTAAATGAGTGGCTTGTGATCTGTTACGAGCTCAAAACGAAGACCAAACAGATACTGATGCATCTTTTTGACCCCATACACACAGGCCAAAGCTTATTTTTCTAACATGCTATAAGCTCTTTCCGCATTTGACAAACTTCTCAAAGCATATGCAACAGGTTGTAGCTTACCCGATTCATTTGGAGTACACAGCCAACCCCATATGATGAAGCATCACAGGCCAATTCAAGATGCTTACATGGATCATAATGAACCAGCAATTTGTTTGAACAGAGCAGATTCTTAGTTTTCTCAAAGGCTCTATCTTAAGACAAACTCCAGACCCAATTGTCACCTTTTCTGAGTAGCATGTGCAGTGCCTCTAATAAAGTGTTCAATCCGGGTAAGAAATTACCAAAGTATTTGAGTAGCCCAAGGAATGAATGCAGCCTCATCACATTCTGAGGCCTGGGTGCATTTTTGATGGCCTTGGTTTTCGAATCAGTAAGCCTGATGCCATCAGCAGCAATCTTCCTCCCCAGGAATTCAACTTCAGGTGCCATGAAGACACACTTCGAACATTTCAGCCTGAGTCCCACTTTGTCCAGACTTTGTTCAGTTGTTCAGCAGTGTCACGACCTGTAACCAGAATGTAATCTTGAAATACGACAGTTCTAGGAACGGACTTCAGTAGACTCTCCATGTTCCTCTGAAATATGGCTGCAGCTGAACAAATTCCAAAAGGACACCTGTTGTAGACAAACAATCCTTTATGGGTGTTGATGCAGGTGAGTTTCTTCGAAGTGCCGACTTTCCACCAGCTAGCATGGCAAACAGGTCATCATCCTTCGGTAACGGATATTGATCCTATTTCAAAAATCGGTTAATTGTAACCTTGTAGTCTCGACAAATCCTGAGTGCCATCACTCTTCAATACAGGAACAATGGGACTGGCCCACTCATTAAACTCGACCGGTGATATGATCCCTTTCCATTGGAGTCTGTCAAACTCAATTTCAACCGTCTCTCTCATCAGGTAAGGAACAGACCGAGCTTTATGATAGACAGGCTTTGCATCAGAATCCAGGTGAATCTGCACCTTGGCTCCAGTAAAATTACCAATGCCCGGTTCAAACAAAGAAGGAAACTTCTTCAACACTTGAGCACACAAAGTGTCATCCACCGAGGACAACGCTTTGACATCATTCCAGTTCCACTTGCTTTTCTCGAGCCAATTCCTGCCGAACAGCATTGGACCATTATCTGGGATGATCCATAATGGTAGATCATGAACCACACTGTCATATGACACCTTGACTACTGCACTGCCAATCACCGGTATGAGTTCCTTAGTGTAAGTATGCAACTTGGCATTGACTGGACTCAGCTTAGGCTTCACAACCTCAGTGTCCCACAGCTTGTTGAATGTCCTTGGCTCATTATCGACTGACTTGGATCTGTGTCCAGCTCCATTGACACAGGCACGCCATTCAGCTTCACATTAACGATTATCGGCTGGCTCTTTCCCAAGAACAAATACAGACCATACACTTCCTCCCCGGGTTGTGTATCTGGGCCAGCACTGGACTGGTCATCATCAACAATGTGATGAGTGACAGCACGCTTGCTCAGTTGTGGGCACATTCTCTGAAGACACCCCACTTTCAAACAGCCATTACAGGCGTATTATTTAAACCGACACTAATGAGGCCGATGATTGCCCCCACAACGCCAACAGGGTGAAATCAGATTCATACCAGTTGGCGGACTTTGAGCAGCTACAGATTTCACATAAACAGTCGAGTAGGTCCTGCCATAACCAGCTCTGCCAGAAGACGACACAATCTTGTTTACAGTACCTGCCGTGGAGCTCCGACTTTTTGAAGATATCTGCCTCAAATTATCATCAGTCATCATGCATGCCTGGGCAGTGTCGATGACCTTTCTCAAATCCAGCTTCTCTTTGGCCAATAACTTCCGAAGAATCACATCATGGTTGATGCCTATCACGAAGAAGTCTCGCAACATATCTTCCAACACATTCCTGAATTTACACAGCTCAGCAAGATGTTGTAGGTTGGCGGCAAATCCTGACACATCCAGGCCTTCAGCACGAACATGCTTATAGAAGCGATGGCGTGAGATGATGATCCCCTCTTTTGGTTTAGGATGGTCACGCACCAAAGCACACAAATCCTCGTACTCTTTGTCTGTTGGACGTAAAGGCGAGAGAAGGTTCTTCATAAGGCCATAAATTTTCGGGCCACAAACTGTGAGCCCTATGCCTAACTCCGTCAGCCCCTCCCTCCATTTTGTTGGCCACAAAATACTGAGCCAGGCAGTCGATAAAATCTGCCCAATCCTCACCATCCACGAATCTCTCCAGAATTCCAATAGTGCCCATTGTACATGCGAAGGTTCTTAAGTTACCTCGTTGCCAACTTTAAGGACTCAAGAGTCTTGTTACTGTAAACAGCCTCAGGTGTAAACCTGATCCAAGTTTATTCACGCCCAAAGTACCCGTGTGACACGGTACCTGCTCTTATATACCAGTGACCGCGCACACCCGCGGACTGCCCGATGACCTCTGATAGTGGCGCCCCCTAGTGTCTGGTGACCCCAAGCATCAATACATAACAGTGAGAGACTAGGAGCTGTTGAGGAAACACGGGATTTAGGTGTTGAGGTATAGAAATCACTAAACGTTAGTACACAGGTTGAAGGAAAGTAGTCAAAAGGGCTAATGGAATGTGGGCCTTTATCTCCAGGGAGTTGGAATTCAACAAGTGAAGATGTGATGTTTCAGTTACAAAGCCTTGGTCAGACACCACCTGGAATATTGCATTCAGTTTGGATCACCAGTAGGAGTAGGATTAAGAGACAAAATGGATGTTAGTACAAGGCAAAAGGAGATGGTACTATCTTGCACCATCATTCCTTTTGTTTCTTAATCTCTCCGGTCTTCCACCCTATTACAGATCTTCCCTTCTGTTCATTGCTCCCCTCCTCCCTTCCCTTACCCCCACACTGAATTCCTGTTATATCTCTAACTTTTTCCAGTTCTGACGAAGGGTCATCGACCTGAAACGTTAACTCTGTTTCTCTCTCCACAGATGCTGCCTGACCTGCTAAGTATTTCCAGCATTTTCTGTTTTTATTTACGTACATAACTAAGTCTGGGCTGAGTATTCTCTGCAGTTATCAGAAACAGCTAGTCGTAACAATTTTAACCCTGTGCGTGAGGAGCAAGAAAAAAAATCAATAAATAAACCACCTTGGGCAAAAGTGCTTCATTTTTCTCAAAACAAGGCACAGTTTTATTTGGAGTTTTGGGCTGGAAAGTAGAGCTATCATCTTAAAGATGGCTTGCCTCATATATGAGTATATATAATAGTCTCTTTGCTTCTTATTACCTTTGTTACTTTCTCACTTCATTTTTTAAATCAGAAGGTTGTGGGTTCAAACCCCACAAGTAAATGATCTAGGCTGACACTCCACTGAAATACTCAAGGAGTGCTGTATTGTCAGAAGGGCCATCCTTCAGATGAGATATTAAACTGAAGCACTGTCTGCCTGTTCTTGTGTATCAAATGGATATTAAAGATCTCATGGCACTATTTAAATATTAGAGAGTCCTCGCAGTGACCTGCCGAACATTTTACCCTCACCCAACACCACCGAAACAGATTAACTGGTCATTCATTGAATGGTTGTTTGTAGGTTCCATCTGTATGCAAATTTACTGATTTGTTTGCTTGTGTCGCAGTAATCAACAACTGCACTCCACTTTAAAGTAATTGATTGCCTTTTCGCTATTTTGTGGCATTTCTGAGAAACGTCATAAGACACTATGGGCTAGACTTCCCTCTTCATTTTCGGCGATTTTCTCAGCAATACTGCTCTTTTTCGGCAGACAACCACTTCATTTTTTAAAGAGTTCTGCCGACATTTTCAAAAAACCACTGGGGAGAAGACTGTCCATGTGCACCTGCGTGCACCGCCAAGAAAACCGCCATGGTCCAAGTTTTGCCTCAGCGGTGACCCATAGGTAAGATCGAAAAAACTGCCCACGAAAAGCTGCTAGAAACAGGGCAGTACGTAAGTACCCTGCAAAGAAAGGTAAGTTAAACGTTTTTTTATAATTATTTTTTAATTCTTTCATGATGATTAAGTTAAAAAGGGTCTTGAGAATGTTTACAAAATTTTTATTTTTTGTTTCATTGAAAAAATATGTTTTGAGTTTTCTCCACCTCCCTAGGCCCAATCGCAGCTTCGGTCTAAATTTGAGTACTTACAACCCATTCTGGTTAAGAACCAGCCATTTTACCAAGGATCGCGTTTAACCACCGAGAATCTACGTATAAGATCCATTTTCTCACTGGGCAGTATTTTTTCCCTTTATTATGGAATTTTTCGCCAGCGTTAATTGAAGAATCTTAGCGGTCTTTTTGGGCAGCAATCCGGTGGTGGGGAGCTTTAGGGAAAGTCTAGCCTTATATAAATGCAAGTGTTTGCTGTATTTTTCATTCTTTCTTCCCCTTTTTTCTTTTGTGTCTGCAGTTCCTTCCTCTCTCACTCCTCTTTCTCTCCATTCTCTATATTTTTTTATTCGCTTTTTCCTCCACAATGTCCGATTTTCTGTGTGTGGCTCTTGAAGTGAACATAACTTGCATTTTGCAACAAAGTGACTGCAGAGACTTTCCAAAACTCATAGTTAATAATCAACTTCCACACTTCCTCTTAGTAGCTCTCAGAGTATTTGCCATGGATTGGGGCATTCTCAGTGATTACTTACGAGGGAATGCATGTCAGGAAAGGATGAACAAGCTGGGTCTCTGTTGTCTTGAAAAAAATGGCTGATGAGTGACCTAATAGTGGTCTTTAAAATTCTGAAATGTTTTGATAGAGTGGATACAGAATGTTTCCACTTGTGGGGAAAAGCATAATTAGAGGCCATTAATATAAGATAGTCACCAAGAAATCCAATAGGGAATTCAGAAAAAACTTACTTATCCAAAGAGTGGTGAGAATATGGAACTTGCTACCACAGGGAGTGGTTGAAGTGAATAGTATAGATGCATTTAAGGAGAGGCTGGACAAGCATATGAGGAAGAAGGGAATAGAGGGGTACGCTGATCGGTTTAGACGAGGAAAGACGGGAGGAGGACCGAGTGGAGCATGGACTGGTTGGGCCGAATGGCCTGTTTCTGTGCTGTATATCTGATGTAATCCTATGTAATCCTACTTGTCTGTATCTATATTTAATGTGGGAAATCAATGAAAAGTGGAAATGCCAATAGATCTAAGCACTGTACCTCGATGCTTAATTAAATTATTCAGAATGAATTGAGATGACCATGATGAAGAACAATGAATGAAGCTTTATTATTTGCCTTATCCCATTTGTATAATTGTAGATACAGGTGTGACCGCTATAATCTAAGATACTCGATAGTCTGGAATTCAAATGAAACGTTTAGTTCAAACTTTAAAATTGCATATCGATAACTTGGTGTCACATGATGCTAAGATTTTCAAAGATTCTGGCATGACCAGCTCCTTACATTTTGAACAAACCTCCTTCCATACAGGACTAAAAATGATGAGTTCATCTAGAACCAGCACTGCCCAGAATCTATAACACGTAGATGTTGTTTGTGCAGCACAATGCATTGTATAATCTGACACAGACACTGAGATGATTCACATACATCATGTAGTTTATTATACATGAGAGAATTCCTGGCATTCTTTTAATGCAATGAATAAGGGAGAGCATAGAGAGATTCTACACCTGATAACAGATGGACTGCAAGAAGATACAAGCCAGTAATTAAATTGGGGGTTCTGATGATGTCATAAACCACAAGAGTCAAACTCAAGTGGTTTATAATCCTATCACAAGCCTGAGATTCAATTATCATCCAGGTTCTGCCAGCTAGTTTTTACTCTTTATAAAATATAATGCAGTCTATGCTATCCATTGATAATGTTCCCTTATTAGTCAAATAAAATCAAGACGTTTTATGGGTAAGTTTAGTGAGTCCGTGCTGCTGGCATTGAGCCCCACAATGTGCTGCACACGGAGCTCAACCTTTCTGATTCGAGGTGTCCTTGATTTCCCAGTAATAGATTTTAATCACTAGAAAATCCGAAGTGCTGTGAATAGGGCACACTGACCTCCACATCTGATTCACCAATCGTGCTCCCCTAAAAAAGGCTTTCCATCAGGAGCACAGCCTCCCTGAATTCACCCTTTAGAATTTATTCCGAAAATTAAATGAATGCAGGAATATGAACACTTATTTCCAGAAGATAATGATGAAGGGACAATAGAGATGAGAGTGATTGCAGACCTCAATATATTACAGCATAATATGACAGTACAACAGTAATAGCATCAGGGGAGGGAGGTTTGATCACGAGGAAATATAGTAAGTCATAAATAACTGTAACATATTCAAATGGTTCAGATGGCACCAAAAACTATGATGGGTGAAGCACCAAGCAGTTTAAGGTTCAAGATTCAGTAACGATTTAAAATCATAACCCATTTGTCTCTTGTAATTATTTTTATGCTACTCGAGGGCTGGACTTTCCTCCATTTTTCCAAAATAATGTGAAAGAATAACAACTTTTCCATCTCATTTTGCAACCTGCTAACTAAATGACAGGACCACATGGGCATAAAACCAACATTACGAATCATCCGCCTGTTATAGAAATCACCCGATTTTTAATTCCATGGAAATGAAATTTGAGCGCTTTCTGTACCAAGTGGCCAATTTACAACACCGATGTTATGCCAAGCGATAAATTGAAAACCTACCTCACTGTTTTGAAATGTGTGCTTCCTGAATTCCTGAACATGTGATTACATTAGCAAAAACAAAAACCAGCTGCAGATCACGACATGTCTGCAGCAATATCCCTTTTTAATGTTTCTCAGGAGCCAATGCGCCATTTAACTAATATAATTGTCAAAGACTTTATTAATCCAACTGTAACGTGTGTGATAATTGTGGATAATGGCTGAATGCAAGTTGGGAAAAGCACAATTTACTGATCAAACCCTACACATAGCAATAACCAGTGTCATTGAGAACCATTTTTTTGTATGTGGATGTGAATTGTACCCAAATATAATAAAACAAAATGAATGCCATGTTAATTATTTGAAGGACTTGGCAGGAGATCCAGAAAAAGTTGCGTGACTTAAAATGCACTGTATTACTGTAAACTGGCAGAACAGTATAGGTGTGAAGAACATAAGAACATAAGAACATAAGAATTAGGAACAGGAGTAGGCCATCTAGCCCCTCGAGCCTGCTCCGCCATTCAATAAGATCATGGCTGATCTGGTCGTGGACTCAGCTCCACTTACGAGCCCTCTCCCCGTAACCCTTAATTCCCTTATTGCTTAAAAATCTATCTATCTTTGACTTGAAAACATTCAATGAGCCAGCCTCAACTGCTTCCTTGGGCAGAGAATTCCACAGATTCACGACCCTCTGGGAGAATAAATTCTTTCTCAACTCGGTTTTAAATTGGCTCCTCCGTATTTTGAGGCTGTGCCTCATTGGTGGTAGTCTCCCCCACCAATGGAAACAACCTCTCTGCCTCTATCTTGTCTATCCCTTTCATGATTTTAAATGTTTCTATAAGATCACCCCTCATCCTTCTGAACTCCAAGGAGTAAAGACCCAGTCTACTCAATCTATCATCATAAGTTAACCCCCTCATTTCTCGAATCAGCCTAGTGAATCGTCTCTGTACCCCTTCCAAAGCTAGTATATCCTTCCTTAAGTAAGGTGACCAAAACTGCACGCAGTACTCCAGGTGCGGCCTTACCAATACCTTATACAGTTGCAGCAACACCTCCCTGCTTTTGTACTCCATCCCTTTCGCAATGAAGGCCAACATTCCATTTGCCTTCCTGATTACCTGTTGCACCTGCAAACTAACCTTTTGGGATTCATGCACAAGGACCCCCAGGTCCCTCTGCACCACAGCATGTTGTAATTTCTCCCCATTCAAATAATATTACCTTTTACTGTTTTTTTTCCCAAGGTGGATGAACTCACACTTTCTGACATTGTATTCCATCTGCCAAACCTTAGCCCATTCGCTTAACCTATCCAAATCTCCTTGTAGCCTCTCTGAGTCCTCTACACAACCCGCTTTCCCACTAATCTTAGTGTCATCTGCAAATTTTGTTGCACTACACTCTGTCCCCTCCTCTAGGTCATCTATGTATATTGTAAACAGTTGTGGTCCCAGCACTGATCCCTGTGGCACACCACTAACCACTGATTTCCAACCGGAAAAGGACCCATTTATCCCGACTCTCTGCTTTCTGTTCGCCAGCCAATTCTCTATCCATGCTAATACATTTCCTCTGACTCCGCGTACCTTTATCTTCTGCAGTAACCTTTTGTGTGGCACCTTATCGAATGCCTTTTGGAAATCTAAATACACCACATCCATCGGTACACCTCTATCCACCATGCTCGTTATATCCTCAAAGAATTCCAGTAAGTTAGTTAAACATGATTTCCCTTTCATGAATCCATGCTGCGTCTGCTTGATTGCACTATTCCTATCCAGATGTCCCGCTATTTCTTCCTTAATGATAGTTTCAAGCATTTTCCCCACTACAGATGTTAAACTAACCGGCCTATAGTTACCTGCCTTTTGCCTGCCCCCTTTTTTAAACAGAGGCGTTACATTAGCTGCTCTCCAATCCGCTGGTACCTCCCCAGAGTCCAGAGAATTTTGGTAGATTATAACAAATGCATCTGCTATAACTTCCGCCATCTCTTTTAATACCCTGGGATGCATTTCATCAGGACCAGGGGACTTGTCTACCTTGAGTCCCATTAGCCTGTCCAGCACTACCTCCCTAGTGATAGTGATCATCTCAAGGTCCTCCCTTCCCACATTCCTGTGACCAGCAATTTTTGGCATGGTTTTTGTGTCTTCCACTGTGAAGACGGAAGCAAAATAATTGTTGAAGGTCTCAGCCATTTCCACATTTCCCATTATTAAATCCCCCTTCTCATCTTCTAAGGGACCGACATTTACTTTAGTCACTCTGTTCCGTTTTATATATCTGTAAAAGCTTTTACTATCTGTTTTTATGTTGTGCGCAAGTTTACCTTCGTAATCTATCTTCCCTTTCTTTATTGCTTTTTTAGTCATTCTTTGCTGTTGCTTAAAATCTTCCCAATCCTCTAGTTTCCCACTAACCTTGGCCACCTTATACGCAGTGGTCTTTGATTTGATACTTTCCTTTATTTCCTTGGTTATCCACGGCTGGTTATCTCTTCTCTTGCCGCCCTTCTTTTTCACTGGAATATATTTTTGTTGCGCATTATGAAAGAGCTCCTTAAAAGTCCTCCACTGTTCCTCAATTGTGCCACCGTTTAGTCCTTGTTTCCAGTCTACTTTAGCCAACTCTGCCCTCATCCCACTGTAGTCCCCTTTGTTTAAGCATAGTACTCTCGTTTCTGACACAACTTCCTCATCCTCAATCTGTATTACAAATTCAACCATATTGTGATCACTCATTCCGAGAGGATCTTTTACGAGGAGATCGTTTATTTTTCCTGTCTCGTTATACAGGACCAGATCCAAAATGGCTTGCTCCCTTGTCGGCTCTGTTACATACTGTTCTAAGAAACAATCCCATATGCATTCTATGAATTCCTCCTCCAGGCTACCCCCTGCGATTTGATTTGGCCAATCGATATGTAGGTTAAATCCCCCATAACTACTGCCGTTCCTTTTTCACATGCCTCCATTATTCCCTTGATTATTGCCCACCCCACCATGAAGTTATTATTTGGGGGCCTATAAACTACGCCGACCAGTGACTTTTTCCTCTTACTATCTTTAATCTTCACCCACAATGATTCAACATTTTGTTCATTGGAGCCAATATCATCCCTCACAACTGCCCTGATATCATCCCTTATTAACAGAGCTACCCCACCTCCCTTCCCTTCCTGCCTATCTTTCCGAATCGTCAGATACCCCTGTACGTTTAATTCCCAGTCCTGGCCACCTTGCAACCATGTCTCTGTAATGGCCACCAAATCATACCCATTTGTAATGATTTGTGCCGTCAACTCATTTACTTTATTTCTAATGCTGCGTGCATTTAGGTCGAGTGTTTTCATACTAGTTTTTAAACCATGATTTTTAGTTTTTACCCCTCCTGCAGCCCTTTTATATTCAGTGGTCATTTTTGTTTCTTGCCTTTGGTTTCTCTGCCCTCCACTTTTACTCATCTCTTTTCTGTCTTTTGTTTTTGTCTCCTTTTTGTTTCCCTCTGTCTCCCTGTATTGGTTCCCATCCCCCTGCCATATTAGTTTAACTCCTCACCAACAGCACGAGCAAACACTCCCCCTAGGATATTGGTTCCGTTCCTGCCCAAGTGCAGACCGTCCGGTTTGTACTGGTCCCACCTCCCCCAGAACCTGTTCCAATGCCCCACGAATTTGAATCCCTCCCTGCTGCACCACTGCTCAAGCCACGTATTCATTTGTGCTATCCTGTGATTCCTACTCTGACTAGCACGTGGCACTGGTAGCAATCCCGAGATTACTACTTGTCAGGTCCTACTTTTTAATTTAACTCCTAGCTCCTTAAATTCGTCTCGTAGGACCTTATCCCTTTTTTTTACCGATGTCGTTGGTACCAATGTGCACCACGGCAACTGGCTGTTCTCCCTCCCTTTTCAGAATATCCTGCACTTGCTCGGAGACATCCTTGACCCTTGCACCAGGGAGGCAACATACCATCCTGGACTCTCGATTGCGGCCGCAGAAACGCCTATCTATTCCCCTTATGATTGAATCCCCTACCACTATCGCTCTCCCACACTTTTTTATGCCCTCCTGTACAACAGAGCCAGCCATGGTGCCATGAACTTGGCTGCTGTTGCTCTCCCCTAATGAGTCATCTCCCTCAACAGCACTCAAAACAGTGTATCTGTTTTGCAGGGGGATGACCACAGGGGACCCCTGCACTACCTTCTTTGTACTACTCTTCCTGCTGGTCTTCCATTCCCTAGCTGGCTGTGGATCCTTCTCATGCGGTAAGACCAACTCACTACACGTGCCACTTTTGTCATTCTCAGCATCGTGGATGCTCCAGAGTGAATCCACCCTCAGCTCCAATTCCGCAACGCGGTCCATCAGGAGATGGAGGCGGATACACTTCTTACACATGTAGTCGTAAGGGACACCGGAAGCGTCCCTGAGTTCCCACATGGCACAGGTGGAGCATATCACGTGACCGATCTCTCCTGCCATGCCTGAACCCTTAGGTACCCTTAAATTGGTAATAACAATGTTACAGTAGTAGTAGTTCTTAAAGATATATGTAGACATGGAGAAATGTTAGCAAGATTTGGGAAAGTGAGATAATAAACAGGAAATTGCAGGGTTTCACAAATACATTACGCATGCCATAATGGGAAAAGAAGCAGTCAATAAAAAGGAATTTCTATGGACCTAATCACTCTGAATCTCACTGCTTTTATGTTGAAAGGCTTAAGTGACACATAACAGGACAGGTTCAGGAAGTAAATCACTACACAGTGACAAACAATAGTTTAGGAGGAAGAGTTTGGAAGGCATTAGAACTCAGAAGATTGAAGATTTACATGGAACTATCTGTGTATATCTTATTAATCTTATATTCTATGGTTTGCACAATATGTTACATTAATACGTCCATACACAAGCACATAATAGTGCCTGTAATGACAATACAGTGCCCAACTGGATATATGTATTCATATGTCCCATCTGCTATCTTCACAGAGCAAGTGGAACCCAATGGTCAACCTGATATAGTTGAATAGCGCCACTCACTTGGAGCACCAACAGTTAGCATCTCCATTTGAACACACCCTAGCATAGAATAAGATCATAATGACTTTGAGAAGGAAATACAAGTTGAGGGGGAAGCAATGATGGGGTGGTGAGGGGCTGAGTTGGTATAGGGCAAAGTTCTGGCAAATTAAATGCCCTGAATTTCATGGTAATGCAGACCTTAGTGAGTCTACTTAAAGGCTATTAGAACATAGGATGCATGTTTAAGTTATTTGGTATGTTTAGGTTGGATCAAGATAGTTTTCATTTATTGCGTGGTAACTTAAGTGATATTTTCATTGGAAACTTCAGTTATGCCGGTCATACACGTCACTCATCAATGCTCTCACTGCTACAATGGAAGCTTTGTGGTTGAAATTCCAAGAAGCAATCATAGCCAACTTAACCTTGCTTGGTGAATGGTTACAAGAAATCAAGAGGAAAGGATTGTAAAACTTCACAAATTCTCACGAATGTATCCTCATAAAGGTCAGTGGGCATTATAAGGATGCCCTTCAGTACTGATGCAGGAGACATGAGTTGGCGCTCCTGTCAGTGAGTCAGTTCTGTGCCATTATGTAGCCCTGCAAAGGAGATCCTGCCATTGATACAGATCCATCATAGTTAGTTGCAGAAACCATTAGCAGATCTTATGTATCCCAGCTGTCTATACAGAATGTAGAAGTGCGACTCCCTCACCGAGGGAGCAGTTAGTGGCAGAGCACATTCACAAGCAACACAGAAAATTATACACAAATGACAAATGTGGTGACAAATCTTGTTAACTATGTATCCCATAGCACTCAGGATGTGAAATTATGGGGTAAAAATGAGTCCAGGCCTATTTACGGGTGAATCGAATGTCCATTGTAATTTCTGCCTCCTAGCAGGCCCTCTCCTTCTCACCCTGTTGCACACTAAGATACCCATCAGTAGCCACTCGTGCTTTGTGGTTGAAAATCCTTTAATGTTTTTCTCTTCTATCACCATGGTGACAGTGCTTTGGAACCTTAGTCATTATTAAGTTCATTAATTCCACATCTGACGTGGAATTGAATACTCCCTTTTCAATTTTCTCATGATTTATCTTAACAAGGCTTGACAATCAAAATCGGCTTCTACTCTCACTTTTTATTAATTTTCATCAACTCATTTTTTGATAGAAGCCATCTTGGAGTAACACTAAGCAACAGAAGTATTTTTGGCCAGAAGTTCATTACTGTTTACATATGTCTAATTTCCAAAACAATTACCAAACATAGGAATGTATTATCCTTGCTCTGCAACCGACAACAGGAAAATTAATTGTTTATTACGTACTAAAGTGTCAGCCTCATCATCAAGGTATCAACCTTGACCCACTGGTAGCACTCTTGCCTCTGAGTTGGAAAGTTGTGGGTCCAAGTCTGACTCCAGAGACAATAATGAAAGTCAGTAGTTCTCAAACGTCTTTGGTTGAAGGACCCCTTTTTAAATGGATTAGTAATCACAGACCCCCATCTAAATTATTATTGCCCTGTTGTATTGATCCTAACTAGGATCTTCACACAATGAATTGCAATATAGCTACGGTGACATTTACAAAAGGGGAACCCCTCGATGAAGTATGTATAAAATTATAGTAATTTTAATGCATTGATTTTTGTTTTAAATCATAAATGCATTGGTTATTCAGTATATTCAAGAGTTGCCCAGATTACTATGTCAGATTTGCTCCTTGGCCAGCCCTTGCCCGTGGACAGTCAGATCTACTGTAATGTATGAGCGATATCTTTATGACACCTCAGCGTCCTTTGTGTCTCAATGCATCCATTAAAGAGCAATCGCCTTAATGAACACGTGTTTGTTAAATACAGCAATGGCAGTTGGTGACCCAGCGGCAGTTGGTGAGTCGGAGAGGCGTGCTTGTGCAGCTGCAGCAGGGGCAGAAGTCAAAAAAGAGGTAGAAAGAAATTGAAAGGGAACGTCACAGCCAAGGGGGTAAGTGATTGGCTGGTGATTAGTAAGTCGTTTTTCGATTTCTTTCTTTATCAGTCAGTAATCTTTTAACATTGTTGTTGTTCAATTAAGTTAATCCAAGGGTTAAGTCATGGCAGGAAAGCTCGGACAAGTGTTATGCTCCTCCTGTACTATGTGGGAACTCAGGGACGCTTCCGGTGTACCTGACGACTACTTGTGCGGGAAGTGCCTCCGCATGCAGATCCTGATGGACCGCATTGCGGCACCGGAGCAGCAGGTGGATTCACTCTGGAGCATGCATGATGCTGAGAATGATGTGAATAGCACGTTTAGCCAGTTGGTCTCACCGCAGGTAAATGGTACACAGCCAGATAGTAAATGGGTGACCCACAGGAAGAGCAGTGCAAGGAAGGTAGTGCAAGAGTTCCCTGTGGTCATCCCCCTGCAAAACAGATACACCGCTTTGGGTACTGTTGGGGGGGATGACTCTTCAAGGGAAGACAGCAGCGGCCAAGTTCATGGCACGGTGGATGGCTCTGCTGCACAGGACGGCAGAAAAAAGAGTGGGAGAGCGAAAGTGATAGGGGATTCAACGTAAGGGGAATAGATAGGCATTTCTGCGGCCGCAACCAAGACTCCAAGATGGTATGTTGCCTCCCTGGTGCAAGGGTCAAGGATGTCTCGGAACGGGTGCAGGACATTCTGAAAAGGGAGGGTGAACAGCCAGTTGTCGTGGTGCATATAGGTACCAACGATATCGGTAAAAAATGGGATAAGGTCCTACGAGAAGACTTTAGGGAGCTTGGAGCCAAATTAAAAAGTAGGACCTCAAAAGTAGTAATCTCAGGATTGCTACCAGTGCCACGTGCTAGTCAGAGTAGGAATCGCAGGATAGCTCAGATGAATGCGTGGCTTGAGGAGTGGTGCAGAAGGGAGGGATTCAAATTCCTGGTACATTGGAACCGGTTCTGGGGGAGGTGGAACCAGTACAAACCAGACGGTCTGCACCTGGGCAGGACCGGAACCAATTTCCTAGGGGGAGTGTTTGCTAGTGCTGTTGGTGAGGAGTTAAACTAATATGGCAGGGGGATGGGAACCTATGCAGGGAGGCAGAGGGAAATAAAAGGGAAACAGAGGCAAAAGATAGAAAGGAGAATATTAAAACTAGAGGGCAGAGAAACCCAAGGCAAAAAATAAAAAGGGCCACATTACAGCAAAATTCTAAAGTGGCAAAGTGTGTTAAAAAGACAAGCCTGAAGGCTCTGTGCCTCAATGCGAGGAGTATTCGGAATAAGGTGGACGAATTAACTGCACTGATAGCAGTTAATGGATATGATGTAATTGGCATCATAGAGACATGGCTCCAGGATGACCAAGACTGGCAACTCAACATCCAGGGATATTCAACATTGAGGAAGGATAGACAGAAAGGAAAATGAGGTGGGGTGGCGTTACTGGTTAAAGAGGAAATTAATGCAATAGTAAGGAAGGACATTGACTTGGATGATGTGGAATCGGTATGGTTGGAGCTACGGAATACCAAAGGGTAGAAAACACTGGTGGGAGTTGTGTACAGACCACCAAACAGTAGTAGTGAGGTTGGGGGCAGCATCACACAAGAAATAAGGGATGTGTGCAATAAAGGTACAGCAGTCATCATGGGCGACTTTAATTTACATATAGACTGGTAGCAATGAGGTGGAGGAGGATTTCCTGGAGTGTATTAGGGATGATTTTCTTGAACAATATGTCGAGGAACCAATGAGAGAGCTGGCCATCCTAGACTGGGTGATGTGTAATGAGAAGGGACTAATTAGTAATCTTGTTGTGCGAGGCCCCTTGGGGAAGAGTGACCATAATATGGTGGAATTCTTTATTAAGATGGAGAGTGACACAGTTAATTTAGAAACTAGGGTCCTGAACTTAAGGAAAGCTAACTTCAACAGCATGAGGCGTGAATTGGCTAGAATAGACTAGCAAATGATACTTAAAGGGTTGACGGTGGATAGGCAATGGCAAACATTTATAGATTACATGGAGGAAATTCGTGGCTAACAAGGGAAATTAAGGATAGTGTTAGATCCAAGAAAGAGGCATATAAATTGGCCAAAAAAAAGCAGTAAACCTGAGGACTGAGAGAAATTTAGAATTCAGCTGAGGAGGATTGATTAGGAGGGGGAAAATAGAGTACGAGAGGAAGCTTGCAGGGAACATAAAAACTGACTGCAAAAGCTTCGATAGATATGTGAAGAGAAAAAGATTAGTGAAGACAAACGTAGGTCCCTTGCAGTCAGACTCAGGTGAATGTATAATGGGGAACAAAGAAATGGCAGACCAATTGAACAAATACTTTGGTTCTGTCTTCATGAAGGAAGGCACAAATAATCTTCCGGATGTACTAGGGGACCAAGGGTCGAGAGAGAAGGAGGAACTGAAGGATATACTTCTTAGGTGGGAAATTGTGTTTGGGTAATTGATGGGATTGAAGGCCGATAAATCCCCGGGGCCTGATTGTCTGCATCCCAGAGTACTTAAGGAAGTAGCCCTAGAAATAGTGGACGCATTGGTGATCATTTTCCAACAGTCTATCAACTTGGGATCAGTTCCTATGGACTGGAGGGTAGCTAATGTCACACCACTTTTTATAAAAGGAGGGAGAGAGAAAACGGGTAATTATAGACCGGTTAGCCTGACATCAGTAGTGGGGAAAATGTTGGAATCAATTATTAAAGATGAAATAGCAACGCATTTGGAAAGCAGTGACAGGATTGGTCCAAGTCAGCATGGATTTATGAAGGGGAAATAATGCTTGACAAATCTTCTGGAATTTTTTGAGGATGTAACTAGTAGAGTGGACAAGGGAGAACCAGTGGATGTGGTGTATTTGGACTTTCAAAAGGCCTTTGACAAGGTCCCATGTAAGAGATTGGTGTGCAAAATCAAAGCACATAGTATTGGGGGTAATGTACTGGCGTGGATAGAGAATTGGTTGGCAGACAGGAAGCAGAGAGTCGGGATAAACGGGTCCTTTTCGGAATGGGAGGCAGTGACTAGTGGAGTGCTGCAGGGCTCAGTGCTGGGACCCCAGCTCTTTACAATATACATTAATGATTTGGATGAAGGAATTGAATGTAATATCTCGAAGTTTGCAGATGACACTAAACTGGGTGGCAGTGTGAGCTGTGAGGAGGATGCTCAGAGGCTGCAGGTTGATTTGGACACGTTAGGTGAGTGGGCAAATGCATGGCAGATGCAGTATAATGTGGATAAATGTGAGTTTATCCACTTTGGAGGCAATAACACAAAGGCAGAATATTATCTGAATGGCGGCAGATTAGGAAAAGGGGAGGGGCAACGAGACCTGTTTGTCATGGTACATCAGTCATTGAAAGTTGGCATGCAGGTACAGCAGGCGGTGAAGAAGGCAAATGGTATGTCGGCTTTTGTAGCTAGGAGATTTGAGTATAGGAGCAGGGAGGTCTTACTGGAATTTTACGGGGTCTTCGTGAGGCCTCACCTGGAATATTGTGTTCAGTTTTGGTCTCCTAATCTGAGGAAGGACGTTTTTGCTATTGAGGGAGTGCAGCGAAGGTTCACCAGACTGATTCCAGGGATGGCTGGACTGACTAATGAGGAGAGACTGGATCAACTGGGCCTGTATTCACTGGAGTTTAGAAGGATGAGAGGGGATCTCATAGAAACGTATAAGATTCTGACGGGACGGGACAGGTTAGATGCGGGAAGAATATTGACGATTTTGGGGAAGTCCAGAACCAGGGGACACAATCTTAGGATAAGGGATAGGCCATTTAGGACTGAGATGAGGATAAACTGCTTCACTCAGAATTGTTAACCTGTGGAATTCCCTGCCACAGAGAGTCGTTGATGCCAGTTCATTGGATATATTTAAGAGGGAGTTAGATATGGCCCTTACGGCTAAGGGGATCAAGGGATATGGAGAGAAAGCAGAAAAGGGGTACTAAGTTAAATGATCAGCCATGATCTTATTGAATGGTGATGCAGGCTCGAAGGGCCGAATGGCCTACTCCTGCACCTTTTTTCTATGTTTCTACGTTTCTATGATACGATTGCATAAATTGTATCAAAACACAGCATCCCATCATTTATGCAGGACATTATTATGACAAAGATTTTCCAACAGGGGCCCAAGCGTGGGCATTGCACCAGGACTGACGTCAGGACCGCACTGATCGTCAGCAGCCAGGCGGTACTTGTTTGCACCCCTGGTGAGCCTCTAATGAATTTTCCATTTGGGCGCTAAACTCTGCGCTCCCAATCAGTAACCTCTCACGTCCGATTAATGGCCCCTCTGGCCGTTAACTGAGGCATTCGACAACTGAGAATCCAGCCCAAAATATTCATTATGGCCATATCCTGCTGCAGCTGGCTGGTAGTCGGGACGGGATCTTTGTTTTTCAGGTGGTTCGTTCCTCTTCAAACAGCTAGCCCTGTGCTTTACCGCCTCCACCTCCTGTTGCTGGTGGAGGCAATGTGGCCACTGCTGGTCCACAGCCTTTATCCCTCTTTCTCCTTTTCCTCTTCTTCCTGCAGTGCACAACTGCTGCAGCCAGCACTTTGGCAACCATTCACTGCCCCGTTCTACAGCATGCAGCCACTCCACACTGGCTCGACTACTGATTGGGAGTTTTATCGCAGTCCCCCTGGAGCATCTCTACGGACCCCAGTTTGAGAACCACTGATTGAAGTTGACACTTCAGTTCAGTACTGAGGTTGTGCTGCACTGTTGTAGATGAGACGTTAAACCGAGGCCCCGTCTGCCCTCTCAGGTGGACGTAAAAAATCCAATGGCACTATTTTTAAGAAGAGCAGGGAAGATCTCCCCAATGTCTTGGCCAATATTTATCCCTCAATCAACATTACTGAAAGAACAGATGATCTGCTCATTATCACATTGCTGTTTGTAGGAGTTTGCTTTGTGCAATTGGCTGCTGTGTTTCCTGCATTACAAAAGTGAGTGCACTCCAAAAGTACTTCATTGGCTGTAAAGTGATTTGGAACAACCTGGCGATATGAAAGGTGCTTTATAAATGCAAGATATTTCATCTATGTATAGCAAATATACAAAATGATATATATTATATAAACAAATTAAATATAGACATTATAAATATTATACATATAGAAACATATTTGTGTAATATTTCCATAATATTTCATGTTTCATTGGCCTAGAACAGCACGTTGTGCTACATGGCATCACAAATGACATTGGCGCACTACATTCCCTTGAGTGGGGAACATAGAACATCAACACCAGATTTGCCATTAATAAATCTGCCTGTGCTTGAAATGTGAAATTTCCCCTCTGTACCAGAAATGAAAAGTATAATTACGTTAATGGCTAGGAAGAAAGCATTCTGCACTACGAAACTGGGAGCATGTTCTTCAGCTGCACTTGGGAAAAGTGAGTTGTCATTTTGCCTTCACAATAGCGTTTTAAAATAAAATAAATATTAACTGCTTGGTTGGAGTCCTATCCCACTGAGAATAATTGAGGACTTCATAGGATCATAAAATGATACCGCACGTAAGGAGGCCATTTGGCCCATCGTGCTTGTGCTGACTCTTTGAAAGAGCTATCCATTTAGTCCCACTGCCCCCTGCTCTTTCTCAAGCCCCCTGCAAAGTTTTTCCCTTCAAGTACTTATCCCATTCACTTTTAAAATTACAGAGGTCAATGAGTTCAGGAGGCCACAGAGATCGGTGAGGTGAGTTGGTGACTAGCTCTCTTTTCTCTATTTCTTTTTAAGTAGATTTTAAACTAGATAAGGCTAACTAGAGGGATGGCAGTTCAGCTCGGTCCCATGGAGTGCACATCCTGCGGCATGTGGGAAGTCCTGGATGCTTCGCGCAGCCTAGACAACCATGTGTGCAGGAGGTGTCTCCAGCTTCAACTGCTCGAGCTCCAGGTTTTGGAGCTGGAGCAGTGGGTGGAGTCAATACGGTGCATCCGCGAGGCTCAGAACTATGTGGCTAGCATGTTTCAGGAGATGGTCATCCCGCAGCTTAAAGTTGTGCAGCTAGAGGGGAAGTGGGTGACCACCAGACATAGTAAGTGTGCTAGGCAGGTAGCGCAGGAGTCCGCCCGTGAGTCCATCTCACTTTCAAACAGATATTCACTTCTGAGTATCGGTCAGGAAGATGGTGCCTGTGGGGAGTGCAGCCAGAGTCAATTCCAAGGCACCATGGGTGGCTCAGCTGCACAGAGGGGAGGGACAAAGAACAAAAGAACCCGAGTGACAGGGGATTCTATAGTTAGGGGAATAGACAGGCATTTCTGCGGCCGTAGACGTGACTCCCAAATGGTTTTGTGCCTCCCTGGTGCCAGTGTCAAGGATGTCACAGAGCGGATGCAGGGCATCCTGGCGAGGAGAGGGTAAACAGCTAGAGGTTGTGGTCCATATTGGGACCAGCGACATAGGTAAAATGAGGGATGAGGTCCTACAGGAAGAATTCAGGGAGCAAGGAAGGAAATTAAAGGGTAGGACCTCAAAGGTAGTAATCTCCGGGTTACTATCGGTGCCATGTGCTAATGAGTATAAGAATAGAAGGGTAGAGAGAATGAACATGTGTCTGGAAAGTTGATGTAGGAGGGAGGGCTTTAAATTCTTGAGGCACTGGGACCGCTTCTGGGGTAGATTGGGACCTGTACAAACTGGATGGGTTGCACCTCAACAGCGACGGGACCAATATTCTCGTGGGGTGTTTTGCGAGTGCTGTTGGGGAGAGTTTAAACTAGCTTGGCAGGGGGATGGGAACCTGAGAACAAATTCAAAAGTGAAGGAAGCAAAGTAGAAATTGAATAGCAAGAATCTAGAAAGTGAATCTGTAAGACAGGAGAAACAGGGCTTAGTATGTAGTAAGCAAGGAGGTCTTCCTGTGCTGAATGGCATATACTTTAATGCAAGGAGTATAACGAATAAGGCGGATGAGCTAAGAGCACAGGTAGACACTTGGGAGTATGATATTATAGCCATTACAGAAACATGGTTGAAAGAGGGGCAGGTTTGGCAGATTAATATTCCTGGCTACAGGATTTTTAGATAAAATAGAGAGGGGGGTAAAAAGCAGGGGGGGGGGGGCGGTGTTGCAGTACTGATTAAAGAAACTATTACAGCGGTGAGGAGGGATGATATGTTAAAGGGATCATCAAATGAGGCCATATGGGTCGAATTGAAAAATAAAAAAGTGGCGATCACACTGCTGGGCGTATATTATGGACCCTGAAACAGTGGGAGGGAAATAGAGGAGCAAATATGCAGGCAAATTGCTGCGAGGTCTAAAAACCATAGCATAGTAATAGTAGGGGATTTTAACTGTCCAAATATTGATTGGGACAAATTTAGTGTGAAGGTATAGAGGGTGCGGAATTCTTGAAAGGCATTCAAGAGAATTTTTTTAGTCAGTATGTAGCAAGCCCAACACAAGAGGGGTGGTCTTGGATTTAGTTTTGGGGCATGAAACTGGGCAGGTTGAAGGGGTATTAGTAGGAGAGCACTTGGGTGCCTGTGACCATAATTCAGTCAGATTCAAGTTGGTTATGGATAAGGACAAGAATAGGCCTGGAATAAAAGTTCCAAATTGGGGAAAAGCTAATTTTACTAAGTTAAGGAGTGATTTGGCCACAGTGGACTGGAAACAGCTACTTGTGGTTAAATCAGTGTCGGAACAGTGGGAGGCATTCAAGGAGGAGATCCGGAATGCTCAGGCCAAACATGTGCCCTTAAAGAAAAAGACTGGGGAAAATAATTCGAGAACCTCCTGGATGTCTAGGGACTTACAGAGGAGAATTAAGAAAAAAAGGGATGCTTATGTCATATACCAATGACTAACTACTTTAGAATCTTTAGAGGAATATAGAAAGTTAAGAGGCAAAATTAAAAAGGATATTAGGAATACGAAGAGAGAGCACGAAAAATTCTTGGCCAGTAAAATTAAGGAAAACCCTAAGATGTTCTATAAATATATCAAGATTAAGAGGGTAACTAAAGAAAGGGTGGAGCCTACTAGAGACCATGAGAGTAATCTTTGTGTGGAGGCAGAAGATGTTGGTAGGGTTCTTACCGAATATTTTGCATCTGTTTTCACAAAGGAAAGGGGCAATGCAGATACTGCTATCGAGGACGAGTGTGATATTTTGGATGAAATAAATATAGTGGGAGAGGAAGTATTAAGGGGTTTAGCAGCTTTGAAAGTAGATAAGTCCCCAGGCCCAGATGAAATGCATCACAAGCTGTTGAGCGAAGTAAAGGAGGAAATAGCAGAGGCCTTGACCATCATTTTCCAGTCCTCTTTGGATCTGGGCATGGTGCCGGAGGATTGGAGGACTGCTAATGTAGGAGTACCCTTGTTTAAGAAGGGAAAAAGGGATAGGCCTGTCAGCCTAACCTCATTGGTGGGAAAATTATTGGAAAAAATCCTGAAAGACAGGATAAATCTGCATTTGGAAAGGCAAGGATTCATTAGGGACAGTTAGCATGGATTTGTTAAGGGAAGATCATGTTTGACTAACCTGATTGAATTTTTTGAGGAGGTAATTAAGAGGGTCGATGAGGGTAGTGCATAAGATGTAGTATACATGGACTTTAGCAAGGCTTTTCATAGGGTCCCACATGGCAGACTGGACATGAAGGTTAAAGCCCATGGGATACAGGGCAAAGTGGCAAATTGGATCCAAAATTGGCTTGGAGGTAGGAAGCAAAGGGTAATGATTGATGGATGTTTTCCATTGGTGGAGGGATCTATCACGAGGCGGCATAGTTTTAAGGTGGTTGGTGGAAGATTTGGAGGGGATTTGAGGGAGGGCTTCTTTACGCAGAGGTTTGTGGGGATCTGGAACTCGTTGCCTGGAAGAGTGATAGATGCGGAAACCCTCACCACTTTTACAAGATGGTTGGATGGGCACTAAAGTGCAGTAACCTGCAGGGTTACAGACGTAGAGCTGGTAATTGGGATTAGTCTCGATGACCTTTTGTTGAATGGCGCAGATAATAATGGTAAGTACTTCAGGGAATCGAATACGGCCAGGGTGATCTCCTGGACAAGTTTCGATCGCCTAGATGGGTCAGAGAGGAATTTTCCCAGATTTTATCTTCCTAAATTGGCTTGGGTTTTTATCTGGTTTTGCCTCTCCCAGGAGATCACATGGCTCGGTTGGGGTGGAGTGTAGAATGTTTCAGTATAAGGGGTGTCGCAGTTGTGTGGGATGGACTGGTTGGGTTGGGTGCTCTTTGCCTTTCCGTCATTGTTCAAAGGTTTATATGTAACCTTCAGGGCTACTGACCAGAGGCCCTGCGGTTCTTTGTCAGCCGGCGCAGACACAATGGGCTGGAATGGCCTCCTTCTGCACTGTAAATTTCAATGTTTCTCTGTTTCTATAAGCTTCCACATCCTTTCAGGCAATGAATTCCTGATCCTGACAACTTGCTGCATATTTTTTTATTCCTTATCTCGCCTCTGGTTGCCAATTATCTTAAATCTGAGACTTTTGGTTACCGACCCTTCTGCCACTGGAAACAGTTTCTCCTCATTTACTCTATCTGACCCCTTCATGATTTTGAACATCTCTATTAAATCTCCTATTAACCCACTCTGCTCTGAGGAGAACAACCCCAGCTTCTCTAGTCTCTCCACGTAACTGAAGTCCCTCGTCACTGATACCATTTTAGTAAAACTTCTCTGCACCTGCTCCAAGGTTTTGACATTCTTCCTAAATTGTGGTGCCCAGAATTGGATACTATAAAGATTAAGATAACTTCCTTGTTTTTATGTTCTTTGCCTCTTTTATAAAGTCCAGGATCCAGTATACCTTTGTAACAGCCTTCTCAACTGGTCCTGACACAGTCAAAGATTTGTGTGCATACACACCAAGGTCTCTGTTTCCTGAACCACCTTTAACATTGTACCATTTATGTCATGTATGTAACCATCATGCAACGGTAATCTCCATGTAACTGTAACCTTCATGTAACTCCAGCACACTGTACTTTTACCCAAGAAATGCACACCCTGACCACAGGGGGTGAACTTGTGGGAGACACTCCTCACCTGAGTTTCCAGGTATAAAAGGGGAGGTCCCACCCAGGGTCAGCACTCTTTGGGCCTGGGAATAAAGGTTACGGTCACGTAGTGACTGTGTCTGCAGTCCATGCCTCGTGTGAGTTTGTAGTACGGTGCAGGGACACCACATTTGGCGACGAGAAACGCGAATCACCAAACCACGAGGATGGCCACTGGTAGCACAGAGGAACGTTACTGTGTGGGTGAAGTCTGTGACGACTTCATGGAAAGACTCCAGCAGAGCTTTGTCACGAAGGACTGGCTGGGAGCGACAGTGGCTGACAAGCGGAGGGCGCATCTACTGACCAGCTGCGGATCACAGACGTATGCGCTGATGAAAGACATGCTCGCACCCCAAAAGCCAGCGGGCAAGTCCTTTGAAGAGCTCAGCCAGCTGATCAGTGAGCATCTCAAGCCGGCAAGTAGCGTACACATGGCCCGGCACCGGTTCTACTCTCACCGGCATCGGGAGGGGCAATACATCTCAGACTTCGTTGCAGACCTGCGGCGCTTGGCCAGTCTCTGTAAGTTCACAGACGCCTGCAGGGAGGAGATATTAAGGGACTTTTTCATTGAGGGCATTAATCATGCCGGGATATTCAGGAAACTCATAGAGACCAAGGACTTGACTTTAGAAGGGGCGGCATTGATAGCTCAGACCTTCATGGCAGGGGAAGAGGAGACCAAGCTAATTTACGCGCGCAGCCCTGGTCCCAACGTGGTGATGGACCAGGGAGTTAACATTGTGAACGTGGCTAGGGACCCCGCAGGCAGGCAAGGGCATTTTGAAACTGCCCAGGCAGCAACAGGCTTTAGGGTGGGCCCACAACAGGGACAATGGAAAGTGGATCAGTAATTCATGCCATCACGAGGAACAATGTGTCCGCAATGGGACCATTAAACAACCACAATCAGAGTGCCTAGAAACAACCAAATGGGCAATAGAGAGGAATGCCTGGTAACAGTCCCTTTGTTAACAACAATCTCAGCTCATGCTGGAGATGCGGGGGTAGACATCCTGTGAAAAGTTGCAGGTTCCAGCAATATACCTGTAAGATTTGTAACATCAATGGACATTTCAACAGGATGTGCAAAAAGGCTGTGGCGAGGCTAATCTGCGAGACAGAGGAACCAGACGAGGGGTCTGCAATGCAGGATGATGCCTGGGGAAAAGCCATGGATGCTGAAGTTCAGCGGGTTCACGTGGCTGACGTCCACAGCTCATACACTAAAACGCCACCCATGATGATGAAAGTTTTATTGAATGACATCCTGGTGCGCATGGAGCTGGATACGGGAGCTAGCCAGTCACTTATGAGTGCCTAACAATTTGAGAGACTATGGCCACACAGAGCTAGCAGGCCCAAATTGGAATGCATTGACATGCAGCTATGGACGTACACCAAAGAGATCATCCTAGTACTAGGCAGTGCAAACTTGGTGGTAACACATAATGGATCACAGAACCGGCTGCCGCTCTGGATCGTCCTGGGGAATGGCCCCGCGCTCTTGAGGAGGAGTTGGCTAGCTGAGATGAATTGGAAATGGGGAGATGTGCACGCCATTTCATCTGTGGAGCAAAGTTCATGCTCACAGGTCCTACAAAAATTCGGGTCACTGTTTCAACCCAGTGTCGGAACGTTCAAGGGCGCTAAAATAGTGATACGCATCACTCCGGGCGCCAGACCAGTGCACCACAAAACCAGAGCGGTGTCGTATGCGATGCATGAGAAAATTGAAAGTGAACTGGACAGGCTGCTCAGAGAGGGCATAATTTCGGCCGTTGAATTCAGCGACTTGGCAAGTCCCATCGTTCCTGTCCTTAAAGCAGATGGCTCGGTCAGGATTTGTGGCGACTACAAAGCCACCATCAACCGAGTGTTGCTGCAAGACCAATACCTGCTCCCGAGAGCGGAAGACCTGTTTGCCACGCTGGCAGGTGGCAAGCTGTTCACGAAGCTGGACCTCACTTCGGCCTACATGACTCAGGAACTGGCTGAAGAATCCAAGCTTCTGACCACCATCACGACGCACAAGGGATTATTTATCTACAACAGATGTCTGTTTGGCATTCGTTCGGCGGCAGCTATCTTTCAGCTTGCTCAAATCCATTCCTGGAACAATCGTATTCCAAGACGACATCCTTATAATGGGTCAAGACACCGAGGAACACCTCCACAACCTGGAGGAGGTGCTACGCTGACTGGACCGGGTAGGCTTGCGGCTGAAAAAGGCCAAATGTGTGTTTTTGGCCCCAGAGGTCAAGTTTTTGGGCAGGAGGGTTGCCGCAGACGGGATCCAGTCCACTGAATCAAAAAAGGAGGTGATCCGCCGGGCGCCCAGGCCCGGCAACATGTTGGAGTTGTAATCATTCCTGGGACTTTTGAACTATTTCAGGAACTTTCTGCCGAACTTAAGCACATTTTTGGAGCCATGACACATGCTCCTACGTAAAGGTTATGAATGGCATTGAGGGGACTGTCAAGAACGGGCTTTCAGTAAGGCGATGAACCTGCTGTGTTCTAACAAACTGTTGACTTTGTATGACCCCTGTAAAAAAACTGGTTTTAACATGCGATGCATCGTCCTAAAAGGTTGGGTGTGTGTTGCAGCAGGGTAATGACGATGGCTGACTCCAACCGGTGGCTTATGCCTCCAGGTCACTCTCCCAGGCAGAGCGAGAATACAGCATGGTCGAAAAGGAAGCACTCACTTGTGCTTACGGTGTGAAAAAGATGCACCAGTACCTTTTCGGTAGACGGTTCGAGTTAGAGACGGACCACAAGCTGTTAACATCCCTGTTGTCCGACAGCAAGGCTGTCAATGCCAACGCGTCAGCTCGCATACAGTGATGGGCTCTCATGCTGGCTGCGTATGACTACACCATACGGCACCGGCCAGGCACCGAAAATTGCGCTGACGCGCTCAGCAGGCTCCCATTGGCCATCACCATGGGGGCAGCGGAGCATAGCGCTGAGATGGTCATGGCCGTTGAGGCTTTTGACACCGCAGGCTCCCCCATCACAGCCTGCCAGATCAAACTCTGGACCAACAGAGACTCCCTCCTATCCATGATAAAGAAATATGTCCTGACTGGGGATTGGACGCCCGCACACATGGCTTGCCCTGAGGAGGTCAGACCATTTCAGAGACGGATGGATGAGCTCTCCATCCAAGCCAACTGCCTGCTATGGGGCAGCTGGGTAGTCATACACCAGAAAGGCAGGGAAGCGTTCATCAGGGAACTCCACAGCGAGCACCCTGGCATCGTGTCAATGAAGGCCATTGCCCGGTCACATGTGGCCGGGGATTGACTCAGATCGCAGGTGCACGACGTGTGCCCAGCTGGGCAATGACCTCAGGGAGGCCCACTCAGCCCGTGGCCCTGGTCCACCAGGCCATGGACACGTATTCACGTAGACAATGCGGGCCCGTTCATGGGGAAAATGTTCATGATCGTTGTCGATGCATATTCGAAATGGATCGAGTGCATCATATTAAACTCGTGCTCGACATCCATCACCGTGGAGAGTTTCGCGTACGGTTTTCACGACCCACGGATTGCCGGACATCCGGGTCAGCGACAATGGCCCATGTTTCACCAGCCATGAATTCCAGGAGTTTATGTCGGGCAATGGTATCAAACACATCCAGACAGCGCCTTTCAAGCCGGCTTCCAATGGCCAGGCAGAACGTGCAGTCCATGTCATAAAACAGGGCATGCTACACATCCAAGGACCCTCCCTTCAGTATCGCCTATCGCGCCTCCTGCTGGCCTACAGATCCCGCCCGCACTCACTCACGGGAGTCCCGCCAGCGGAACTCCTCATGAAACGCACGCTTAAAACGCAGCTGTCCCTCATTCACCCAACCCTGGCAGACATTGTTGAGGGCAAGTGCCAGTCCGTTAACTGAGTTCCATGATCGAAACTCAAGGCAGAGGTGTATAGAAATGGATGACCCTGTATTTGTTCTTAACCATGCTTTGGGACCCAAGTGGCTTGAGGGCACCGTAATTGGTAAAGAAGGGAATAGTGGTCAGACTAAACAATGGGCAGATATGCCGCAAACACTTGGACCAAGTAAAGAAAAGGTTCAGCATAGACACAGAGGAACATGAAGAAGAGCATGAGATGCCACCCACACCACTGTCAGCGGATGAGCAACGAGGACAATCCACAGCATGCACAGTCCCTGCGACCAGCCCAGAGAGGCCGGAATCACCTCAGGTGAAAGAGACGCATGCAGACACTCAGCCACCAGAGCCACAACTGCGGCGCTCCACGAGAGAGCGTCGACCACCTGAAAGACTTAACCTTTGACACAAAAAGATATAAGGGGGGAGGTGATGTAACCATCATGCAACGGTAATCTCCCTGTAACTGTAACCATCATGCAATTCCTGTACACTATACTTATACCCTAGAAATGCACACCCTGACCACAGGGGGTGACCTTGTGGGAGACACTCCTCACCTGGGTTTCCAGGTATAAAAGGGGAGGTCCCACCCAGGGTCAGCATTCTTTGGTCCTGGGAATAAAGGTTAAGGTCACGTAGTGACTGTGTCTGCAGTACATGCCTCGTGTGAGTTTGTAGTACGGTGCACGGACACCACAGTTTAGTTCATACTGAGTTCAGTAATTATTTGGAGAGTAGGGCCCCGATATTTACAGAGTGGCAGGAAGTAGCGTGGGAGAAACATGGCAAGGCTGGGTCAGCGCTCATCCTGCCGGATTTAATGGCGGGATCTCATTATCATTTCATTCCTCCATTTCCCACCCGGAAGCTGATCAATGTGACAGGCAAGTCGGTTGCTGGGTGAAAATACCAGCAGCAGCAGGAGGCCACATCCGAGGGACCCTTCGCGATGGCCGACTGTAATTGCGATCGCGGGGCAAGCCGCAGATTGGGGCTAAAACGAGGGTGGAGATCGTCGATCACGGCGGGGTGGGGGGTGAGAGAGATAGACCACAATCAGCAGAAGGGAGGCCCTTGAGGGAGCGGGGTGAGCACGCCTGCTCCTCCTGGTCCACATGGAGTGCCATTAAAAGTACTTACCTTGTGGAGACGGCAGCTCCCAGCTCCAAATTGCTGCCGGGTATCTCGAGCCCTGGGAAACCTGGCTGGCAATGGCTAAATTTAAACCAGGCACCCAATCAAACTGTGGGAGCCTGATTTAAATATGATAATAAATTGTCCCGACTCTCCAAGACAGGATACTCTCACGGCTCGAAACCCGCCACCATAAGTACAGGAATGGGCGCGCGCGCAGCGGGTTAGGGATGGGTTTCCCATTTTTCAGGTTTTAACCCCCTGACCTCCTCGAGCCCGTCGTATGGGGAGTGGTTGATATTGAGGCCTAGATTTCTCAAGTAGCACCAGGGTTAGCGCTAATTTCTGTTTTATCCTATTCATTTCCAACTACATGAAATAAAATTGAATCAGGTGCTATTCCTGTAATCCCCCCTCCACCCAGCCACCACTACCTACTCCTTCTCTACTCTACTGTTACCCATCCACCCCTTTGCTACCATCCAGTACACGTGGTCCCCTCTTTGTGCCTGGGAACCATAAGAACATAAGAAATAGAAGCAGGAGTAGGCCATTCGGCCCCTCAAGCCTGCTCCGCCATTCAGTAAGATCATGGCTGATCTTTGACCTCAACTCCACTTTCCCACCCTATTCCCATATCCCTTTATTCCCCTAGAGTCCAAAAATCTATTGATCTCAGCCTTGAATATTGTCAATGACTCAGCCCCACAGCTCTTTGGGGCAGGAAATTCCAAAGATTCACAACCTTCTGAGTGAAAAAATTCCTCCTTATCTCATTCTTAAATGGTCGACCCCTTAGCCTCAGATTATTCCCTCTATTTCTAACCAATGCTAACTGCTGGTATTTTGTTTGGTGGCGGGGGCAGGGGGGGCGGGGGGTGGGTGGATGTAAAACCCAACAGTGTGAATAAATGTATGTCCCAATGCAGGACTGAGTCATACAAACATTAAAAAGTCCCTTGTTTTTATCTCGGTCTCTGCTGAACTCTGATACTGCGGCAGTGTATTAGTTACAATTGACGACCCTAAGCTGAGGAGGAAGAAAAATAATTCAAGGTTCTATCTAATGATTTGCTGAAAAGTGCGTATGCACGTCAGTTGAGGTAAAAATCAGGTTTGGCTATGATCATCTCCATTCTCTCAACTCATGGTCAAAAATGCATGCTGACACTCACTGTCTGGGTTTACAGGTGAAGAATAGTCAATTGGGTAAAGCTTTGAAGCCAGTTGAATCATAATCCAGCATTAGTAAGTGTTTTCAGGAGAAATGGGGGTGACAGATCGGGGGGAAAGGGAAAAAGTTCATAAGGAAAACTCAACATTACGCCATTTCTGCTATTATCATCAGTTGGGAATTCATGTCAAATATTTGAAGATTATGGGGTCGAAATTCCATTTGCAATGCCACCCGGAGAGGGGAGACTAACGGGCGGCTAAGGACTTACCGTCGGCAGGGACTGGGTTCCTCGGCTCACGAGAAATTTAGTTGGGCAGTGGGCATGGCACCAAGAGGTACCACTGCATGCTCTGCCGCCACCCACGTGGTGATGTCATCAAGCGTGCAATGCCCCCTTGCTGCCACAGCTGCGAAATTAGGTAGGTATGGTGGCCTTACCGGCAGGTGTTTGTACAGCCTGGAAAAGCTGTCAGTACATCGGGGATCCCAGGGCAGTTTCGCCCAGAGATCAAGGTAAGTTGGTAACTTTAATTTTTTCAGCATTTATGTATCAATGGCACCAGTGGAACAGTGTGGGTATGGATCACAGAACTTTTTGGAAACTTTTTTTTTAGTTTTTTTCAACTCGCACGCCGGCAGTCTACCATCGGAAAATTCAGTAGGCCTCCTGAGATGCCGCTCCATTGGTGCCAGAAGATGATTGTGCAATGCCACTTTTAGCGCTGCTCTCTCATCTTTGGGTGGTAAAGCTGAATTTGGCAGTTTGAGGCATCTGATTTCCGCCTGGCATTAAAATTACCGTTCAGCCGGTGTCACTGCCTCCAAATTTCGACCCCTATTAATTTAATACGCTTTGTAACAAAAGACTGTGATGAACTTCAACAGTCATTATTTTATGTATGTGTGAAACAGCAAAACCTAATAGGTTGCAAATCACAATACCCAGTTACTGTGCAAACACCTCAATGTACAAAAATGGATGTCTGCATTTTATAATAACAGTGAAAGGAGAAAGGAAGTGGGAAATGACATCAATTGACTGCTGTACCTTGAAAAAACAAATTGATGTGCCTGTGATTAATGATGTAGATTTTGAAATGCAAATTCCAAATATCCAAAACTGTGAGTCATTGTGTCTCTAACTAAAACTGATGACAGACATAAATAGTTCACTTGCATGATTGTAATTTGGTGAAGTATTAGAATCATCCCACCAAAAGTAAAATTGAATTTTACCCATTCCTGAAGACAATTTATATCATAGTCCCACTGATACAGCACACAATGCACTGAGGTTCTCAGCCATAGAAAGGTAAGACCCATGAGTTCCTTTCGGATTTCTCACACAAATGAGTTACTAATCGGATTCAGGCCAACTAGCAATGTTTGGACAGAAATAAGGGAGCATAAACTAAAGGACTGGTCCACATGAATTGCACTTGTGCCCTCTTGACAGCTGGCTATAAAGTAACTTTGGCAGAAGCCTAACAACAGAAAAATCTGCCTGCCCGATGGATTGAGAAATTATGCATTTGATGGGAGTAGATGTTAGAAATTTGAAGAAAGCATTATTCAAAATTGTGAGAGGAAAACTAAAAATTAGAAAAATGAAGCAAATCTCTTCTTTAGTAGAGTCAGCCTAAAATGAGTACAAAATTCACAACTTCAAACTTTTATTTTTAATAAATATACCATGAAAAGATATTCACCAGAATACAAGCCTCAAAATTACTGTTTTTCATGTAGTGTATGAATAATAAATTGACATTTAATATAAAATTAAAATTAAAATCGGGAGCGTTGTAAAACAGGCTGCACATTTGCTTTCAACACTTTTACACAATCACACAAAGTCAAAATCTACCCCGAGGTGTTAAAAATAAGATTTGTTAAAGTAAAGTACAAAGCATTCTCATAGGAATGCATTAAGTACTTGCATTCTATTATTGTAAACATCATTTCTAGGCTATCGTGTAATATTAAGTAAATCCAGTATCGTCTGTGTTATTAAACTGTAGCCAACATGTTCATCCACAGAAGCACCATACAGAATCAAACATGGTCTGGTGACAATCCATCTTTTTTATTTTATACACAAGGTGATGTCACAAATGTTTTATATATTAATAAGTACGAAGTATATATTATTAACATTTTGTGCAGAGCATTAACTCCCTGACCAGAAACCTCACTTCCTGAGCAACAATTTTTGTGTCAACATCTACCATTGGAAATTACTATATCAACATTTCCTATTCAATTTTGCTATGTCAACTAATAAGAACATAAGAAATAAGAGCAGGAGTAGGCGATACGGCCCCTCGAGCCTACTCTGCCATTCAATAAGATCATGACTGATCTGATCTTGGCCTCAATTGTCATAACATAGTTTCAGGCACTGGCCATTAGGTAGTTCTGTGGAACGACATTCTGATACATCTCTCACAACTCTGTTGCCTGCTTGTATATTCAACGAAAAGCAACTTGGGGTAGAAATTGCTCCCCGCCCAAAACGGGGCGCATACGCCCCCTTTCAATGCTTTTTACCACAGCTGTGGTTGAGGTCGCCTCTTGAGTGAAATTCCACTCTTTGCTGTTTGTTTTATTCAGATCCGGAAGTCGCTCTTAATGGGGGCGGTGACTACACAAGAGGGGCGGATACGTGGCGGTGGCAACACCTGAGGGGCGGAAGTTGGGGGTGGTGCGGAGTGACTGCCGCAATGATGTCATCACGGCGCCGCATCACCATGGCTCTCCCCTTCACTTAAAGGGGAGAATCTTTGCGATTTTAAAACTTCGCTCCACTGAGCCACCAGGGCGGGTTTCAGCCAGGCCAGCAGCCTGGCATCCAAGAGGAGGTGCCAGGCTGCCTGTTGGTGGTGTGACCAAACCCGGGGGCATAATTGTTGGGCCAACATGACAGTCGACCAGCGACCAGCAAAAAAAAACATAGCGGCTGTGCACCCTCCACTTTAAGGGAAGCCGCACCGCCATTGCAGAAGACATAGCCTCACTGGACCACCAGAAAAAAAACAGGTTTTGGCACCAACGGATGGGCTGAAGATTTTTAGAGGGGAATGTCGCTGTTGGGGGGATTAGATCAGCAATCGTGACGGGATTGACGCACTTAAGATGGATCGGCAGCAGCGGAGCAGTGGCGGGTTGGGGGGGGGTGGCGGGGGGATCGATGCACCGCTGGGAAACCTCAGAAGGGCAATTGGACTATCAGCGGCCATTCCACGAAAAGTCAGTGGTCACTCCACTCCGCAGCATGGCTGCCGAGTTGCAGTGGTAACAGGCCTTAAGTAGAGCGACAATTTCGGCCCCCTTGTATTCATTAACTGACTGTGAGCAACGTCACAGGTGATTTACTAGTCTACGTGGAAAAGTATTGGTCCAAACTTTATTATGTGTTTGCAAGGACCTGATGTGATGATCTAAATAGTCAAAACACATCAATGCTTAATCAACTCAGCTTGACATTGTGATAAAAATAATGCTTGTTTCTTCTGCCTGCCCCAAAATATCTTTATGCAATTTTAATGAAAATTGCTTTAAACTTGCATCAATCACAAGAACTGTCTGATTTCCTTGGTTTTCTCTTTATTCCCTCTGTACGAAATGACTCCCATAAATACTACTGAGCAAATTACCAATTAGACTGGTTACCTTTTGTACCTGGAGAGAACTTACTTATAAAGTATTTGTCCTCTTAGTGCATGGCATTAAATAGATCATATTTAAATATAGTAATAGTAATTTTTTTTTAGTTTAAGCATTAGTTAGCTTTTGCCAACAATGATTTTGTCTCAGCCAAATGCAATTTGATAACACAGCCTTTCAGAGAGTCAGACTAGAAGAGCTACCATTGGTAATGCACTACACATTCTCAGTGACACTCAAGCCCATCTTGAAGTAACAGGGGTTGGGGGTGAAACCTCTTGTTTCTTTTTATGAAACTATTGCGTACTATCTGGTACAATAAGACACCAATGGAAATCGCTGATATTATCCCACATTCATGCACCAGCAATAAGAGAATTACTGCTGAATAATATGTCTTATGCCATAACTATGTATTTTTTTCATAAAGCTAAAAACATTATTGAAAGAAGCAGCACAAGTGTTAAATAAAAGGATTTTTAAATGTTCTGGTGTGCTTTCACCCATGGATGATATCAAAACACAAAGAAATAAAGAATGAGAAAATGCTCTTTCAGCTTATTAATCTCCCTCCATCATCATCCAGAGTTCAGTTCTGTCTGTAATCATAACCAAAAATCTTTTAATCGTAGCTTTAACAGATTACAACTCTTTAATCCTAACAGCATAATTCCCTATCCGTACAGTATGAGCCAACATTACATTCAGCATGTCTATTCTGTATCAAGGACGAATAAAACAGAACCTTTCAATTATGAAAAGGAAAGTATACTTTTTTAGTAACTAGCATTTATTCATAAATGGTGCATTTGTCAATTTTCCATTACCACAACAATTAAAATGTATTGGATGTGCCAAATATTACTTGTACGCATATAACATTAATGACAAAAGATGAAGATAGGAATATCTAATTGACTCCAATTACCTTTATTACGATGAGAAAATAAATTCCTAATTACCTGGTATAAAGTTGTATCTTGCCAGGAATCCAATAGATTCAAGCTCACCGTCAGCAACAAATTTAATCCATAAAAATCTGCCCGATGATGTTATAAAAGGTGGAATATTTTGACCACAGTAACGTCCAATTTCGGTAGAAAACGCAAAAGGTCCATCCCGCACCTCGATGTGGTCAAACTTGCATTGCCAAGAAGGTTCTATGGAATACTTTTCATCAAAGTAAAGTTCAATGCTTTGTCTTGGAGCAGCTAAACAGTGATATCAAACAATTAGCTCCCAGATAATAAATATATTAATAGTTGGTGTAGTGTGTTACAAGGGTGTAGCATACTGAAGGAGGAGGGTAGATTTGGATGATACAAGACATGACTTGAAACGCAACTCAGGGCACATAATGTCATCTGAACCTTGACTGCATTGAAAATTTATAGCACATAATATAAACAATTAAAAAAAAAATACATCCCAATTAATATATTAATATTTATCATAAATAATACACTAATTAATATATCATAAATAATATACACTATTATTATTTTACATTTTCTGAATAGTTTGTATGTTTATCCCATGATACATCAAAATGATGCTCTACTGTCAATGATAAATCCATAACATGGATGAAAGATGGGAGACTGTTTTACTACATTAGGAAGCATATATTCAGTATAGACATGATTAAATAAAACCAGGACATAATTAATTTTTTTCAATTCTGAAATAATCTTGCAAAAAAGAGCTGCTTGCACTCAACTTCTGAAAATCCCACATTGGAAAAGACAAAAAGAAATATTTTAAGAGCCATAAGGATTTGTTTTATTATGTTCTATGGTTTAAAAATATATTGCATAGTATTTACAATAGAACAATTACTAATATGTGAATAATGCAAAAATACATAGCTGGGTATACTTCAGAAAATCCCATCATTTGTAATTGAAGGTTTGAAATTTGCCTCACTGTAATAATAATTGGAATTACTCAAATCAAAAACAAAGTTGTTTGGCCTTTGCTGGTTTTGCGTTAACTTCTTGTGAGGAATTTTTGGATAACTATCTATACATTCTCATTACATTTACTACAGCACGTACTATCTGCCAATGCTCCCTGATCATACCTTCAATGATGTATATGCACTCTCTGTCAGGAGGGTACTTGTTTGGATAATTGGGAGATGTGAAGAAGCCACCATCTGGATTCTTGATCAAGTTTCCACATTGCACTGACTCTGAAGAGGTTGGTTTGTCTGTAGACAGATCAGATTCAGCTTCAAACCACTGTTGAGTAAAACTTATTTACTTAAAACACTAATGGATCTCCCATACTTTGATCATTAGCGAAAGAAGAGGTCGGGCCAGGTGTGGGTGGAAGGTAAAGGCTAGCACAGAGACTCAGGGTGAGGATGGGTTTGTGTTGAGGTTTGTACTGTGCAGCCAACAGGTTGGTTGTTTACAAAAGAAAGAAACTTATTTGTTTTTAAATTATCCCCAGGCACTGAGCACAGGCAAGTCAATGGTAGAGGAGGGAGATCACAGGCAGGCTGGAAAATAAAGCATGAGCTGAGGCAGATATGGAATAGGAGAAAGAAAGAAATTATACTTATATAGCAGCTCATCATGTCCTAAGGAAGTCCCCTAGTACTATATAACCAATTCATTACTTTGTGAAGTACAGTTACTTGCTATGCAAGCAAATGCAGCAATAATTTTCCACCTAGCTAGGTCCAATAAATAGCAAATAAATGCCAGATCAGGCAATCTGATTTTGATGGTATTGAATGAGGGAACAATATTGACCAGGAGACTGGGAAAACTCTACCAGAGTAGGGGAGGCTTCTTATATGAAGTCGAAGGCTCATGGAGGCCCAGGTGTCTCTGTATCAACTTACTGTAAATGAGATTTCAGATTTGTACAGGTAATCTGTGTGCCATTTTATTTATAGGAACATGTTAAGTAACTCACCACACAATTCATAGGGGCTATTTATGGCAGTGTGTCCAGACATTAAAGATCCTCCATGGTGGCCAAAACGGGGTCTTGAGTTGAAACGTCGGTTTAGCCCGCATTTAGCGCAAGACGCCATCTTGGTATAGGAGTTGCAGGATGCGCTAAGAATGACTCAGAGGTTCATTAGGGGGCTGATTTCTCCTTAAAATGCCTGCTAGCGCTTAATAAAGAGGCTGCATGGCATTTTGGTGGCTAGCACTTGTCCTAATGCTTTCTCCTAACAGCGACCAGCAGTTTAGGAGAGAACACGGCATTGATATTGATTTCAAGTGCTACTTAATGGGATACTCACCATTTCATGTTCACTTGCTGCTGGAGCTGTGACGAGAGACTCTGAAACACATCGGGGAACTTTCTGGGGCATTTTGTCAAGACTTCACCAACACTCTAGCAACATTTATTCTGCAAATGATTAGAATATTTTGCCTAAAGAGAGTGAGTGCTGTGCTACTCCGCCTTATTGGACACCTTATTGTTCACTAGGAGAAAGAGAGCACTTTTTCTAGGGGTTCCATTTTGTCTGGACGAGGAATGGAAGGAGGACATAAAGCCAGGCAGAGCAGCACCAGCTGCTGTAGCAGAGAGGATGGGCAATGAGGGTGAGGTGGTGTCCTTCCCCCCAGCTGGTACAGGGCATCCCTTTCCTCTGGACCTCCTCCACCAGGACCTCCAGTGCTGTGTCCAAGACGCTCCGCGTCCTCTCCCTTGGTCCCCGAGCCATCCAGCAATGCGCTGCTGTGTGCCAGCCAGCGCATTGCACACCTTCAGTGGAAGTGGGTGCGAGGAGCCCACATACACTGCTCCATGAAAATTGGGTCTAATCAGCGCTTGAGTACTAAATCTGCAGGTTTAGCATCTCCAGGCAAGTTCAAATTATGGCAATCAGCAATTAGGACCAAAATTGTCTGTTAAAACCAGACTTTCAAACAGGGGTGTCTTATTCACACAGCATCCATTTAGCACCAGTTTTCACCCTTCGGCCAAAACAATCCACAATATTTAACACTCCGCTATCATTGCAGCTTTCCTCTCTGTGTTGGGATGGCAATATCTCAAAGACATATTTATTGCTGGAGTGAGATTGGGAAGAGATTTTGCTGCAATGTGACCTGCAGAATTTGTTGATGAAATATGAGTGGGATATTGTTAAAATTGGGGACAATATTCAAAGTAGAAAATAATCAGTTTGAGGTTGACCAATGAGGAAGTAGATATTGAATGGAGTGTCTTGACATGGACAACAGAAGCATGAGCTGTTATTATAAGAAGAAAACATATGGCTCTTCTTCCCCTACCCCTGACTCTGAAAAATATCTATGTCTACTCTGGCACAGGGTAAGCTGCAGTGCTTGCTTTAATGCAGTAACTATGCTGGGCAAAGCATTGCAGAAATGTTTTAGCCATTTCAAACTATGATTCACTATAATGTCCGACAAATCACTGCAGTAAACTCTGAAAAAAAGTGACATTATCTGCTGCCAGTGATTACAATCAGATAATTAAAATAGCAGGAAGCAAACGTGATAATGAAAGAAAGGGCACTGTGATAAATGTTACCTGATGTCCTTTTTGTTGAAACACACAGTCCTAGCAGGATGAGACTTGATACAACTGCAAGAGAAGAAAAAACATTTATCACAGGGATTTTTTTTTGTTTATATTAGCATGGTTAAATAGCTATAAACAGCTATTGACTAGAAGTAATGCTCAAGGAAATTGTTGCCTACATGTAGCTGGCAGAAGTTCATCTACTTTTTCTACCACCTTGCTAAATAATGCCTCACCTATCCATTTTAATACTGTAATTATATTTATTATCCACGAAAATGATAGGTTGCACACACTTAGATCCAGCTACCCAGCAACGTCTCCAGACTACAAATGAATAAACACACACAAACCTGCTTATTTTGCCCACATCTGTCTTTTGCTTACAGACTAGATGCATTCGCCGCCATGTAGCCAGACACTAATAACGATAATCCACAAAAGTTGCAATTCATAGCTTTCTCGGGAGCTATCGAAAGATCTTCGACATTTAGCTGAATGTTTCCAAGCAAGAGCAATTAACGAACTTGAAGCTGGTATCGTTAAATTTCATTCCGTAAAAATTAACAGATAGTAATAAATGGGCGGCTAGATACTAGATAAGTAAATGAGAACTAAAACGACAGTGCGAGTCAACACACTTGTGGGAGACAGTTGGTTATCTCAGTGACAACTGGTAAATCAAGGACTGCCTTAAATAACCCTGCATGTTCTCTCCTCTTCCCTCTCGCTCCCACTCCCCCTCCCCCCTCCATTTCTTTCCCGATGCTACCTCCATCTGATCTATATTACCTAATGCCCAGTTGGGTTTCTGCAGCGCCTGTAGGTTCCTTACTGTTCTATACAGATCCATCAACACAACCCCACAGCCGGCCACATCGTGAGAGTAAACCCCATCTCCTGAGATTGCAGAGGCAGAACTTACCATGAAGCAACCTGAGCCGATGCCCATGTACCATGTCTGATTCTTATGCAAGGGGCTCCAATCCAAACTAATTCCATTTAAGCAATGCGTGGCTGACAGGCTGACGAGATATGGGTGGATGGATGGATGGATTCAGGAGCAAAGCTGGTAACACAAGATCACCCACATCCCAACTCCGTTTAGAACACTATAGATGTCGATACATAGAGATGTATATATATATATATGTGTGTGTGTGTATTTTCAAAACTCGACCAAAACTAATCGCCAGCAGTTTCGCCCAGAGCCCTAGGCTGATCAGAATATCCCCATGATTTGCACACAGATGTTGTCACGATCCCTTGCTCGTTCTGATGCATTAGAGGGATTAACAGGTCCGTCATCAGCCCTCTGATCGCTCCACCTTTGCAATCTTCTGGCAGAAGCCGTACGAAAAGGAGAATTACTCCTCTTACGAAAAGGAGAATTACTCCTCTTTGGACCCGCGTTCAACAAAATCCGACCAAAATCCCCAACAGATCCATTTAGCAATCGCCAAGAAGCGGGCACCAGGGGCTTTCCGCGTGAACTTGGGACTCGAAGTCCCCCGCCCCCTGTGAAATCGCTCCTGCTCGTACACCGATCGCTCTTGACTTCCCCCGTCGGCCGGACGTGTTTTGCATTAGACTCCGACTTCTCGCTCTCCCCCTGGCCTACCACAATCCAGTCGACCCGGGGATCTCTCTATTCGCCATCCGCGCCGCGGTGGCAGCAACAGCCACAACCATCAGACAAAAGTTCATTCCCTTCTTTAATCCAGCGGCACCCACAGCTCGGATCGCCAAGTGATTGGGTCACACGCCGCAGAGAATTCAATTAAAAAAAACCTGGGCATTTGATAGAAATCTGGCAACATCCACATCAACAACACCCCCCTCCCCAAACCAGCAAGAAAAACACCCAGTAGTCAAAGATCACTACAACCCAGGGGGCAGGAGGAGAATGCAGCGAGTCACAGCACAGCATGATCCAGAGGGAGAGGTGAGAAGGGGCAGATCAGACACTCAGTAAGTTGCTGCAGTCACAACACTGTACATCTGCAGTCAGGGAACATGGCGCGATGCTCGCCAATTGCAAATGATTTTTTTGAAATTTATGATTCAGACGCGCAGTATTCACGCCGAACTCCCTCTCTCTCTCCGTCTATCTCCCTAGACACATCGGGAAGGTGGGCAACGACTCGCCCCACACACCAGGGCTTTCCTGCTCGTGTTAAGACGAGCCTCAAGTTGCAAGTGCCCACCGGTGAATCACACTTCGCCACTGCCCGAGCCCGCAGACTGTTCAACTCCCCCGCTCAATGCGTTAAAATATTCACAACAACAAAAAAATAGACACGTTCCCATCCGCTGAAGTCCCCCACATCGGTGCTCAGTCACGGCAGCGGCTCATTCTTCTCATCGGCCAGCGGACTGCCGCTATTCCAAATCACAATAAACTTCTTGGGTTGATATATGACATCCATTCACTGGATAATATATTGTCTCTCTCCCTTACTCTCAATATCTGCGAGATCCGGTTTAAGAAAAACACAGTCCGCATCGAAACAGAGCATTGCCTGGTTAAATTGGAATGTGCAATTGTGGAGTGAAATATTCGTTTTAGGAATGCATTCAACTGAAGCGTCCCTTGGCTTCAGATTTACACACACATATAGAATATACACATATAAATACAGATACACATATATTATATATGTATTTATATATATATATATATGTCCTCTGGCAAATAAATCAATATATAAACATACATGTATATTTATATATATGTACTGTAGCAAATAAATCATGTATATACATACATGCATATATATTTACGTACATATATATAATATATACAAATTTACATACATATACACACGTATATTATATATGTTTATATATATGTATAATAGCAAATAAATCATATATATATATGTGTGTGTGTGTGATGTGTATGTGCCCTGTCTAGTGGTGCAGAGTTGGAAGAGCACAGTTGGTATTGTCTGCTCTCTAAATGCTTTTCGGGTTTGGGACTAAACAATTGCATCTTTCGCTCCCCCGGCGGTTTCACCATCTCACTGCGGTGAAAGTCACTCCATCATCCTGTGGAGAAAAACATAAATAAACCCGATGGGGTGGGGGCAGAGCGGAGGACGAAGCAAGTGCCGATGTTTCGTGTTGTATTTTTAATGTTGATTTGCAGGACAACTTCTTGTCCGCAGCCGAGGCACGGCAGGGAAGAGGGTTGCAACTTTTCGCTCTTCTCTCGGCGATCTCCAGCGCAAAGGGCCCAAAGGACTGAAACGATCTTGCTCACCCTACATTGCTTCAGCGTTGCTTCACGTTACAAGCGAACGGCAAAAGTTCCCCCTGCAGTTAACCCAATCCCTCCAAATCACATTTGATGCAGTGGGCACATGGTGACACCCTCCCCGCAGCGCAACGCCAGTGGTATCAGCGGAAATTGCGCCCGCTCTTGGTGTAGTTCTTCTGGCTGAGTGCAACCCAGGTACCATTAGCGGGAGTCTTGAGTTATTCTAGAGCCTAACCGTCCAACTAACCTCGCCTGACCTTCGCTGACTGAAATGTTAAAGGTCCTCGCGATGCTTATCATTGAATAAAACATTCCTGAATTTCTCTGTGTGACAGATTACACTGGTGCGCAGTTGCGGGCTACAACTGGAATGGAAACAATGCGCAAAATAAAGACGTTTGGAAGACGATCAACACTAATCGATAATGATCAGCATTATCTCCCTTGTTTACATGTTATGGGCCAAACACCATCATTAGTTACCGAGGCCGTGCCCTGCAGCACAGATGATAATGGCTCGGTGCTTTATTACAAAATATAGGCTGCAATTACAGGTCATGTCTGCATTGTACACATCTTATAATCACCCAGACCAGCTTATCAATAATCTAAAACTCTATATATCCTATCCTGCAGCAATGAGGACATCATATTACTGCATTCAGGGATGAAAGCAATGCATCAAGAATGACTTACCTCATTGTACTGGACTAGCAACAACAACAACTTGCATTTATATAGCACCTTTAACGGAGTGAACCATCCCAAGGCGCTTCCCAGGAGTATAATGAGACAAAAAAATTGACACCACGTAAGGAGAAATTAGGACAGGTGACCAAAAACTTGGACAAAGAGGTATGTTTTAAGGAGCGTCTTGATGGAGGAAAGAGAGGCGGAGAGGTTTAGGGAGGGATTTCCAAAGCTTCTTTTCTTATGCGGCCCCTCGTTTCGAGGATGACTTGCTTCCACAGCAAAAACGGATGAGTTCACAGGTGTTTCAATGAAGGAGCTGGAACTACATGTTGAAGGGTGGAAAAATCCTGTGCGTGGATTTTTTTAACGTGTGTGGTCGGTGAACACCAGCCTGCACACGGTCTTGACAGAACTAAGTCTTGGTCCAGTGGCAAGGATTAACCAAAACGACAGGAGACTAGCTCTGCTGCATGGACCTAGTGCGCACACATGTTGCAGTGTGGGCTGGCCTGTGCTGCCCCAGAGCCCTCGCCTCTTTGTAAGGATTTGCTGAAAACATCGACAGCAAAAGCATAAACTTTTGGACTTTAAGTTTTGGACATTGCTTTTAACTTTGCTGTTACTGCAGAAGAGCAGAACAGCATGAATTGGGACAGGCCTAAACATGTTCCACAGGAATACACATCAGGTGGGCAGGGATGGGCTATGGTTGAATGCAGGAAAGCATTGCAGGAAGGAACCTAATGGAGGACCCTTTGTCATGTAATGGGAACCCATCAGGAAGATTGGTCGGTGCTCAAGACACAAAGGAAGCTTTTTGGTTACCCAGGCGTTGGAGCCTTATCCCCAGGAACAGCTAGTTGACAAAGACACTGGCCGAAAAGGTGTTTCATTTGCTTTTTAGTTGTACTTCCTCAGGCGGAGGACTAACTTTTGGCGTGAGAAGAAGCATTTTTTCAGGTATAAGAGAGGCAGTTTTGTCTGCCATCTCGCTCGCTCTATGTCTTCTACGCTTGCTTGCTTCGTTCAACGCACAAAAAGACCAAGCACTCCGTCTGGGACGGAGAGAAGAAACCACCAACTATGGGCAAAGAGAGCCTCGCTCAACAGGAGAAGCAGCGAGTAAGCCAGAGGAGTAACTGGTGAGCATTATCCCAGCCCATGCATTCTTTAAGAACACCGCATAATGTTATGGGGTGTCGTGTGTCCCAACCAAGCCTTAGGGGTTTATTGGGGAGGTTTCTGCGTGGATCATAGGCGTACACGCAGTCTGTTCTACAGATTCGGTGATGCCCTATAGAACCAAGCAGGGGTGTTTAAGTCATGGTACTTCGCGAGAGGGGCCTGTTCAGACGGGCCAGGGTTGTGTGTTGTACTGTGTTTGTTTGTTTTACACCACCAGGGTGTGTTTTACTAGGTGCAGGTGTGTGCTTGAACTTGAATAAAAGCATTGTGATGGCTGAGACTGAAAGATCTGGCTATAACTGTATATTTCTGTTCACTACTATAATTCTGGTGTCTAGAACTGTTGTAAGGGGAGTGATTCGAAACCACCAAGGACAAAACCACTTACAGAACTTGGCGACCATGAAGGGACATGAGTTTGAGTGAACAGTAAGTTATGGAAGATCTTAAGACCAAGAGATCAGCACTGGGGGATAGGATTTCCTCATATGTATTAGGTAAAGTTAATGTAACACAGCAGTGGGTGTTAGACCTGTTGTGGGTTGTGAGTGTTGAAGACAAAGCTGCTGAGTGGATGGGGAGTAAGGAGCATAAAAAGACAAAAGAAAAGGCCATTTGGCACCTGTGTTTGTAGAAGCAAGTCCAGCTACTCATGGAGCAGGTTGGTAAGCTTAAGGCAGAACTCCAAGAGTCATAGCAGCAGTCAGCCTCAAGGGCCACAGTGGGGAACAGATTAGTGGATGAGTTATGTGAGGAGAGGCAGGAAAGGCGCACTAAGGAGGAAACCTCCCGTAACACCCAGTCACCGAGGCCAAGCTCAACGAGCAGGCTGTATGGGAGGAGAACGCCTGCTTAACGGGTAAAGGTTGGAGGGGCAACTGAGAGATATTAAGACAGCTTAGAGGGAGCTAGCAGTAAGAGGTTTGAGAGTGGGAATCATGGGCCCTGCCAAGAAAAAATCCAAAGCTTCACACAAGCTCTTGCCAAAGCCAAAGCCATGGTTTGCTTGATGGCCCTGGGGGAAGCTCGGGTGGACTGGGAAGAGGAAGGAGAAGATAACGAGGATTGGGGACAGGGTAGGGACATCTGACCACCGCTTGAAGTGCCAAAGGGACAAATGTGTCCCATACGGCAGCAGAAGTTCGGCCTGCCCATGGACAGTGTGGGTCAGGGCACACTGCAAAGTGATTTTATGATTCCGTTCACCACCCTTCAGCTGCAGAATATGATCTCGGGGGTGTCCAAATTAAAGAATTAAAATCAATTCACCGAGGTGGACCAGGTTGGGGGGATTAACGGGTGCAGCCGAAGCTCACAAACTGTTGCTGTTTTCCCTGGATGGGAAACTGTATCAGGCCCTGTCCACCAAAACCAAATGGGGACAGGGGATCACAGCGGGCTTAAAGGAAGAAATCCTGAGAGCCATTGGTCACACCCAGAGTAGTCCGTTCTCCAGGGTAGAGATGACCCTGGTAGGGGAAGCACCTCAGGCATTCGCAGACAGGCTCTGGCCCATCTATGAAAAGTCTATGGGTGGGGTGCTTGACAGAGCACAGTTGCAGGGGGGTCTGAGACACCATTGGCTCAGGACCCTCATGGCAAACAGTTTGCCACAAATAAGGGTAAAAGCAGAGGCCTGGTTTGACTCCGAGGACCTCGCAAACACAGAGGCCGGAGTGCTCCGTCACATGAGTCTGGCTTTTAAAACCGACTCAGAGGAGGAGGTCAAACCAAGTATGGGCAAGGTACATGAAATAATGACCAGTTAGGCTAGTAAAAAGGAATGGCGTCAGGAAGGGGTTAGTGCAGGGAAGGCTAGATCGTGTTTCAGGTGTGGGAAGACGGGATGCTGGCGGAGAGACTGCCCGGCCCCGAGGAGGAGGCAAGGCAAAGGGGATCCTCCAGTGCCTATGACGAACAATTTGCTGTTCTCGTGGCCACCCTTCGGACAGTTTTTGTGCTAGAGCAGGGAAGGGTAGACGCTGCTGTGAGCAGGGAAATCCCGACCGCTCCGGTAATCCTACCACCCTGACTAGCACGCACCCAGCCTGAGTACCTGTGTTCACTTACGTACGATGAGTGGAGCAGACCATGCATGGGGATGTGGGTGGAGAAGGTAGAGGGGAAGTACTTGGTGGACACCGGAGCTTCGAGCATGGTGATCCATGCGAGTAACCCGACCGATTCACCGTGGTCCAGCAAGGTTCCATTCAGTCTCGTGGGATTCACTGGGAATGAGCAGGCAGGGGCGATGTCCAGGCAGTTAGCCATAGATTTAGGATCCCTCCTCAGCAGGAGGGAATGCATCCTAATTGTTAGATATGTAAACCTGTAAATACCTTGTTTAACCACCAGAGGGCTCATCCCCTGTCAGCTCAAGGGATCCCACAATCCCTTGGGAGTACCTGTACATAGGGAGGCCTCACAGGCTGGAGAAGCACTCTGGAGACCTGTAATAAAGGACTACGGCCACACATTAATTTAAGCTTACAGTATCTGGTCAGATTCTTTATTCAGGACATAACAACTGGTGATGAGATACAGATGACGAACCCCACTGCAACAATGCAGAGAGCCATGGTCACCCTGGAGAAATTTTTGGAAGGAGATGATTGGGAAACTTTCGTGGAGCAACTCGACCAATACTTTGTGGCCAACAAGCTGGAAGGGACACCAATGCATGGCCTCATGAAAAATCTGCATGCTCCAGCGAAACCCACAGAGAAGTGGTACGATGATTTGTGCACACTGGTCCGGGAGCATCTAAACCTGAAGGAAAGCGTTCTGATGGCGAGGTACCGGTTCTACATGTACAAGAGGTCTGAAGGCCAGGATGTGGCGAGCTATGTCGCTGAGCTAAGGCGCCTTGCAGGACATTGCGAATTGGAAGGACACTTGGAGCTCATGCTCAGGGGGCTTTTTTGTGCTTGGCATTGGCCATGAAGTAATACTTGCCAAATGTTTGACTGTAGAGACCCCAACCTTGAGTAAAGCCATAGCGATAGCCCAGGTGTTATCGCCACCAGTGACAATACCAAACAAATCTCTCAGCACACGAGTGCTGCAGCAAGTACTGTGAATAAAGTAATGTTGTTTTCAAATCGCAAAGTACAGCGCAGGACTCACATGCCTGCACGTCCGCAGATGTCTCAGAGTCCACCATCAAGGTCGGTGAATGCAAGGCCATTAACACCTTGTTGGCGCTGCAGAGGTGATCATCGTTTTCATTCATGCCGCTTCAAAGGATACGTTTGCAAGGGCTGTGGAACAAATGGACACCTCCAACGTATGTGCAGGTGAGCTGAAAACCCTGCTAATCCTGAAAACCACCATGTTGCGGAGGAGGACAGATCCACGGTGGATCACGATGAACCAGAGCCTCAGATTGAGGAGTCAGAGGTATATGGGTTGTACACATTTACCACAAAGTGTCCCCCGATAATGCTGAAGGTTGAATTAAATGGACTCCCGGTGTCAATGGAGCTGGACACGGCGCGAGCCAGTCCATAATGAGCAAAATGACTTTTGATAAATTGTGGTGCAGCAAGGCCTCAAGGCCAGTCCTGACTCCTATTCGTATTAAACTGAGAACGTGCACAAAGAAACTGATTCCCGTAATTTGCAGTGCTACCGTAAAGGTCTCCTATGATGGAGCGGTGCATAATTTACCACTCTGGGTAGTACCGGGCGATGGCCCCATGCTGTTCGGCAGAAGCTGGCTGGAAAAGATACGCTGGAACTCAGACGACGTCCGAGCGCTCTCATCCATCGATGACACTTCATGTGCCCAGGTCCTAAACAAGTTCTCCTCGCTGTTCGAACTGGGCATTGGGAAGTTCCAAGGAGCAAAAGTGCACATTCACTTAATCCATGTAAGCGTTTGGTACCAGCATGTGATGCGTCATCATACAGTGTCGGGTGTGTATTGCGACAAGCTAATGAATCTGGGAAATTGCAACTGGTCGCTTATGCATCCAGAAGTCTGTCTAAGGCTGAGAGTGCCTACAGCATGATCGAAAAAGAAGCATTAGCATGTGTTTATGGGGTAAAGAAAATGCATCAATATCTGTTTGGGCTCAAATTTGAATTGGAAACCGACAATAAGCCACTTATATCCCTCTTTTCTGAAAGTAAGGGGATAAATACGAATGCATCGGCCCGCATCCAGAGATGGGCACTCATGTTGTCCGCATACAACTACGTTATCCGCCACAGGCCAGGCACAGAAAACTGTGCCGATGCTCACAGTAGGCTGCCACTGCCCACCAAGGGTGGAGATGACACAGCCCGCAGCATTAGTTATGGTAATGGAAGCATTCAAGAGTGAGCAATCACCTGTTACCGCCCGACAGATTAGAACCTGGATGAGCCAGGACCCCTTACTGTCCTTAGTAAAAGACTATGTGTTCCATGGAATAGGTCGAGTGTCCCATTAGAGATGCAGGAAGAAATAAAGCCATACCAGCGGTGCAGAGATGAAGTGTCCATATAGGGACTGCCTCCTATGGGCTAATCGGGTAGTGGTGCCAAAAATTGCAGGGACACTTTCATTAATGACCTCCACAGTACCCACCCAGGCATTATAATGATGAAAGCGATAGTCAGATCCCACGTGTGGTGGCCCGGTATCAATGCAGACTTAGAGTCCTGCGTGCACAAATGTAACACATGTTCACAGTTAAGCAATGCACCCAGGGAGGTGCCACTAAGTTTATGTTCCTGGCCCTCCAAACGGTGGTCCAGGGTCCAAATCAACTATGCAGGCCCATTCTTGGGAAAAATATTCCTTGTTGTTGTAGATGCGTACTTTAAATGGATTGAATGTGAGATAAAGTCGGCAAGCACGTCCGCTGCCATCATTGAAAGCCTGCGGGCCATGTTTGCCACGCACGTCCTGCCTGATTCCTTGTGAGTGACAATGGGCCGTGCTTTACCAGTGCCGAGTTCAAAGAGTTCATTACCCGTAATGGGATCAAACATGTCACATCTGCCCCATTTAAACCAGCATCCAATGGTCAGGCAGAACGAGCAGTGCAAACAATCAAGCAGAGTTGAAGAGGGTAACTGAAGGCTCACCCTGCAGACTCGACTATTCTGAGTCCTGCTTAGTTACCGCACAAGACCCCACTCGCTCACTGGGGTTCCCCCCGCTGAACTGCTCATGAAAAGGGCACTTAAGGCAAGGCTCTCGTTAATCCACCCTGATTTATACGAGCAGGTAGAGAGCAGGTGGCTTCAACAGAATGCATATCATGATAGCGCAAATGTGTCATGCGAAATCGAGATTAATGATCCTGTATTTGTGTTGAACTATGGACAAGGTCCCAAATGGCTTCCCGGCACTGTCGTGGCCAAAGAGGGGAGTAGGGTGTTTCTGGTCTATCTTTCAAATGGACTCACCTGCAGAAAACACTTGGCCCAAACCAAACTCAGATTCACGGACTATCCAGAACAACCCACAATAGACTCTACCTTTTTCGACCCCCCAACACACAAATTGGCAACCGACCCAGCGGTTGACCATGAAGCTGAACCCATCACCTGCAGCAGCCCAGCAGGACTCACCACACCCAGCAGTCCTGCAAGGCTAGCTGCGCAGCAGCCCTGCGAGGGCCCAACTAACGACTCACCAATACCAGCATTTGCACCGAGATGATCAACCAGGGAAAGGAAGGCCCCAGATCGACTCACATTGTAAATAGTTACACTATTGACTTTGGGGAGTAGTGTTGTTATATATGTAAACCTGTAAATACCTTGTTTAACCAGAAGAGAGCTCATCCCCTGGAGTCTCAAGGGATCCCACAATCCCTTGGGAGCACCCGTACATCAGGAGGCCTCACTGGCTGAAGAGGCACTCTGGAGACCTGCAATAAAGGACTACGGTCACACATTACTTTATGCTTACAATATCTGGTCAGATTCTTTATTCAAGTCATAACACCAATAAAGTGGGAACAGCCAGGGTCAGGAGTCCTAGGGGCCGACTTTATGTTAGCCCACAGAATTATAGTGGATTTGAGGAATCACTGCCTTTGGGGAGCAGTGGGTTCCGATAAGGAGAAAGAAGTTGTAGTGATCCCAGGGAAAGGGGAAGGAAAAGGCAACGTGTACCATGAAGCCGAAGGGGAGTTACGACCTAGAGTAATTGGTCAATACTACCCCGGCCGAGTACCAGGCATATGTGCAGGACAACCTCGCATCGTTCGCCACACACAAGCACCACTGTGGTAGGGTGACGGGGGTGGAAGTCCGAGTATAGGGGGACCCCATGTCATGGCCACAGAACCAGTACAGTTTCCCCAGAGAGGCAGAGACCGACTTGGAGACGGCACTGTGATCCCTGATAGCACAGGAAGTGTTGAGGCCCATAGCCACACATGTGAACTCGCCACTTTGATGGTTAGGAAACCGGACCAGTCATGGAGTGCCACCATGGCTATCGGGTGCTCAACAAAAACATCCCAGCCTGCGCTCCCACCTTCACGGTCGCAGCTGATCTGATAGGGAGTATTCCAGCAACTGCAATCACATTTACAGTGCTGGACATTTCAAACGGGTTTCGGTCGATTCCCCTGAAACGGGAAGACCAGTACAAGTTTGCCTTCACTTTTAAAGGACAGCACTACATATGGACATGCCTTCCCCAGGGATTTCATAACAGCCCCTTCATATTCCACCAGTGTTTGGTAGATACCTTAAAGGGTTTCAGCAGACCCCAGCAGTTTGTGCAGTATGTGAACAATTTGCTTTTGTTCTCCGATGAAGGGGAGGAGCATGGTCCGCTGCTGGCTGAGCTGCTGGAGCTGCTGACAGGTTCAAGATCAATCCTAACAAAGCTCAGATCGGTCAAAGGGAGGTTAAATTCCTCGGGCCGACCGTGAGGGTTGGGGAAAGGGCTATCGACGAGGCCAAACGGAAGGCGGTACAGGAGTTACCAGCTCCCATGACCGTGACGGGGGTGAAATCCTTTCTGGGGCTCACGGGGTACTGCAGGGATTTTATTGAGGATTATGCCACCATGGCAGCCCCTCTGCTTCGGCTCCTCCGCAAGGGAGTCGGATGGGAGTGGGATGAGGACTGCACGGCAATGTTCAATCATCTCAAGGGAGACCTGCAGATAGCACCCGCACTAGGAGCGATTAATGGTGGGGAGGATTTCTTTTTAGAAGTAGCAGCCAGCGGGGACAGTTTGAACGTGATGCTGCTCCAGGATCGGCACGGCAAACTGAGGCCCGTGGTGTACTCATCAAGAGTCCTCACAGATGTAGAACGGGGATATTCCAATTGCGAGAAGCATCACCTAGCCAAGCATTGGGCCATAAAGCGCTCACAGCTCTTTACGGGATCATCCCTAATTGTTCTACTAGCCCACCATACCACCACTCACATGTTATTAGTCGGGAGGATAAAGGACGGCATGGTGAGCAGTGCTTGCATTACCCGCTGGACTTTATTGCTCTCACAAATGCATCTGAGAGTGCAAGGCCTGAGTGAGCCCAAGTTGGCCGCCAACATGATCTACCCAGGGACGGTCCACAAATGTATGGTGGAAGGGGTATGAGACGTGGACATAGGATTCCGGGCCGGGTTACACCCAACGGGCTACGAGATCTACGTCAACGGGTCTAGTTCGGTAGTGAACGGGGAGCGTTTCACCGGGTGCAAGATTTATGACCCTACTGCTGGGATAGCAAGGGCCATTAAACTCCCAAGCACCCTGAGCGCCCAGCACGCTGAACTGTCAGCAGCGATGTACGTCGTTACCCATGCTGACGCGTTCTCGGCCCCATACACCATCTGCTCTGATTGCATGTTTACGTGCAATTCATGTACCGAATACTTGGCCATCTGGGCTCGCCGCGGTTTCAACATCCGCAGACGGGAAGCCCTTAGCAACAGCACTGTTGCTGCGAAAGGACATAGATTCCTTGGGGACCCCGGGAAGTCATTACATCCACAAAGTAAAGGCTCACTCTAAAACAGAGCCCAGAGGGGAAGGTAACTAAAGGGCAAACGAGTTAACAAAGGAGGGAGCCAGGAAAGGATATGGAACCAACCCAGTAACGATCCGGGACAAAGGGGGGACACCAGGGAGTGCAGGGGTAGCATTGGCCACGGACTTGAGGCAAGTCCAGGCACAGGATCCTGTCCTCAAGGTTGTCCTGGAGCAGCTGGCTATGGGCGAGAAGGTAGAAGGTCCGTTCAGTGTAGCGGATATCAGCGTAAAGGAGTGGATGCTCTTTAAGGGGGTTTGGTGGATAGTTCCCGAGGTGCACCAAAGGTAATTCCTCCAGTTGGCCCACGGGGGCCCAGGAGTAGGACACCCAGGGCCTGAGACTACTTGACAAAGGGTAGAACAGGCAGGGTGGCGGCCGCAACTGAGGGAGGATGTCTGTGATTTTTGCACGGACTGTCTGGTGTGCACGTGAACAACCTCAATTCGCAATGTAGGAAGGTTCCCACAGGGCACACAAGGGTAGAGGGACCATGGCAGTCAGTACAGGTCGATTACATCGGGCCATGGCCCACCACAAAGGGAGGGTTACAAGTACTGTTTGGTCCTTGTAGACGTGTTCTCCAAGTGGGTGGAAGCCTTCCCTTGCTGATCAGCCACAGCCTTGGCGACAGCAAGGATTTTGGTAAGGGAAGTGTTTTCCAGGTGGGGATTGCCACAGATCGTGGCGTCTGACCAAGGGAGCCACTTCACGGGGCAAGTCATGCAGGCCACCTTGAAGGTTCTGGGGATAGAGGGTAAATGGTATGTGGCTCACAACCCACAGTCATCGGGAGTTGTGGAGTGACTTAATCGGACCATCAAAGAAAGGCTGTGGAAGGAAACAGGGCTGTCCCTGAAAAGGTGGAATGAGGTTCTGCCGTTAGTTTTGATGGGGGTCCGAGCCAACCTCTCCAGGAGCACAGGGTATTCCCCGTATGAGTTCATGACTGGGAGGGTCATGCGCTCGCCAACCCATGTTCTGGCACCGGTTTTCACCGAAGGTCAAATGAGAGAAGTAAACCGGGATAAGTTTGTCAAGAATCTGTACGAGAGGTTGAAGCAGATTCATTGGCAGGCAGCCAGTAACATGGAGAAGCAGCACCGGAGTAATCGGTTGCTGCTCGAGCCCCAGAGAACGCACGAGTGGAAGGTAGGGGACCAGGTGATGGTCCGAAACTACGCTCACGTAGGGACGTTTGAGCCACTGTAAAGGGATCTTACAGTATAGTGGATAAGGCAAGCCCCATGGTTTACGCAGTTAAACTTCTAAGGCGCACAAACTGGTTCCACGTGAACCAGTGTAAGTTGTTTAACCCGGGGAAAGGGTAAGGAAAGGAAACACTAAGGTGCTGTAAACAGCATGGTGGATGTGGGTCTTCCTTCCATAGTTTGGGACAGCGAGAACCCCGTGGTGAGGGCTATAAGAAGGAGCAACAGGATCCCACGGCCAAGGGCGCTGTGGACGCTTCCTTACACGCTGACCAGGAGCCGTAAAAGGCCCAGGCAAGAGGCGCCCTATCGGGGCCACCCGGCGGCACGTGTGGTATTGTAGATAGTTTTTTTTTTAAAGTGTTTTGGTTAGTTGTAATGAAGCCAGACCTGTGGAGGTAGACCCTCTCACAGCAAGGTGCTTGTTAGATTTATTTTGCAGGAAGCTGGGGACGGAATGGAGACAGCCCTGAGACTGAGCCTGATTTGGATGTTGGCTGGTAGGGGCACAGCAGGAGAGGAGACACCGAGTTGTCCTTCCTCTATGGCTGGATATTTACCCCTGAATATTTAATTCCCAGTCCTGGTCACCTTGCAACCACATCTCTGCAATGGCTATCAGATCATACCCATTTGTTTCAATTTGTGCCGTCAACTCGTTTATTTTGTTACAAATTCTACGTGCTTTTAGACAAAGTGCCTTTAAGTTTGTTTTTTTACCCTTTTATTCTGCTTGTTTCCTCTTTCCTTCAAACTCACTTTCTTTATTTTTGCTTTCTAATTCCAGCTTTACTCCCCTCCCTACTGAATCTATTTTCAGGTTCCCATCCCCCTGCCAAGCTAATTTAAACCCTCCCCAACAGCACTAGCAAACCCACTCGTGAGGATATTGGTTCCGGATCTGTTAAGGTGTAACCCATTCGGCTTGTACAGGTCCCACCTTCCCTAGAAGCGGTCCCAATGCCTCAGGAAACTAAAGCCCTCCTGCCTGCATCATCTCTCCAGGCACGTATTCATCTGCTCTATCCTCCTATTTCTATAATCACTAGCTCGAGGCACTGGGAGTAATCCGGAGATTACTACTTTTGAGATCCTGCTATTTAATCTCTCTCCGACCTCCCTAAACTCTGCCTGCAGGATCTCATCCCCCTTTCTACCTATGTCATTGGTACCGATGTGGACCACGACCTCTGGCTGTTCACTCTCTCCTCCCAGAATTCCCTGCAGCCGCTCAGTGACAATCCGGACACTCAGGAAGGAAAAGGAGGTGGGGTAACTCTATTGATAAAGGATGGAATCACTGCAATAGTAAGAAACGATATTGGCTCAAATGATAAGGATGTTGAAACAGCTTGGGTGGAGATAAGGAACAATAAGGGGAAAAAGTCACTGCTGGGCATCATCTATAGGCCCCCTAACAGTTACAACTCTGTTGGTCGGAGCATAAACCAGGAAATAGTGCGGGATTGTAAAAAGGGAACAGCAATAATCATGGGTGATTTTAACCTCCATATTGATTGTACAAATCAAATTGGTCAGGGTAGCCTTGAGGAGCAGTTCATAGAGTTCATAAGGGACGGGTTCCTTGAGCAGTATGTAACGGAACCAACCAGCGGGCAGACTATCTTAGATCTGGTCCTGTGTAGGATTAATAAACAATCTCCTAGTATAGGATCCCCTTGGAATCCATGATCATAGCATGACTGAATTTCAAATTCAGATGGAGGGTGAGAAAGTTGGATCTCTAACCAGCGTACTAAGCTTAAATAAAGGAGACTATGAAGGTATGAGGGCTGAATTGGTTAAAGTGGACTGGGAAAATAGATTAAAGTGTAGGACGGTTGATGAACAGTGGTGTACATTTCAGGAGATATTTTGCAACCCTCAAGAAAAATATATTCCAATAAGGAGGAAAGGGTATAAGAAAAGATAGCCATCCATGGCTAACTAAAGAAATAAAGGATAGTATCCAATTAAAAACAAGGGCATACAAAGTGGCCAAAACTAGTGCGAGGACAGAAGAGTGGAAGCTTTTAAAAGCCAGCAAAGAATGACTAAAAAAATGATTAAGAAAGGGAAGATAGACTATGAAAGTAAACTGGCACAAAATTTAAAAACAGATAGCAAGCATTTAGGTATATTTAAAGGAAAAGATGGGCTAAAGTAAATGTTGGTCCCTTAGAGGACGAGACCGGGGAATTAGTAATGGGGAATATGGAGATGACAGAAACTCTGAACAAATATTTTGTATCAGTCTTTACAGTAGAGGACACTAACAATTTTCCAACAGTGGATAGTCAAGGGGCTATAGGGGAAGAGGAACTGAACACAATCACAATCACTAAGGAGGTGGTACTCAGTAAAATAATGGGATTAAAGGCAGATAAATGTGCTGGACCTGATGACTTGCACCCTAGGGTCTTAAAAGAAGTAACGGCAGGGATTATGGATGCATTGGTTGTAATTTACCAAAATTCCCTGGATTCTGGGTAGGTCCCAGCAGATTGGAAAACTGCAAATGTAACGCCCCTATTTTAAAAAGGAGGCAGACAAAAAGCAGGAAACTATAGACCAGTTAACCTAACATCTGTGGTTGGGAAAATGTTGGATCCATTATTAAAGAAGCAGTAGCAGGATATTTGGAAAACCAAAATTCGGTCAGGCAGAGTCAGCATGGATTTATGAAGGGGAAGTCATGTTTGACAAGTTTGCTGGAATTCTTTGAGGATGTAACAAACAGGGTGGATAAAGGGGAACCAGTAGATGTGGTGTATCTGGACTTCTAGAAGGTGCCACATAAAAGGTTACTGCACAAGATAAAAGTTAACAGTGTTGGATAGAGGATTGGCTAACTAACAGAAAACAGAGAGTCATGATAAATGTTTCATTCTCTGGTTGGCAACCAGTAACTATTGGGGTGCCGCTGGGAACCCAACTATTTAAAATCTATATGAATGACTTGGAAGAAGAGAGTGAGTGTAACGTAGCCAAGTTTGCTGACAATACAAAGATGGGACGAAAAGCAATGTATGAGGAGGACACAAAAAATCTGCAAAAGGACCTCGACAGGCTAAGTGAGTGGGCAAAAATTTGGCAGATGGAGTATAATGTTGGAAAGTGTGAGGTCATGCACTTCGGCAGAAAAAAAATCAAAGAGCAAGTAATTATTTAAATGGAGAAAGATTGCAAAGTGCTGCAGTACAACGGGACCTGGGGGTACTTGTGCATGAAACACAAAAGGATAGTATGCAGGCACAGCAAGTAATCAAGAAGGCCAATGGAAACTTGGTCTATATTGCAAAGGGGATGGAGTATGAAAGCAGGGAAGTCTTGCTACAGCTATACTGGGTATTGGTGAGGCCACATCTGGAATACTGTGAGCAGTTTTGGTTTCCATACTTACGAAAGGATATACTTGCTTTGGAGGCAGTTCAGAGAAGGTTCACTATGTTGATTCCAGAGATGAGGGTGTTGACTTATGAGGAAAGGTTGCATAGGTTGGGCCTCTACTCATTGGAATTCAGAAGAATGAGAGGTGATCTTATCGAAAGGTATAAGATTATGAGGGGACTTGACAAGGTGGATGCAGAGAGGATATTTCCACTGATAGGGGAGACTAGAATTAGAGGGCATGATCTTAAAATAAGGGACCGCCCATTTAAAACAGAGATGAGGAGAAATTTCTTCTCTCAGACGGTTGTAAATCTGTGAAATTCACTGCCTCAGAGAGCTGTGGAAGCTGGGACATTGAATAAATTTAAGACAGAAATAGACAGTTTCTTAAACAATAAGGGGATAAGGGGTTATGGAGAGCGGGCAGGGAAGTGGAGCTGAGTCCATGATCAGATCAGCCATGATCTTATTGAATGGCGGAGCAGGCTCGAGGAACTGTATGGCCTACTCCTGTTCCTATTTCTCATGTTCTTATGTTCTTATGACACAGGGGGGTAGGACAGGGGACATGGACGGGATGGCAGCCTACTTCCAAGAGGGAAGGTGGCCGGGGTGGCTGTGGTCAAATTTGAGGAAATACTCGAGCCACGCCGGGTTCACATACGGGGAGGCTTCCATACCGTGTCCCAGACTGAAGGTCACAGCCACATGGGTTGGGGTGACCGAGGGCAAGTGCGTATGCTTGAAGTGCAAGGGACACATTCCCCTGGGACAGTGGTGGTGGCTCAGGAAATTGAGTCAGGACACGGGGAACCAGACAGCAGACTGGGAGAGACTAGGGAACGATACGTACCGACAGATTACGGAGACACAGGGGGAGTGGAAATTTGCTGGGACAAGTGGTGGAAGGAGGAACAGGGAATTTATGTGTATATATGGGGGTCAGAGCGGACCTGCCCAGCGGGTGTGTCGATTGCCTTTTCGAGGCTGGGATCAGATGTGTTCAGAGTATGGACTCCTGCGTAATCCCAGACTCTCCTAACACAATAAATTCCATGGAGCTTGTCGCACACAAAAGAAAGCCCCTGCCCACAGCCCCACCGGGACAGAATAGGTGTCCCATCCCGACACCAGGCCCAGGAAATGGTTTAGTTTTAGTCCCGACCGGGAAGATTCTGTTCCAGGGGGTGCATTACACGATCGCGTCAGTCATTTTAAACTTAACCCGTGTACATCTGCCCGAGTGGTGTCCAAAAGAAACTGAGCAGCTGTATGAGGCCCTCATTAAAGAAATGTTCCACCAGTTTTTTGAACTCAGTTACTGGGATTTGAGTTGGGAAAAGTTGTACGACATGGGAGTATACGATAACATTAGTCCGGGGAAAAGATGCGAGGGGTGCTCAATGATATCGCTACGGCGTTTAGCGCGGGTACATCTCTCGTCAATAGTATGGACGACGTGCAGCTGCAAATGCAGGTTAGCGGTTTAAAGGACCAGCTGCGGAAGATCCTGGGGGAAGGGAACAAAGTGGTAGGGTCGGAGCTAATGGAGGACCAGGCGATGACTATTCACTTAAAAAAGGTATTTGCGGAGCTGCAGACACATGCTAAAATGGTTAGTGAATTAATACTGGAGGATAGGAATGCCTTGGCACAGGCAGCCATGAATGAAGTTTGCGTGTTGTACGGTGCCTGGTTGCTAGGCGAGGGATGCAATAATTTGGAGGACCTCCGGCAATGTCGCATCCCATTATGGGTCAGCAAACGGCACCTCGCAGCACTCAGCCTGTATCATAATTCGATGAGTCAGTGTCAACTCCATTTAGCTTCCGAAGCCTACCCAGTCCCAGCGAATTGCGGTCGATCCAGCCATATGGTTATGGGGATTGTGTTGCGTATGTGGGCGGGACACCACAGCCAACACTGGTATACCGGTGGAAAACATTGGTGTCTTACGGGAGGGGGTGCATGTGCAGTACAATGGGGCCCCACCGTTTGTAATAAAATGGGAGCACGCCATGACCGGCATTGACCTCAAGGGGTGCCAGAGCAGGGGCGCACATGTCATATAGTGTCCCCACCACTTGAATGCATTCGATTGGCCAGAGTACTGGTTTGAATCAGAGAGTGCAGACTTATTAATTGCACCATGGAGGTGATGGCCCAGAGCCACTTTCCACTTCAGGTAACATATGCAGGCAATGGGACGTACTGCATCACGACGAGCGTGGACCAATATCAGGTGCATCGCGACACTTGGTGTCCGGTCACTGACATGACTTTCTGCTTCAAACCTCACACCGAAATTCAGGTGGCCCAAGAGCGCATCCTTCCAATTCCAGAGCCATCCACGGTACACATCACAGTGAATGATACAATCCATAATCTGCAGCAGTACATCACACAATTTGGATATCAGATTTATTTTCTGTCCGAACACCTCACAACATTAATAAAAGCTGTTGAGCTCTCGCAAAATCATTATTTTACATTGATGCAGACAAACCAGAACACAGGGGAGGGAATTAAAGGGATAAATTCACCGTCCTGGTGGGACCTTGGTTTGAATATAGAAGTTCCTCCGTGGATCCGGATTTGCTCGCACACTCTTGTAATTATACAGTTTCTCATTGTAATGTATTTGTTGCGGCTGTCTTGCAAAAGGCGAAGCAAGGTGCTCCGAAGTCGGTGGGAGAGGCCTTGGTTAAAGGTTGAACCTGAATGTTTTTCTCTGTAAATATGTTGTACGAATATGTTCGTGTTGTATTTTAAGGGATGTATTCGGGGTGTTTAAAAGTAAAGTGTATAGGCATGGTTGGAGGCCAGGATGTTTTTTTGCCAGTGGACGTTTGATATTCCAGAAGGTATCTTGAGATATCATGGGGGAGACTGTAAGGATTAAGCAAAAACATCGACAGCAAAAGCATAAACTTTTGGACTTTAAGTTTTGGACATTGCTTTTAACTTTGCTGTTACTGCAGAAGAGCATGACTTGGGACAGGTCGAATGTCAGAGGGTCTAGTAAGAAGGAGGAACTGAGGAAAATCCTTATTAGTCGGGAAATTGTGTTGGGGAAGTTGATGGGATTGAAGGCCGATAAATCCCCAGGGCCTGATGGACTGCATCCCAGAGTACTTAAGGAGGTGGCCTTGGAAATAGCGGATGCATTGACAGTCATTTTCCAACATTCCATAGATTCTGGATCAGTTCCTATGGAGTGGAGGGTAGCCAAGGTAACCCCACTTTTTAAAAAAGGAGGGAGAGAGAAAACAGGGAATTATAGACCGGTCAGCCTGATATCGGTAGTGGGCAAAATGATGGAATCAATTATTAAGGATGTCATAGCAGCGCATTTGGTAAGAGGTGACATGATAGCTCCAAGTCAGAATGGATTTGTGAAAGGGAAATCATGCTTGACAAATCTTCTGGAATTTTTTGAGGATGTTTCCAATAGAGTGGACAAGGGAGAACCAGTTGATGTGGTGTATTTGGACTTTCAGAAGGCTTTCGACAAGGTCCCACACAAGAGATTAATGTGCAAAGTTAAAGCACATGGGATTGGGGGTAGTGTGCTGACGTGGATTGAGAACTGGTTGGCAGACAGGAAGCAAAGAGTAAATGGGTACTTTTCAGAATGGCAGGCAGTGACTAGTGGGGTACCGCAAGGTTCTGTGCTGGGGCCCCAGCTGTTTACATTGTACATTAATGATTTGGACGAGGGAATTAAACGTAGTATCTCCAAATTTGCGGATGACACTAAGTTGGGTGACAGTGTGAGCTGCGAGGAGGATGCTATGAGGCTGCAGAGTGACTTGGATAGGTTAGGTGAGTGGGCAAATGCATGGCAGATGAAGTATAATGTGGATAAATGTGAGGTTATCTACTTTGGTGGTAAAAACAGAGAGACAGACTATTATCTGAATGGTGACAGATTAGGAAAAGGGGAGGTGCAATAAGACCTGGGTGTGATGGTACATCAGTCATTGAAGGTTGGCATGCAGTTACAGCTGGCGGTTAAGAAAGCAAATGGCATGTTGGCCTTCATAGCGATGGAATTTGAGTAAAGGGGCAGGGAGGTGTTAGTACAATTGTACAGGGCCTTGGTGAGGCCACACCTGGAGTATTGTATACAGTTTTTATCTCCTAACTTGAGGAAGGACATTCTTGCTATTGAGGGAGTGCAGCGAAGGTTCACCAGACTGATTCCCGGGATGGCGGGACTGACATATCAAGAAAGACTGGATCAACTGGGCTTGTATTCACTGGAGTTCAGAAGAATGAGAGGGAATCTCATAAAAACATTTAAAATTCTGATGGGTTTCAACAGGTTAGATGCAGGAAGAGTGTTCCCAATGTTGGGGAAGTCCAGAACCAGGGGTCACAGTCTAAAGATAAGGGGTAAGCCATTTAGGACCGAGATGAGGAGAAACTTCTTCACCCAGAGAGTGGTGAACGTGTGGAATTCTCTACCACTGAAAGTTGTTGAGGCCAATTCACTAAATATATTCAAAAAGGAGTTCGATGTAGTCCTTACTACTAAGGGGATCAAGGGGTAAGGCGAGAAAGCAGGATTGGGTTACTGAATATTGCATGTTCAGCCATGAGCTCATTGAATGGCGGTGCAGGCTCGAGGGGCTGAATGGCCTACTCCTGCACCTATTTTCTATGTTTCTATGTTTCTATGTTCCACAGGAATACACATCTGGTGGGCAGGGATGGGTTTATGGCTGAATGCAGGAAAGCATCGCAGGAAGGAACCTAATGGAGGACCCTTTGTCATGGAACCCATCAGGAAGATTGGTCAGTGCTTAAGACACAAAGGGCTTTTTGGCCACCCAGACTTGTTGGAGTGTTATCGCCAGGAACAGCCAGTTGACAAAGACACTGGCCGAAAAGGTGTTTCATTTTCTTTTTAGTTGTACTACCTTAGGTGAAGACTAACTTTTGGCTCGAGAAGAAGCATTTTTGCAGGTATAAGAGAGACAGTTTTGACTGCCATCTTGCTCTCTCTCCCTCCTCTTCTATGCTTCCTTGCTTGGTTCAATGCACAAAAAGACTGAACACTCCGTCTGGGACAGAGAGAAGAAACCACAATCTATGGGCAAAGAGAGCCTCGCTCATCAGGAAAAGCAGCGAGTAAGTCAGAGGGGTAACTGGTGAACATTATCCCAGCCCATGCATTCTTTAAGGACACTGCATAGTGTTAAGGGGTGTTGTGTGTCCCAACCAAGCCTTAGGGGTTTAGTGGGGAGGTTTTCTGCGTGGATCACATTCTGTTGGACAGATTCAGTGGTGCCTTATTGAGCCAAGCAGGGGTGTTTTAGGCGTGGGTACTTCACGAGTGGAGCATGTTTAGACGGGCCAGGGTTGTGTATTGCACTGTGTTTGATTGTTTTACACCACCAGGTGTGTTTTACTGGGTGCAGGTGCGTGCTTTAACTTGAATAAAAGCATTGTGACAGTTGAGACTGAAAGATCTGGCTCTAACTGTGTATTTCCGTTCACTACTGTAATTCCGGTGTCTAGAACTATTGTAAGGGGGATGATTCGAAACCACCAAGGGCAAAAACAACTTCCATCTTCTGGGCCCGAGCTCATGCCTCTCCTGGACCCCCTGTCACGTCGCTCTAATAACTCTTGCCACTCCTTCGCCCTGACCTTGCCGCTCCTGCTCTACCTGCCCATGTTCCAATCAGCGACCTGGATTATGGTGATGTCCAATCCAGTCAACCTCCTCCAAGACATCGCTCTCCTGCCCAAGCTTGTGCTGCCCCCTGAAGTGGTATGCTGCCACGCTGGTTCCAGGGCCGCTTGCCACCAGCCTTTTTATGGCCCCAACCTGCCGCTGGTGTTTCCTCAAAGGTCGGGACTGCCATGCTGAGAGCCTAGGGCTGAGAGATTAGGACCTAGGCAACAGAAGGCACGGCCACCAATGGTTGAGTGACTATAATCAGGGATGCCCAATAGGGCACAATTAGAGAATTGCAGACTTTTCAGGGGTTTGTGGGGCTGGAGTCGTTTACAGAGATAGGGAGGGGTGAGGCCATGGAGGGATTTGAAAACAAGGATGCTAATTTTGAAATCGAGGTGTTCTTTAAACGGGAGCCAATGTAGATCAGCGAGCACAGGGGTGATGGGTGAATGGTACTTAGTGCGAGTTAGGACACGGGAAGTCGAGTTTTAGATCATCTCTAGTTTACATAGGGTAGAATGTGGGAGGCCAACCAGGAGTCCATTGAAACCCCGAGGCCATGAGTTCAAATTCCACAGATATAAATCTCATGATCCATGGGAAAGCACCAGAAAAACGACCATGCAACCTACCAGATTTTTGTAAAAAAACAATGGTTCACTGATATCACAATCCAGCCACATTCCCTCTGAAGCGGTCTACCAACATTCCTAAAAAACACACTAACAAAAGGAATGGGTGGACCTATGAGTAATGACTCAGACAATCCCAGTCTCTCCACCATTAGCAAGTCAGGACTGTGATAAAATATTACCACCTGCTTGGTGGCGAAGCTGTAACAAGACTCAATAAGACTGACATCATCCAGGATAGAGGGTCCACCAGACTTAATACCCACTCTGACCTCTCCATCCTCGGCCTCCTAAACTATTCCAATGAAGCTCAATGCAAGCTTGAGGAACAGCACCTCATCTTTCGTTTAGGCAATTTACAGCCTTTCGGACTCAACATCGAGTTCAACAATTTCATAACCGTAACCTCTGCCCATATTTTGTTCGCTTTCCTTTTTTTACAAAAACTCCCCCTCCTTTTTTTTTTAAATGTTGTTTCTCTCTGTTATTCCGCCATTCACACCCTTGCTAGACTCATCTTTGTTTCCTAACTTGTGCTTTTACAATCTCAATTTGGCCCATTATCCCCTTTGTCTCTCAAATCTCTTATGACTTCCACCCTATCACAGACCTTCCCTTTTGTTCTTTCCTCCACCCTGCTCCAACCCCTTTTCAGGGTCCCAGCATTTTCTTAAGAATCTGTTACATTTTGAACTATTGCCATTCTGACAAAGGGTCGTCGACCTGAAACGTTAACTCTGTTTCTCTCTCCATAGATGCTGCCTGACCCACTGAGATTTACAGCCTTTTCTGTTTTTAATTCACAGTATTTTGCTTTTGTATTAATATCCACACCATTTACTTTGGCTTGAGTATGTACAATCTACAGGATGTACTGCAGCAACTCACCAGCTTAGCTTTTACCCTGTAACTTCTAGAAACATAGAAAATAGGTGCAGGAGTAGGCATTCGGCCCTTCGAGCCTGTATCGCAATTCAATAAAATCATAACTGATCATTCCCTCAGTACCCCTTTCCTGCTTTCTCTCCATACCCCTTGATCTCTTGAGCCATAAGGGCCATATCTAACTCCCTCTTGAATATATCCAATGAACTGGCATCAACAACTCTCCGCAGCAGAGAATTCCATAGGTTAAAAACTCTCTGAGTGAAGAAGTTTCTCCTCATCTCAGTCCTGAATGGCCTACCCCTTATCCTAAGACTATGTCCCCTGGTTCTGAACTTCCCCAACATCGAGAACATTCTTCCCGCATCTAACCTGTCCAGTCCCATCAGAATTTTATATGTTTCTATGAGATTCTCTCTCATCCTTCTAAACTCCAGTGAATAAAGGCCCAGTTGATCCAGTCTCTCCTCATATGTCAGTCCAGCCATCCCTGGAATCAGTCTGGTGAACCTTTGCTGCACTCCTTTAATAGCAAGAACGTCCTTCCTCAGATTAGGAGACCAAAACTGAACACAATATTCCAGGTGAGGCCTCACCAAGGCCCTGTACAACTGCAGTAAGATCTCCCTGCTCCTATACTCAAATCCCCTAGCTATGAAGGCCAACATACCATTTGCCTTCTTCACCGCCTGCTGTACCTGCATGCCAACTTTCAATGACTGATGAACCATGACACCCAGGTCTCGTTGCACCTCCCCTTTTCCGAATCTGCCGCCATTCAGATAATATTCTGCCTTCGTGTTTTTGCCCCCAAAATGGATAACCGCACATTTATCCACATTATACTGCATCTGCCATGCATTTTCTCACTCACCTAACCTGTCCCAGACACCCTGCACCCTCTTAGCCTCCTCCTCAGAGCTCACACTGCCACCCAGTTTAGTGTCATCTGCAAACTTGGAGATATTACACTCAATTCATTCAACTAAATCGTGAATGTATATTGTAAAGAGCTGGGGTCCCAGAACTGAGCCCTGCGGCACTCCACTAGTCACTGCCTGCCATTCTGAAAAGGACCCGTTTATCCCGACTCTCTGCTTCCTGTCTGCCAACCAGTTCTCTATCCACCTCAATACATTACCCCCAATAGCATGTGCTTTGATTTTGCACACCAATCTCTTGTGTGGGACCTTGTCAGAAGCCTTTTGAACGTCCAAATACACCACATCCACTGGTTCTCCCTTGTCCACTCTGCTAGTTACATCCTCAAAAAATTCCAGAAAATTCGTCAAGCATGATTTCCCTTTCATAAATCCATGCTGACTTGGAACGATCCGGTCACTGCTTTCCAAATGCACTGTTATTTCATCATTAATGATTGCTTCCAACATTTTCCCCACTACTGATGTCGGTCTATCATTTCCTGTTTTCTCTCCCTCCTTTTTTTAAAAGTGGTGTTACATTAGCTACCCTCCAGTCCATAGGAACTGATCCAGAGTCGATAGATTGTTGGAAAATGATCACCAATGCATCCACTAGTTCTAGGGCAACTTCCTTAAGTACTCTGGGATGCAGACTATCAGGCACCGGGGATTTATCGGCCTTCAATCCCATCAATTTACCAAACATAATTTCCCACTTTATAAGGATATCCTTCAGTTCCTCCTTCTCATTAGACCCACTGTCCCCTAGTACTTTCAGAAGGTTATTTGTGTCTTCCTTCGTGAAGACAGAACCAAAGTATTTGTTCAATTGGTCTGCCATTTCTTTGATCCCCATTTTAAATTCACCTGAATCCAACTGCGAGGGACCTACGTTTGTCTTCACTAATCTTTTTCTCTTCACATATTTATTGAAGCTTTTGCAGTCAGTTTTTATGTTCCCGGCAAGCTTCCACTCGTACTCTATTTTTCCCCTCATAATAAAATCCTTAGTCCTCCTCTGTTATATTCTAAATTTCTCCCAGTCCTCAGGTTTGTTGCTTTTTCCAGCCAACTTTTATGCCTCTTTCTTGG